>NW_027225565.1:665714-998571 GCF_038994185.2 Dermacentor albipictus
ACAAATAGGGAGGGTCATGTACACTTGACTTTATGTTAAGATACTATTATTGATCCACAAAAGACAAATTGAAGGATTCCATCATATAAGCAGCTCTTCACATTCATTTCCACTTTTGCACATTTATATACCTTGAGTCTGGTGACTTGTGTCTGTTTTCATCATCTGCTATGTGCAGATGGTAAACTTCAGATTTGCCCTATGGTACAGAATATTTTGGTGCTAATATATGAAACTGTGTTTTTCAGGTTGCCTCGAAATTTTACCCAAGCCATGCCGCACACTCGGGCCAGGCCTCTTGCGAACGACGTATAACCAGGCTCAACGCATCAGGGTCGAGGGAGTCCGGAGATCAAGGCAACCTGCTGTGCAACCAGCGTGCAACCTTTGGTGACCCCTCTACATGTGCTACCTATTTCACAGCTGTGCCTCACCTACCATCTATCCAAACAGCATCACCGGCTGTGATCACTTATCGAACCATGGATGAATGTTGGGGTGGAGTGATTTGAACAGACATTCTATTTGTCTCTTCAAACTCTTTGTAAATATTTCTGTTATAATTCATATGTGTCTTTAGTATCTAGTTTTTAATAGTTCCTTTCTCTTAGAATTCTCACCATCAGCCCCTGCTATTCTAATGTATACCTGCCTTTAAGCCCAGTTTCTCGTAGTTCTTTCGTACTTGTGGATGTAATTGATAGGTTATTAATTCTTGTTGTACGGAAGGCTAAAATACGAACTTACGGCATTTTTTCTTCCTTTGATAATCTACAGCACTGCAATGTGTTCAAAAAATGTAACATAACACGGGCTCTGGGGCAGGATAAATTTAAGAGCAATATAGAGTACTTATTTCAAGCACCCATTATTTATTAAAAACTCAAGGATATAGGAGCACAAGAAAGAAACTATTGAACTAGAGAAACATTGGTTCCCCTCATAAGTCTGGTAATAATGTGACTTCTTTCACTGCAAAGATACTGGTACTCGCATACAAGGTTTGAGACATGAAAGCTATGATACCCTTGGCATTTCTCAGTGCTTATTTGCCACACTGACGAATGTCAAAGGCAGCATAGGTTTCATGCACACATTGGTTGTATTACACCTTTTGAGTATTGCATTTCTCAAACACACGGGTTTGCAGCAGTGCTTTAAATAGCAGATGTATTTCCTAATTTTCAGAATTTGTTAGTGCAAGAGTAACGCTACAGATCATGTAAAAATAATTTTACAGACTATATGTCCATGGATGCATGTTTCTTCTGATGACGTAGCAGTGCCATGTGTTCGGGGGATGAATGTCTATTTCAGACTTAAATATTGGCTTCCAGGCCTGGGTTAGTCTCCTACACTGAGTATTCTAGGTCAAAGCCCGGTTACTAGAGGAAAGTGAATAAAACTAGGAATTATAAACATCAAAAGATCTTGTTCGGGACACTAATGTAACAATCAACAAGGTTCTTTGTGCATTCATTTCCAGATTTGCGAGATTATATTTTGACTGGTTTCATTAATGCGAGAACAAATATTTGTTTATTCTCATGCTAGAGTTGTCTGCCCCCATTCGCATACAACCCCTTTACAGGCTAAAAATTAAGTGTATTAATAGGCTGTTTTTCGGTTTTGCGCCCTCAATGTTAAGGGATGCAAACGGTGACATACAACAGAATGCAGAAAAATGTCTAAGGAATGCAAGCAGGGCATGGGACTTTTTAGACAGATGCATGTGTGTGCTATTTATAAAACTCCCTATGGTATGCCTCAAGGAGTTTTGTAACCCTTTGGTAGAAACACTGACACCCACTTATTAAGGGGAAATGCTCCTCGAAACAACTTTTTTAATTTGTACTAGAAATTTGAATGTACTGCTATTCATAGGCAGTTTTATGTAGATTTGAATTGTCATTGGTTTTTGTGTAGCTGGTGTTTAGTTATGTCCTACATAGTGGCAATATATTTTTATGGGCACTTGTGTGTAAAAGTTTCGCAAATGGTTTCATGCTGTATCTTATTTAGCTAGGTGTATACCGCAAAGTGGCGATACCTATCCAAACAGCTTGTACAATTACTGGAATTATGCAAAAAATATTAGGCCACTTTAAATAATTTTTAGATTGCAATTTCAATTAGATACTGGTATTCTGCTTATCTTGAAGAGTATGTATGCCAAATTTAATTTGTATAGGACAATTATAAAGCACGAGGTTATTCTCATGCTATTGTGAGAAAAAATTATTGAAGTATTCTCAATAATTGTAGTAGCAGGCCTGCCTGCCTGCCTACTAATCTTGCATACTTCTAGTAACTTTACGTGCTGTTTGAATAGATATCGGCACCTGGCAGTCTACAGGGAGCTGAGTTAGCTGCAGCACACTGCTTTTTTGTGAAAATTGAATACACAAGAAAGTGCCCGCAAATATCACTATGTATTTTGCCGTTGTATAGGACATAACTCACGAAGCAGCTAAACAAAAACTAATGGAATATATGAAATCTGCATGAAGAACTCTACAATTGGCTCTCTTTTGAAACCTCTAGTACAAATAATAAAAATATTTCGAGTAATATTCAATCAGCAAAACGTTCCCCTTGCTACAGTGACCTACAACATAGCGACGCAAAGCTTAAGGCAAGTCCTCTTGTCGAAGCGAATATGGGCTGTCTTCCCAAGGGCTTCTGTTAAAGACGGTGAATTTTCCTGCATTTACCAGAAGTGCAATACTAAAATGTTTGTGAATGTGCGATTGGTATTGGCACACTAACAGAAAAAAAGACAGTTCTGTGAAATGTAGACTTGAGACGTGACTTTGTTGGACATTTAAATTTTGACTCCATATATTTGTGTTTTGTACTGAGTGTTTCACCGGTGACTGCCACTAATTATTGAACATAACTGCTTCATGACAGTGCGACAATTTTCACTAACATAAATTTTAGCTGTGGCAGGCATTAGAATTACAGTACTCAATAACGTCTACTTTGTAAGAACTCAGACTAGCACCAGTTCTGAGATACATATACCCAAAAAGTAATGATCAAATAGATTTCTTTTCCACACAGAATTGCCCTACAAGGATTACAGAAGGCTTTTTGGCAAAGTAATATCCGAAAGAGCAAAGCATGTTCCACCAAGTATGGTGACAAATATTTCAGAGCTGCCAGTCTCAGGACTCCTACAAACTAACAATACCTTCAGCACTGACTAGCTTCAATAATGGGATGTCATTGTTTTGCTAAAATTAATGAAACTTCAATTATTGTGATCTTGTTTAAGAAGACATATGTAATTAACATGCAGTTCTAATCTCTGTCACTTTTGTAAATATTTCCCAATTATTTTTTCAGGCTACAATTTTTGGTTGTAATGGTATTCATTGCAGAAAAAGCTAGTACATGGCATTTAATAAAGAAGGTACTGGTCATTGCAGATTTTCTGTCTTCAGCATTTGTTCTGTTCCACAGCTGTTTCTTGAAATCTGAAATGATGTACCCATCACTTTGTTAGCGATCAACAGGGAAATCTGTCAGTATGTTTTGTTTAAAATGGAGCTGATCAACCCAATAGCTAGGCTATTTGCTAATTATAAATTACAATGATAATAGTACAGGACCATAAGAACAGACTGATGCTGAATAACAGCTGTGCCCAGCTACATCCACGCAGCTTTGCCACACAATGTGCATGTGTTCAGAAGAGCCAAATGCCCCAGAGAGAAAGCAACAGTAACTAATTGTTCGTCATCTTGTACAAGCAGATTATGCGCTAGATGTAAATCATGCTCAGTAAATACATAAGTCAGTCATGTGAGGTGTCTCACTTTTGGTTGCAAGTTGGAACTTATTGCAATCTTGGTTGTTTTTATTTTGTTTCCTTTGTGAGCATGAGTGACTTAGTTGCCTTGGCACATATTATCAAAACTGTTTCTTCATCACTGGGAATCACAAAATTTCAATTACACATAAAATTTCCAGTTACTGATATGGTAGACTTCGAAGTTAATTCTCTTATCTACCAAGTAGTTTTATCATTCATTGAAACATATCCATGCAATGCACAATGGGACCCCAAATTATAAATATCTGTTCTTGCTTTCTACCCTGCTCTACAACATTATGAAGATACAAAGCAAAACTATAAGTTTACAATTGTCCCCCATAACCTGAGTTTCGCTTAGAATTCGAAAAACAAAATTGACATCCTGCTATAGTGTGAGAGTTGCTTTGGGTACCAAGTGAACTGCGTAGCACCTGTGCTAGAGTACACAACAAAGCAGAAAATCGCACCAGATTGCAATGGCAGTGGTAAGTTAAGAACAGAAAGTTAAGAACAGATGTTTTATTTCACGCACCATTAATGTGGCTTATCATCTGCTCCTGTTTTGTGGGAACGCATACATTGGGAAGACAATTTTTTGCACCAATCTTACCTTAGTGGGACACTTGAGAAAGGTAGAAATCAAGAGCAGGTATTCACACTTTGTTGCCCACAGTGTATTTATTATCTGAATGTGTTTCACTCTACAAAAGACCACTGTGGTAGATAATCGTAAAGACCAAGACAAAAGAATTAAAAGAAGTATGTGTCAGTCATCCTTCCATGATCTCCCGTGTTTATAGAAACACTTCTTTCTGCATATGTGCGAAAGTGTAGGGAAGCATTACATAACTCAGTCATGCTTTCCAAGTTAAAAATCGGAATAAGGACGATCACAAGAACATTGTATGAGTGATTTGTAAATGTGGCATCTAATGGAACTTATTTACGTATGTGCTGAGGGTACATTACAGCCAGTGCATAATCTGTCTGCTCTTACAGGATAGCTTGTGATGAGTAAAAGAAGCCTTCCTCACATTTTCCTCTTTGTTTCTTTTGGACCTCGGTGCACCATGTGTATTGTTACAGCTGCATGCATGCAGCTGGGTATAGTTTGTGTTCTGCTAACTCCCTTGTCCTCATTATTCATGTGCTATCTTTGCCGTAACAAAATACAGCTACCTGTGCTACATATTTTGTCAGCGTGTTTGCATTATGGCAAGTTTCGTATTAGTGGTCATTGCAATCTGCGAAATTGTCTGTCAGCTATTATACTTCGTCTTGAAAAGTATGTTTGTCAACATAAATAAACAATTAGAATAAATTTTGCTCTATTTATTTTTGTAATATTATCTGTTGTGAAGCTTTTATACACTGTTGCATGTTGTATGACAATAAAATTGATGCACAACTTTTTAATGTGGTATTTTTCAGATCAATTTTCAACTGACGCTAACACGCACAAGTTGTGGGGGAAAAGTGCCAACAAGAGTACCATAAGGTAAGACAGCTGTTCTTACTGTTAGATTGGATTATCAATTGCCAACCAGTTGTTTTCAGCAAGCATAGTATAACGCATAGATTATGTAATCTAAGTTGGAATATTGTTTTTATTGCACTTGATTATCTGGGTCTCCTTTGTACATAAGTGCGGCCTTCTTTATTTGTTATGTGTAGCTTACTTGCTTAAAATGTTAAATCGTAAGTTCTAAATAAAAACACGTCTCGAAGAACAGTGAAATAGGTTTAACTTATAAATGTTTTGACATTAGAGACCTGTGCAGTGCTGAATTGAACTTCTATATGAGTTACATAATATTTTGGGGTCTCATTATGGTTCTGAGTTGCGTTGCAGTGTCATGCATATGCACCTGCAGGCTACATATTGGATGTTTATTTAAGACTGTTTTGCGTGGTTGGCTATTGATTCCAGTTTAATGGTAATGAGAACTGTCTTGCTTTCATGGTGATTCTGTGCTGACTAATACATTTGAATTTTCCAGAAGACAACAAAGGGTGATGAAATGTTAACATTTTGTTGCTAACCTGCCACGTCCTTTTTGGCAAGTTTGCTATGGGTTCTTTCTTATATGTTGTCTTTTCACAGTAGCCATCTTGAGAACTAGCCATAGTCATGTGTAATTACAGCAAAAGTTGGTGACACATTTTGAAAAGCGGCTCGACACTGCCATCCGAGAGTCAAACGACTTACATAGATTAGTTATTTTACTCCATTTACAAGAGTCCTGCACCATGCACTAAGGGTAACTTGACACACACTGCTGGAGTCATCAGACTCGTCAAGAAGAGTTGACCGTATCCTTCAGCAGTGGTCATGTCACCCTTGTATCTTGAGTCGTTCGACTCATTTAGAATTGTTAACGGACTCCCTCAGCACTAGTCTTGTAACCCTTTTGAGAGGGTATAGGCGACCATTACAACAGAGTGTGCATGACTATTGTGTGCGAAGTCACGCAAACACCTTGTATTGAGCACGGATAGTCTCGGGATTCTCTGCCGAAAGAGAGTTCGGGTGTCTCCCACAAAGTGTGTCGTATACGTGGCGAATCCAGACTCTCCGAAAAGAGTAAGAGGTACTCTTTTTTTTCTTAGTGTGTAGGAATAGCAGAGGAGAGTTATTAGTAGAGTTTGCAGAACAGAATAATATGCGGATAATGAATACCTTTTTCCGCAAGCGGTTTAGCCGAAAGTGTACGGGGAGGAGCCCGAATGGTGAGACTAGAAATGAAATCGACTTCATACTCTGCGCGAACCCTGGCATCATACAAGATGTAGACGTGCTCGGCAAGGTACGCTGCAGTGACCATAGGACGGTAAGAACTCGAATTAGCCTAGACGTGAGGAGGGAACGGAAGAAACTGGTACACAAGAAGCCAATCAATGAGTTAGCTGTAAGAGGGAAACTAGAGGAATTCCGGATCAAGCCACAGAACAGGTATTCGGCTTTAACTCAGGAAGAGGACCTTAGTGTTGAAGCAATGAACGACAATCTCATGGGCATCATTAAGGAGTGTGCAATAGAAGTCGGTGGTAACGCCGTTAGACAGGAAACCAGTAAGCTATCGCAGGAGACGAAAGATCTGATCAAGAAACGCCAATGTATGAAAGCCTCTAACCCTACAGCTAGAATAGAACTGGCAGAACTTTCTAAGTTAATCAACAAGCGTAAGACAGCGGACATAACGAACTATAGTATGGATACAATTGAACAGGCTGTCAGGAACGGAGGAAGCCTAAAAACAGTGAAAAAAAACTAGGAATAGGCAAGAATCAGATGTGTGCGTTAAGAGACAAAGCCGGCAATATCGTTACTAATATGGATGAGTTAGTTCAAGTGGCTGAGGAGTTCTATAGAGATTTATACAGCACGAGTGGCAACCACGACGATAGTGGAAGAGAAAATAGCCTAGAGGAATTCGAAATCCCACAGGTAACGCCAAAAGAAGTAAAGAAAGCCTCAGGAGCTATGCAAAGGGGGAAGGCAGCTGGGGAGGATCGGGTAACAGCGGATTTGTTGAAGGATGGTGGTCAGATTGTTCTAGAGAAACTGGCCACCC
Source organism: Dermacentor albipictus (assembly GCF_038994185.2). NCBI lineage: Eukaryota > Metazoa > Arthropoda > Arachnida > Ixodida > Ixodidae > Dermacentor > Dermacentor albipictus. The sequence continues at coordinate 673,113 of NW_027225565.1, forward strand.
TGTATACGCAATGCTTCATAACCTCGAGTATACCGGAATCTTGGAAGAACGCAAACCTAATCCTAATCCATAAGAAAGGGGACGCCAAAGGCTTGAAAAACTATAGACCGATCAGCTTACTGTCCGTTGGCTACAAAGTATTTACTAAGCTAATCGCAAATAGAATCAGGAACACCTTAGACTTCTGTCAACCAAAGGACCAGGCAGAATTCCGCAAAGGCTACTCAACAATAGACCATATTCACACTACCAATCAAGTGATAGAGAAATGTGCAGAATATAACCAACCCTTATATATAGCTTTCATTGATTACGAGAAAGCGTTTGATTCAGTCGAAACCTCAGCAGTCATGGAGGCATTACGGAATCAGTGTGTAGATGAGCCAAATGTAAAAATACTGGAAGATATCTGTAGCGGCTCCACAGCCACCGTAGTCCTCCACAAAGAAAGCAGCAAAATCCCAATAAAGAAAGGCGTCAGACAGGGAGATACGATCTCTCCAATGCTATTCACAGCATGTTTACAGGAGGTATTCAGAGACCTGGAGTGGGAAGAATTGGGGATAAAATTTGATGGAGAATACCTTAGCAACTTGCGATTCGCTGATGATATTGCCTTGCTTAGTAACTCAGGAGACCAATTGCAATGCATGCTTACTGACCTGGAGAGGCAAAGCAGAAGGGGGGGTTGGAAAATTAATCTGCAGAAAACTAAAGTAATGTTTAACAGTCTCGGAAGAGAACAGCAGTTTACGATAGGTAGCGAGGCACTGGAAGTGGTAAGGGAATACATCTACTTAGGGCAGGTAGTGACCATGGATCCGGATCATGAGACTGAAATGACCAGAAGAATAAGAATGGGCTGGGGTGCGTTCGGCAGGCATTCTCAAATCATGAACAGCAGGTTGCCACTATCCCTCAAAAGGAGCGTGTATAACACCTGTGTGTTACCAGTACTCACATATGGGGCAGAAACCTGTAGGCTTACGAAAAGGGTTCTGCTGAAACTGAGGACGACGCAACGAGCTATGGAAAGAATGATGGGTGTAACGTTAAGGGATAAGAAAAGAGCAGATTGGGTGAGGCAACAAACGCGGGTAAACGACATCTTAGTTGAAATCAAGAAAAAGAAATGGGCATGGGCCGGACATGTAATGAGGAGGGAAGATAACCGATGGTCACTAAGGGTTACGGACTGGATTCCAAGGGAAGGGAAGCGTAGCAGGGGGCGGCAGAAAGTTAGGTAGGCGGATGACATTAAGATGTTTGCAGGGACAACATGGCCACAATTAGTACATGACCGGGGTAGTTGGAGAAGTATGGGAGAGGCCTTTGCCCTGCAGTGGGCGTAACTAGGCTGATGATGATGATGATGATGGACTTGTACGTGATGTCGAAGTATGGAGCTTTTGCGCATCTAGTAACATCACAAGTTCAATACTGAGCGGGCTTCATGGTGGGGAGGATTTTGCAAAAGAATGATTCGAACAGCTAAGAACTGTCTCAGGAAAACACTAGAAGAAAGATTCTGCAGCTTCGAACAGCTCCACATTTTAATAAAAAAGGTGAAGGCAGTACTAATTTCAGACAACTTACATACATTTCTGATTATTCTACCAAAGCGGGAGTACTAACTACTTCGCACTTTTTTCATGTAGACGTTTCACTGCCTTTCTACAAGCGCAAATTAACGAGAACTCGGGAGGTCGCACAGACACACTGAGCGCCAGCAGAGGTAGACAACAAAAACTAAACGACTTTTGGCAGCGGTGGTATAAAGAATACATCTCGACACTGAGAAGCGCGCACAGCAGGTCGTAGAAGCCCAACAACTATTTAAAGAATGGTGACCTTGTAATTATTAGAGATAACAAAGTACCCATTACGTTTTGGAAATTAGGTAAAGTTGTTAGTATTTTTAAGGGGAGCGATGGTTGCGTCAGACCATGCAAAGTCCGACTACCAGACAACACAGACCGGTTCAACTTCTCTGTCCTCTGGAACTGTGCAAATGACATTGTTGGCCGCAGAGGATGTTGGAAATCGTGCTCGCGCGGCGCATCGATGAAGAGGAATAGAGAGATGGGCTCGCGTACGGGAGAATGCGGATGTTAGACTTATCACCTTGAGTACGCCCTGTTAGGACGGCTGAACGCTCTGCGACAATAAACCTGGCAGAAGTGTCTTTTCCCACATTCACGTAGTGTGGTGATGCCCTGCATCAGAAGTGTCCAAGTATAGCAAGTGGTGTAAGCTTACCAGCATCTTTTTTTAACACCCCCTTGTTTAAGGTCTCGGTAGCAACAGTCCTACCAGCAACAGCACATTGAGTTGCAACAGTGCATAGCACAGGAGGGGAGCTGCATCTGAAAATATGAGCCCATAAAGCGGTATTTGCTTCAAGCACATCACAGAACGATTTAGTATAGGAGCTCAGTAAAGTGAGGGCAATAATCTTACTTCACAGGAAACTTGCAGACCAGCTCCGCTTGGAGGCAATGCACTGGCCCCAATGCCTTGCTGAGCCTGTGGATCAAGTGATCAGTTATACTTGTGCTAAAGTTATTTCGCATCTCTAACTCACTTCCTGCGAGCTTTCCACCTTTGGATGGCAAGATGCAGCTGCACTGGGGATCTGGGGATGAGGCTCTCCGTGCTGCGGATCGTAGCGCTGTGAAAATGTGTCATTGTAACATGGAAGACCACTTCTAATAGTAATGAATAATGACTGAATGTACCCATAAAGTAATTTATGAATACTGAACACCCTTTATGCGAATAGGCAACAACTCTCAGCTGTAGTGCCCTCGCAACTACTGAGTGTTGATTAATGGCACCTGGCTGTGATAAATGTAATTCCACCACTATAGTTGTGTTACCTTTTAGAGACTACGTTTATTATATGACACATCAAAGTTGAATTGGCAGATTAGTGCATCAATAAAATTTTCTAATTAGCATATAATTTATTCCATTAGGCCACATATGGAAACAGAGAAGAAAACTTCCCATAACCTTAACTGTTGTGCATACCCTACCTATATTTTGCTGGAAAAGTGTATTCATAGCAGCTCACAAGCGAATTGAGAAAAGCGCCCAGGCAACAGAGACTTGCTGACTTAATGGTTCCATCAAATTTGTCTTACGTCCGTCAGGGGTAGTGTCTTATATCATCATCATCATCATCATCATCATCATCATCATCATCATCATCAGCCCGGTTACACCCACTGCAGGGCAAAGGCCTCTCCCATACTTCTCCAACAACCCCGGTCATGTACTAATTGTGGCTATGTCGTCCCTGCAAACTTAAACTCATCCACCCACCTATTTTTCTGCCGCCCCTGCTACGCTTCCCTTCCCTTGGAATCCAGTCCGTAGCCCTTAGTAACCATCGGTTATCTTTCCTCCTCATTACGTGTCCTGCCCATGCCCATTTCATTTTCTTGATTTCAACTAAGATGTCCTTAACTCGCGTTTGTTCCCTCACCCAATCTGCTCTTTTCATATGCCTTAACGTTACACCCATCATTCTTCTTTCCATAGCTCGTTGCGTCTATTACCTATTACCTATTACCTACCTATTACCGTTGCGTCTATTACCTATTAGTGTATTATATACCTTTGATCATCTGTATATTTGGTCAGATGTACCTGGGACAGAGTGGCTGGTGCCTCAACATGCACCCAGAAGAGCACCCTAATTCACTAAAGGGACAAGTATGCTTGTCCCACTTAACAATGCATCGACACGACTGGTGCTGTGGATGAGATTTAGATTGTTCATCTGTCTTGTTAACCTGCGGCAACAAAAAACAGCGAGGAATACCAGATAAATAGTAGGACGTATCAGTCCGCGCCCATTATGAGTGCATGACAAGGAGGAACACCCTCTAGATGACATGGAACAGCAGTCACTCAGTGCTTTTTTACACTGTGCGCGGTATATATGTAGCAAGCTTTGTGCCTACTAAGCAGTTGTGATTGTAGCGCCGTCTTTCTTCCCCTTCCAACCGCCCTTTAATATCTTTCTTTTTCCACTTTTTTTCGCTACAACACCATGTCGTACAAGCTGTACCACTTTATGCACTTCACAAAGATGAAAATGTCGACTTGCCTCACTGAAATAGCTTATGTATTGCTTGTATAGTCTAAACATTATTTTGAAATAGAAGTAAGCCATATAACTTGTGTACAGCATGTACACTAATGCCACCAGAGGTACCTGCTTCTTCCGGTTACATTTATCGCACAGTTAGACATACTTCTTTTTGCTGCTTCGAAAAAGAGGTCTGTTGTCGGCTCTCGTCTTCATCGGTTGAAAACGTGGACACAACAGCGGACGACCGCACCGCTAACAAAGCTCTTGTGCGGTTATTGACGGCTTGTGGATACCCTTAGTACTTCATTGACTCAGTAGGTCGCCAGCTGGCTCACGCAGCACCACCCCCCACCTTGCCCCCCACCCCCAAAAAAAAAACAAGGGCTTCGATACCGTACGTCCCCGGCATAAGCGAGACTCTTGCACGCGTTCTGCAGTGATATGACGTGCTGGCTGCGCACGTTTCCGCCCGTAAACTTGGACACGAGCTCGGGCAAGTGAAATACCAAGGCCCGAAGAAGAAATCCTGACATGCTCGCCAATTGTAACGAATTTCATCGCCTCGGAAACGGACAAGAACACAATGCGAAAATGATAACCATTTATCCCATGACATAATTACAACCCAGAAAAGTGAAGAGCGAAGTAAACTCACACAGCATAAATCCTACACACACAAAAGAGATTCGCAAGACTAGGTATATACATAAGGAAAACAAGCTAGATATTCGCTGTATAATGTTCCTAGTCGGACTGGCCAAGTGACACATAATCCCTAAGAATTGAATGCTCCGGCCGTGAGAGTAGTGAACGTCGGCACGGCGTGGGGCAAGATGGCAGCCTACTTAGTTCCAACGCGGTGAAAGCGTCGACCTCCGTTGCGAGCGACGAGCTTGTGGCCCTCTCAGGACACTTGCGTGGCACGGGACACGGTTTGGACAAGTCGGGCGTTGTGTTGCTGATGTGGTCAGGGGATTGCCTTCGCGGCGCTGAACAAACCCGGTTATGACAGCGTGAGGTTGAATTACGGTCGCGGACCACAGCCACGGCGACGTAGTCGGGACTCGGAAGCTAGAGCTGTTGCAGGCCTACTTTCCTATGTCCCCTCGTCGGTACGCGGTCCCTAAATGTGCTGCTTGTCATCTCCATAGCACAGCTCGAGATGCGACTGCCTTGCTTCTCGTCCATGTCAGCAATGCCCGCGTTTCTGCCTTCCTCCCCTTTCCCTCCATTTTTTCTCTTTCTGTTTCTCGTTCACGTGCTTCTCGCGTCATGTATGCATTCTCCGTTTCACTGACCGGCATCGTCGTCTACTATACATTATCACACATGCTCTGCCAGTGACTCATGACAGTGTGTAAAAGGGAAAGCATGGCAGCGCAGCACGCAGTTGTCAGTCAGCACTGTGTTTGTGTTTTTTGTTTTACCTCATCTGTTGGTCCTGTTCCTTGCCAAGCTGTTTTGTAACCAGTACTTGAAAAGGGTGCCATGCAAATCGGAAAAGAGATAGATACATTGGTTTGAATAGTGGCATGCACTGTTGACTTCAAAAAGACTAATGGCTAGGAGTGTATGCCTCGAGGTATTCTAGTTTATGCATTGTAGATTTTGGAGGCGGTCGAGTTGGCTAATACTTTTCTGCATGCTTCTCTTCATGATTCTCGTAAACCGCAAATGTAGCATTGTTCTCAGTACTACGTTCACACCAATGCCTGAGGCTGTTTTAACATGATGTTTAACATGCTTCCGTTCTCTGCTAGGAGTCATGTTATTTCATTGCTTATGTACCTTTTATTTATTTGGTCAGTTATTTGTGTGCAGTATCTTCAGGGCTATGAGGCTTCATTGTCTTACAGCTACACTGTTAAGGGGAGTTTGACACCCCCCCCCCCACCGTTGCAGTCTATAATAAAGCTAACTTTTATTTATTTCTTTGTAATACATGCAATGCAATTTAGGCTTTCACCGTCTTACAGCGATGATGTTAAAGGGAGTTACACTCTATTGCGGCTACAGTAAATTTGAGTGCAACACAAGTTCGAAGTCTCGAATTTGTCTTGAAGCATAATTATCAACAATTACAAAATAAACGTTACCTGCATATACCTTGTTTGAATAGGTAACTTATTTGTACAGTTCTTTAAAAAGTAATTCATAATTTTTGTTACTCGCATTTCATTGCACTAGCTTTGTGTTATATATCAGGAAGGGCCTTTGTATGGCTGCTGCTGTAAAAGCAGACGCCAAGATGCTACTATCTTGCGTGGAGGGTACCACTAAAACAAGGCTTGACCATGCTCAAGGGCTGTAGCAGTTGCTGTGTGCAAGCAAGGCAGTGAGCCTAAAAATAGATCCCTTGTTATTCTAAAGGCTGTGAGAAATCCCTAACAACAGCGTCGCTGTCAGATTGGCACACTTCTCTGAGATATTTTTTTACTTTTTATTCTTCCCGAGATGTTATGAAACGAAGTTTCCAAAAGTTGTCGTTTCAACTAGGCCGCATGGCGTTTCACAATCCAGTCCTGCACTGCCTGTTTTTTGCCTTTATTAATCTTCAAAGTGGGCCCAGAGGGCGGTTCTAAGGCTCTGCAACCCTTTTTTGCGCCACCAGCACTGTCCAGGTGGAATATCAGGAAGAAAGTTTGGATGACGGCTGTCAGAAGCCTACTTGTCATTACTCTGGAACTTTTGTTTCTCTTCTGCTGACATTGCTTTTTCTTTCAGTGTTATTGCGTTAGGAAACTTAAGCAAGATGTATGCTTGGAGCTAAGGGCTTGATCCGTAGGTTGCGAAGTGTACACTACAGCCTAGAGTCAGTCGGGGCAAGGAATTGTGATGGGGTGCTACTAATAAAGGACCACGCACTTTGACCCACTCTTACAATTCAAAAGCACTTTACTGTCCCTGATGACTCCACCATGTTTGCCTTTCACTGGTATGGGGGAAAAATTAAAGCTGAATATTGCTTTAATTAGTCCACTCTGCCAGATTTTACTGCAAAGATGGCACTGTTATTGCCTACTAGAACTTTCATTTTCCTAATCGCTTAGTTTTGATGTGCAATAAGTGTTTCGGCGTCTTCCACATTTTTGCTGCTTCAACTTTTGCCTATGTCAATATAAATGAGAAATGATGTACTCTTTACTCTTTACCTTTCGTAGTACCACAAAGTCCCGGTTTGTTACAGAGTGCTCTGCTATTACTGTTATTTTCACAATGACTGTACTGCACCTTGTTTAGGTACTTGTGGCAGGTTTTGTGCTATGTGCTTATGCAATAAATTTATTTTCCACAAAGCAATATTTCGCTTATTTTGTTTGTATCTTCCAGCTTGGAAACCAATACATTGTGTGTTTTGCAGTGCGCGAAATCAATATTGAGAATTCTGAAATCGGCATACAAGCTGAGTCACGTGAACAGATTCTCCCATATCTTCATATAAAACCGCGATAAATGTATGAAGGAATACTCCTATGATACCCTGCGAAACGTCCCTCAAAGTAAAAAAAAACGTTTTGCCATAATTCCCTGCGAAAGGTGCTCGATGGATGTAAACATATAGTCCCATAGTTCACCGCAAAGGCTCGCCATAGGATGCCAACATATTGACACGTGTACTTGTTTATCTTTTCTGGGGGACCACTTGTCACGGCCTAACAAATGTTATCGCACAGCGCAGGACGCGCCTGCATGTGTCGGAAGTTCCGGAATGTTTTCGATGGTTCCATCCGCTGTCTGCCATCGAACCTTGTGTAATCTGTTTGCATGTATGCGCGACGCCAATAGTGTAGAACTTTGTGGAAGACACGCGGGTCCTACCGACTACTCTGGAACATTCGGCGACTGATGTATAAAAGCCGACACGCTTGACCTGTTCATCAGTATTTGGACGATCGCCCGGGTTTGTTCGCGGCTATCCTTGCTCTTTGAGTGTAGCCTGCTTTTTGAGGGCACAAGTTCGCCCAATAGAATGCTAGTTTCATTAATCACAGTTTTGCTGCCTTCTTGACCATCACTACTACGTGACATCTGGTTGAGGTGTTTTACGTTCATGGTACCCGACCCCCGTAACACGCCGTAATCAAAGGCCGGACCGCCAAGACAACACCGACGTCGTCCCGGAACATCGAGCAAGCAGCCGGCTACAGCAGCTCTCCTCGGAGCACGGACTTCTACCAGAGACGACGAACAAGATCGTTCAAGAAGATCGTCCAGAGACGATAACGAAGACAGGCCCAATGACAGCCGCAGCAGCCCCAATAATTTTCAGCAGCCCAGGGAGCCACCGACTTCCCGCGGTTCCACCTTCAAGGACCCGGAAAGCTGGCTGGAGATGTATGAGAGGGTCGCTACTTTTAACAGGTGGAACAGCGACGACAAGCTGCGACATGTCTATTTCTCAATGAAAGACGCGGCCAGGACGTGGCTAGAGAATCGAAAAGCCACCTTATTGACATTGTTCCGGTTTCGAACCGCCTTCCTGTAAATATTTACAAGCGTTGTGAGTAAAGAGCGCGCCCAAGCGCTACCAGAAACCAGCGTACAGCTTTTCAATGAGACCATAGTGACCTTCATGATGTAGATGGGCTATCTTTTCCAGCACGCCAACCGGGAATTGTCGGAGGAAAAAAATGTCCGCTTCCTGATGCGGGGCGTCAGACAAGAACTTTTCACCGGACTGATTCGCAACCCGCCGAACACCGTAGCTGAATTTTCTAAAGATGCATCTACGATCGAGAAAACTCTGGAAATGCGCACTCGGCAATATAACCGCCATAAGGATAGACAGTTGGGCGAGTTGGTACGGTAACATGATCTTGGCTTGTAGCGCGAAGTGAACATGGACACAGAAAGAAGCAGACAGGACGAGCACTCGTCCTGTCTGCTTCCAGTCGCAGACAGGACGAGTCTCAGAGCATCGCGCAGTCACCAGTCGCAGAGCATCGCGTAATAACTGAAGAGTGCGCTCGACAACTCCGACAGAGCCCTTACCGTGTTTCGATAGGAGAACGTGCCGCTATTAGGCAACAAGGGAACTAAAGTCCACGCGACATCATCCAGCCGTCTAAATGTCCGTGGGCACCTCCTGTATTCTTGCTGAAGAAAAAGGACGGAACCCCACGTTCTTGCGTCAATGATTGTCGACTGAACAGTACGTATAACCTTTTCCACAGATAGACAATGCATTGGATCGGTTCTGCAACGCTAAATACTTCTTATCGATGGACGTCAAGTCTGGCTACTGGCAAAAAGAAGCCGACGAGAGAGATCGCGAAAAGACTGCCTTCATCACGCGAGATGGCCTTTCGAATTCAAGGTCATGCCATTCGGACTATGCTCGGCGCCTGCAACGTTTGAGCGCGTCATGGGCAGGGTGTTAGCAGTATTGAAGTGGCCGACCTGTCTTGTTTACTTGGATGACGTCGTTGTCTTCGCCGGAAGTTTCGACAATCACCTTAGGCGGCTTGTGACAGCTTTAGAGGCCATCAAGTCATCAGGGCTCATTCTGAAGCCGGAAAAGTGCTCCTTCGCTTACGATGAGCTTCTGTTCCTAGGCCACGTCATCAGTAAATCTGGAGTCCATCCCAACCCGAGGAATACAGCTGCCATCGCAAAGTTCCCGCAACCCATCGACAGGAAAGCAGTGCGTAGATTCCTTGGCATGTGTGCCTACTATAGGCCCCTTGTCAAGGACCTTTCACGCATCGCGGAGCCGCTAACACATCTAACGTAATATGTTGTCGCGTTCAAGTGGAAAACACCGCAGACCGACGCATTTCAAGAACTCGAACGGCGCATGCAGTCGCCGCTGGTACTTGCACACTTCGATGAGGGCGCCGATACCGAAATCGACACTCACGCAAGTAGCCTAGGCCTTGGTGCCGTCCTAGTCCTGCGGAAAGACGCAGTTTAACGGGTGATAGCTTATGCTAGCCGGTCGCTGCTAAAACCCGAAGGTAATTATTCTACGACTGAAAAGGAATGCCTCGCCATCATTTGGGCTACAGCAAAATCCCACCGTTATTGAAATGGCAGGCCATTCAAACTCATCAGCGATCATCACGCGTTGTGTTGGCTAGCTAACTTAAAGGACCCTTCAGGACGACTGGCACGGTGGAGCCTCACACGCTCACACTTCAAGAATATGACGTCACGGTAATCTACAAATCCGGACGGAAACACTCTGACGCCGGCTGCTTATCACGCGCCCCCATCGATCCCCCGCCGCGAGATGACGAGAACGACAACGCCTCCCTTGTAATAATAAGCGGGGAAGACTTCACTAAAGAGCAACGAACAGACCCGGAGCTAAAAGGCCACGCCAGGTATTTGGAAGGGAACGCCGACGTTGTTCCCGGGGCACTTAAGCGCGGATTGTCTTCGTTCACGCTACAAAACAACCTACTCGTGAAGAACTTCTCACCAGTCCGCGCCAACTAACTGCTTGTTGTTCCGTCAGCGCCGCGTCCAGAATTACGGCATGTCCTACATGACGATCCAACTGCTGGGCACCTCGTATTTTCCCTGTCGCTGTCGCGGATAAAAGAAAGGTATTACTTGCCGCGTTTTACCGCCCACGTCGCCCGTTACGTCAAGACATGCCGAAACTGTCAGCGACGCAAGACACCACCGACAAGGCTAGCAAGATTACTACAGCCGATCGAACCTCCTTGCCGACCATTTCAGCAGATCGGAATGGATTTTTCGGGACCATTTCCGATGTCAACGTACGGAAATAATTGATTCGTCGTGGCGACGGACTATCTCACCTGCTTCGCTGAAAGTAAAGCTCTACCGAAAGGCAGCGCAGCCGCAATGGCGAAAGTTTTCGTCGAGAACATCCTACTGAGACATGGTGCCCCAGAAGTCCTCATCACGGACAGAGGAACGGCCTTTGCAGCAGAGCCATTCTGGAATACAGCCAGACAAGCCAAGGGAGGACCTGCAGACGAATGGTCTCACGGAGTGCCTGAACAAGACCCTCGCTGACATGCTGGCGATGTACGTCGACGTTGAGCACAAGACGTGAGACGCGGTCCTGCACGTAACCTTTGCTTACAACACGACGGTGCAAGAAACAACACAGATCACTCCGTTCAAGCTGGTTTATGACAGGAACCCTACGATGACGTTACCGACGAAGATAATCTTAACGTCGTTACCAATCTTCAGTGCGCCGTAGAAGCCCGACAGCTTGCCCGCCTACGAATCAAGAACCAGCAGTGTACCGACAGCGGAGACAACAACCTCCGACGACGCTACGTCGTGTACTAGCCCGGATACCGTATTTGCGTTTGGACCCCGATACGCCGACGAGAACTCAGTGAGAAACTATTGCGACGCTATTTCGGGCCACCCAAGATCATCCGACGTATTGGCGAACTGGAGTACGAGGTCATGCCAGACGGTATTTCGCATTCACCGCCGCGCCGCTATCTGAAGTGGTCCACTTGGCGCATCTTAAGCCCTTTTACGGACGTTGACAAACTTCCTTAATTTTTTGCTCTTTGCAGGGCGTTTTTGTTTATTACTTTCCTTCAAGTGCACCATTAGTGCACGACAATCCACCGTAATCAGGCGTAATCCCCTTCAATCCAACGAAATGCATCCTCAATCCAACGCAATCCACCTTTAACCCAACACACCCCACCCTTAATCGAATGTCTTGGGAGGCATGCGTGTTTCTGGCATGTCAAAGAAGCGCTTGTTTTTATTATAGGCGTTCCAGTACGCCGTGCTGCCGTAGTTCTTGGCACGGCGGCGGCGGAATGCTTGCGGCACGTTTGCTGGAATGTAAGCCTATAGTAACGAGGCTCGCATTGCCTTTCCTTTCGCCTCAACGGAAAATGGAACATTAGACAGGACGGATGTTGACACATACAAAGTGGTGGCTCTTTGCTTGCTACTCCTATGCGCCAGTGTGGGGAGGAAGGCCAGCGCGCACTGACGAGCCCTCTTTCCAACTGACCGCCAGCGGCGTAACTGGTGAACGCCGCACTTGATATTTATCAAGCCGGTGAAGCGGCCGTACGAGAGAGAGGGCGGTGTTTCTAGTTATTCGACGTGCTGTACTCTCATAGCAGGCGCCCGATGTAAGGGCTTTAGACCGATGATGCAGCAGCGCCGTGCTGCCTCTCGTGCACGGAGGCGTGGGCCGCGTATTTTTCATCGCGATTGTACATTTCACCACGACACTGTGGAATAAAAAAAAGTTCACAGTAGCCCTTGTCCGCTGTGGACGCTTTTCATGTGATATACGCACCAACTATGCCTTCTAAACGCCCTTTTAAAAGCAAAATTTTATCGCAAATTTGATGGCGCATATGTCAGAAGTGGAGCCATCCACAGAATTCATTCCAAGTCGATATACTTTGCAAATTCAATAGCTATAATTCACAAATTGTAAGCTGTGCTTTAAATAAACTAGCGAGACACGTAATTACTGAAACGGTTTATCAAATACGCATCTGATCGCTCGTAGACGTCATGTCCGCCTCGTCTAGTAGTTTAGTTCAAGTGTAGAATTATGCTATATGGCAAAAGTAATCTTTAAAAATAATGGCGCAGCTAAGACAATGACTATGTTTTTAAGATGAATCCCCTTTGTAGGTGTGCCGTAAAAGAACATTGGAAAATAAAACGACGTACCTGTAAGTCTATGCGATAGGAATTGAGTGAGCATGCACGGATTGTTTCGTCAGAAATGCAAGCTTTTTGTGTCCGCACTGAAGGCATCTTCTCTAAAGTTTTTGCGGTTTGGCTAATTGATTATATATATATATATAAACAGCAAATATCCAACATGAAGACTTTTTTATTATTCTCTCTGCGAGTCACCTACACAGGAACTGTTTTCAAAGGAACATTATCCAGCTGAAAGGCACGTTTATAAACTGACAAAAGCGATGCCGGGTAAAGTACACATTGAGAAATTATTGAAAAAAGAACGAAGCTTTATTTTCCTTTGAACGAACGCATCTGGAAGACCGAAATTTCTTTCCAGGAAATAAAACAGCATGCGTGCCTAATGAAATACGCAACATTCTCATTTATTCTGCTACGGGCTTTGGAAGAAGCTCCCACACTACGTGAAGCTTGTCGTCCGTGACGTACCCTTCACGTTCAAGATCAATTAGCCTAAATGAAACACGTCGGGGGAAACAGCCACCGTGGGTTGTTTCTCCGGGTCTTTCAACGGACTCAATTTTACCGCCAGTTTTCCACACCTTCTGGCACTGTTCGCTTTGGCATGGATGTTTGACAGTCAGCTGAATGTTCTGACTGAAAGGCCACTGAAGAAACTCGTCGATCACACCCTTGTGCAGCTTAACAGCAGGATGCAGTAACACATCATCTCCCTCTTTTCTGAAGTGCAGTCCTGGCGACACATGATAGCCAGATAAGTATATTTTTTCTTCCCAGCAATTATGATGGCCTTCAGAATATGCTCCGTTTTTCATTTCTTTGTATCCCTTAACAATAACCTCATATCGCCTAATGTTTATTGTGTGTAAGGCCAGTTCTTTATCCAATGCGCTATGTCCTCCTTTCTTCTCAGTGTGCTTCGCTCCACCAATACCAGCAACACTTCCTACACAATTTAGGGAGAATCTCCTTGCGGTGTCCTGCAACACTTCCTTCAGCTCTTTTATTGAATCCGTTAAGGTTCCTGCAAGCACATGTGTCTCTTCGCTGTGGTCAATGAATCTTTTTTCGGCTTCTATAACTGAATTTAACGTAACTCTAGATTGTGAAATAAGGTTATCCAACATACTACTTGTGCTTGCCCTTTGTAGCAGTGCTTCTTTGACTGTGTTCATGCAATGTGAAATCTCATTTAGCCGGACATTTTGGACAATATGATCACTAATAACTTCGTCTAGCCTATCTTTAATTTCAACTCCTCGCATGTCTAAGCCCGCATTCGGAGCCATCATCACTGCTTTTTCGTCACTGTGGGAATTTTCTACGACACCGGATGTCAGAGACACTGCGTAGTCTCGGCATTTGCTCTGTAAATGCGCGGACACATTACTACGCAGCACCAGCTTTGAACATTTAGGGCACGACGTAGCGTGGTGGTCACAGCCATTGCAAAAATGCTTGTTCAACTCTGATGCAGGCAAAACCACGTCGCAGCCGCGTTCTTCATTCCAACATTTGATCTGAAATGAAAAAAAAAAGCGTTTAAGCAAGTTTCCATAGGATCTTCGTATTATTTTCCATTTTAACATATTCTATGTTATTTTATGCCTTCGAGCTTCCTGTCACACGGGCACAAAATATTGTTCTTTTAAGATGTTGACCATACTGCAGACAGAAGCTATTCAGAAGAAAGAAGAAATGCGGCAGCGACAACCTCATTTGAGTGCGACATTACAGGAACTCTTGCTGTTTGGCTTAAAGAAGGATTATCACTAATCGTGTGAATTTTGAGGAGCGAAACGCCGACACCCCTTGTATCATGTGTGCCAAGTGGTGGTATTTGCATTGCGAAGGAGAGTGGTTGTTTAAGGTGAAATATCTAAGTACATTGAGGTAACTTGTTTGCTGCGATTGGGTGGCGTTGCGTTCACGTTCAGCAATCCGTTTTCTTTCCGGTAGGGCACTGAAATCCTCAGGCGTCTGAGCCGCTTAACGACGAGGAGCGGTTCGGTATGGTTACGTATGCGCCCCTCGAACTCGGCTGGGGTGAGAAGCTTCTTGAGAAGAAATAACTTATTTGCTGAAAACGCTTACGTAGAGCGATGTGTAGACTACGAAGCTACCAGGGTGCACGGAATAAATATTTTAATTCATAGAATTATACTCTGACGGCGCTAGTGAAACAAGGACGCACAAATAGACAAATACCCCAGAACAGAAGCGGGCTACCAATCGAATAGGTATTTGAAGAACTCTAGCCTTTATATATCCATCCCTGTATTTGCCTGCGTACACAAAGGCATCTTCATGCCATTCATTCTCCATCATGCTTTTTCTGATTCCACGAAAGACATGCTTACACAGCGACAGTCAACGTTTCTATTATCCCTTTTTTCTCTCCCTTTAGTTTTGAGGTTCCCTGGAAATTTTGTCTTCTAAAACGTGCGAATGCATGCGCACTTTTTCTTATGGGCTTGCTAAATACCTTTCATGCCCATTCTTCAAGTTATTGCAGTACTGACGTGCTCAATCATTGAAACACTGTTTCGTTTGTCCTATAGATACCTAAGCACAGCTATGTGGTACCTGGGAAATGACGTTGTGGGTACGGTCTGTAAACCTTGTTTTACAATACGTGGTGCACTGGCGCCTATTGTATTCTTCCATTCGAATGCACACAGTACACTGCTTGCAAGGGGCACTGGAAAGTAAATTCTCATTATAGGGGTTGGATACTTGCCTAAGTTGTGAAATAACATCAATGCACTGGTCTCTTGTGTTTTTCTTTGCGTGCTGCCCTCAACTAATGCCTTTTTTCTTTTTGCTAGGTCGTTTGACATACTGAAGTGTTGAGACTACGGGGAAAAGCCGCTACCGGTAACCATGATGTCAAATTAAAAAAAAAGCATTGCTCTATCTCGTGCTCGCATGGTTGCTTCAGTTTATCCCTTATACATGTCGCCACTTTGATCATCTTAATCAGTGCAGAGTGTGTTCTGTTAAAAAAATATCGGCGACGACAGTATACCGACACGGACAAGCCCAAACGTTCAACAGAATTGTATTTTGGTCAGGGGCGTAAATATATGGAGTCCTAATGAAGCAATAAGGAGATTCGCAATGAAGCAACAAAGATATATGTTCATCTGATTTCAGTGGTTTCCTTTTAGGCCGCTTGCGTCATTGCACATGAGTGGTGAACTCCTTATAATAATGCATCTGACTCAAGAAAAGATTTAGTTGAAGGTCGGTGCTTGTCCTTGTCGATATCCTCTGGTGATACAGCTCCGCACACACTGCATCGAGGAGCTCCCCAGTGCGGCGTTTTAATTCCGATGTTACCTAATGTCTCTCTAATAGGACTGGAGAAGTGCATTCTCACGTTGGTTGAAACGTCTTTATATGCAGATGACATCTGAATATGGCGCTGTGGTCGTAACAGATGCGCCCTACGAACACGTCTCCAGAAAGCTATCAATTCCATTAAAACATTCCTATTCGCGTGACGTCTAACGATGTCACCAGAAATGTGGGCCGCCGTTGCTTCCACTAGGCATGATGTCACACGCTGTCCCATGCGGTACGTGTCAAGTTTCTGGGCGTGGCAATCGACAGGCTATTGACGTGCACACCTCATATTCGAATGCCGAGAGCGAAAGTTGGGTGATACGCGAGCACATCCCGTATCCTATCACGAAACGCTGGGGGCAGCTCTGTAAATTCTTTGCCACGCATGTATATGGCTCTCTGTGAAGGTTTCCTACGATGCAGCCTTCCTGTGCTAAAGGGCATTTCCTTAATCGACATAAAGCCGCTCACTGGTGTGCAAGCTAAAAGTCCCGAGAGTGTGCCTTGGCCTGCCGCAAAATACATCAATTGCAGAAACCTTTGCAGAAAACAGACGCCTATCGATTCCAGTGCTTCTGCAGCAGGAGTGTCTTCGTGTGCACATGCGCTTTGCTGCCACAGCCCCGGGTTACCCGCTTGCTTCAGACAGCGGTCCTGTGGTGCGGAGCTTGCTCGCGCTGAATTGTCAAAGCCCTTCTATGCCGAGAATACCAATGTGTAAAATTCCTTCGTGGTCCACTGTCACTTTCGTGCCTGGGTTCAAGAGCAAGATAAATACTCCTGCTCCATCGGCGACACGTTTGCTCTAGAGCATGGTAACACCAGCTACAGGGCTCACCGTCATACTTACAATAATGGCTCCGTTACGCCTACATCATCTGCCATTCGTGCGCGAATTCCCCTCGTGTGTTACCAAATTATCCCACTATCAGTCACCGCCCTTCAGCTACAGCCACTAAACCAGCCGCAATGCGGGACACTTTTATTTGCGTCATAGAGCAGACAGAGTAATTATACGGCAACCTTGGCCGACTCAGGAGCGGCCCTGCGGTCCCTGTAGTCGCCACGCATGCAGGAACACCTCGTAATGGAGATGAGGCGCCTATCCAATAAAACTTGATAACTGCGTCACATTGTTGGGCTGCCCTGGTTACCTTCCCACTGCGGAATACAAGGCAGCGTCCAGGCTGACCATGCTGCCAAAGGTGGACAGGACCACTTCGACAGAAATGGTCCAGATATCTTTCTCGAGAAAAGACGTCGAGACACTGGTATCGGCACACGCTTGGCGTCTCCAACTACCTTTCTGGACAGATGAAAGCAACCAGTACGGAGATTAATTTAGAAGGCCTCGGTTTTTTTTTATGTGCACTTGCTCCCATTGAAACGCAGCCACCACTGCAGCAAAGCCACTAAGCAACCATGGCGGGTGGTCATCGGTAGTGCAGCTGCCAGTGACGCCAGAGCGTAGCCATTGCGACCACGCCTCGGCTACCAATTGGCCACATCACTGTGCGACTTCTGCAAATCACAAAATTGGGTCCTGGAGCCACCCTCAGTGTAGCACGGAGAATTCCCGATTGGCGAGCGAAGCCGGCCCGTTCGCCGCAAACAGGTTGCGGTGAGTTGCCGTATCGTTAACGTGGACGAACATTAAAAACGCTCGCGTTCCGCGATAATCTTGTAGACGCACACGCATGTCATTGAGGGCTTCGTTATCAAAGCTTCTGCTGACGATTAAGTATAGGACGGAAGAGGTATTCTCCGCGATACTGATTTGGAAGGCATTGCGAGTCGAACGCAGATGGAGAAAAGTCAGAGAAGCCGACAGCCGCGCGCTCCTGGCATCGCGCTTGAAATGGTGAGCACTGTACTTGTATGTGGCCTATTAGGGAATCACAATAAATATTTCAGTTCACTTGGCAAATCAGTACGTCTCTTGATGATTTACAGACGCAGCCTAGCCTCTTTCGCCGTGAAGGACCAGTTGCAGATGAAAGGTCGGAGAACAAGACTGACGAGAAAGAGCACAGGAAAACTGTAACATGCGTGCATTAAAGTAGACGACGAATACGAAAGTAATGCACCCAATGCCGCACTAACGCCTGCGAGTAAGCATATCCGAATAGAATGGTAGTTCATAAATCAATAGCGCTGCCGCATATTCGCTGCTTGCTAGGCTCAACATCTCTGATTGCGCACGAGTTTCCATAGCTTTCAGTCAGTAGTAGGCGAAACTTGGGATTACAGCGATATAAACGTAGGATAAGATACATACAGACAAAAATGTAAAACTATTTGCTTCTCATGGTTTCCCGCCTATGTATAATTTTTCCATAATTGCTTTCATCTAGCTTACACGTGATTTATCCGCTCTAACAGCAAATGACCCCAATTTATAAAAAAGCATGCCCATTTCACTTTCGAAATAGATTCGATGCATTTTGCTAAAATGTCTCGGATAACAAGGACACCCGAATTCGTTCACTCGTGCTCTCTTACTTTGCGCCTCAGCAGGTTCTCCAACGGAAAGTCCCTCCACTCAGCGTCCTTCGGAAGAAACTGGTCACCATCGAGTAGACAGGCGTGTCCGTCGTCGAGTACGCACTGATAGTAGCAGCTTTTGCACAGCACGTCTCCACAGGGCAGAAAAACGGTCTTTCTGGGTAGCACGCCACACGCGTTACATATTCTGTTAGCAGGAACAGGCTCGACGAAATGCAAAGGTCTCCAGTCCAGTTCCTCGGTAAAACCGCACAGCGTGTACAGCTTGCCTTGAGAAGCCATGACGAACATCGCATACGTCAACTGCGAAACGCCGTGCCAACGATTCTGCGGAAACATGGAAGCGTTGCCAGCGCGCTATGTCCTCTCAGCTGTTGCCAAGGCTACAATCACTCCGATAATGCTGCGGCCAGTTCTTGGCTATTAAGGGCGCCGCTCACGAACTAAAGATGTAACGATGTGGACATTATCTACTCGCCTAGCTGCGTAAAAGTTGCTGCCGACAATTTTATCGCCTTTTTCGGATTGGCGATTTGTAAAGGTCGCGAACCTTGAAACTAAAGGCCGTGGAAACACAATTTACTGGCACGTCAAGGGGCAGCCTACGATGGAAGCGCGCCTAACTGCGAAATGAAGAAACAATTGGACGAATAAAATCTTGTAAAGACCGTCTGGATGTTTCTAAACAGAAGCTTTCCTTCCAAACAAGCTCTGCCATTCCTCACTGTGGCTGCTGGATGTTGCTGCTGACTTGCGAATAGTTCAATCCTTAATATGAAATTTAAATATTTGCCCATTGTGCGATCGAAGCACTGACTCCAACTAAAACGGCCTAACGTTCTGTTCATTAGGCCATAACAAACATTTCCTTCGAAAGTATAACCTGGCACACCCTTTTCGTCAAATGGCAGCTCGATCCCTGCGTGTGTCCCATTGCGCAGGACGAGTGCGTGAGGTTACATTCCCGCTCGTCTATTTCCTTGACGCCAACAACGTAATAATGAACCGGGCAAATTTTTATAATTCAAACAACAGCTTGAAGGAAGCTTCGATTCACTTTCACTCCTGCCCCACGGGTCATGCGGGCAAGCTTAACCCTTTACTGCACAATTTTTTGTTTCCTCAAAATATTTTTCATGGAGTTGTAGGGAAGAATAACAGTAGCTGTATTGCCATGAAAACTAACATTGGCGAATTTCTCTTGTTTGAATGTGCAGAAAAAGCGTATGCTGCGCATTTGCAACAACTTGCAAGTAAAGAAGAAGTTGAAGGTGAAAGACAGACTTCGTACGATTGATACTCGTATGTTTATTTGCACGTGACAATCATTGGTGCACCTATGATTTAGTGTGGAACAAAAAGAAGCAATTGTACTTGCTTGTGCACCACAGGTGGTTCCCACACTTCGTGCAGTACGTGGTGCAGATTCCCGTGCAGCCAGGAAACAATGCAGTGTTTTCGCGTTATTGTCAAAATTTAGCACATAGAAGCACAGGCTGTAAGGCTTTGCCCGTGACGACGCGACACGGCAGCGTGCAGGTGCACCGCATCCTTTTGAAAAAAAAAAAAAAATCGACCATAAAACATTTTGCACGCATATTGAATTGAAACGAATTTACACTCGTGGTTTTCGTCACTCCTGGAATGGTCGCTGCGTTCACTATCAGGAGGAATTGCTGAGCCATCAAGGCGTTTAGAAGCCATTTCACTTTTCCGAAGAAAATCAAACATGTACACGTTGTTGCATTTGCGCAACATAGCAACGTTCCGTCGCCAGGAACAAAATATTTCCAGATAACAATGTTTTTTTTAATTTACAGAGTCAGGAGGACGTGGAGCTTAGCGTAAGAATTTTGGGGAGGCTTTGGCTTATGGAGAAATACATTTACAAGTGGCAAAACTTATCCATATCCCTGCTCGCGGGCGCGCGCAGCCTCCACCACGTTTGTTTTGGTAGAAGGTGCGAAGGATGAGCACAGATGGCAGCACAAAGGGGCCCGTTTTTTAGACGAATGTTGCGGAAATGCAACAACGCGTACAGACAGCTTTAAACGGACTTTGCTTCTGGGTTTAACGCCGTTCATCGGAATGTTGCGTAAATGCAACAAGGCGCAGTAAAGGGTTAAGTGCGCTTTGGCGAGCGCATTTCGACGCTAGTGTCATTCGCAGTCTGCCGCACGCGAACGCTTAGGGACAATTACAGCAGAGCGCATTCATCCTAGAGCGTGCTTGGCGAACATACTTCGCGGCGGCGAAGTGTTTATCCACGTTAGCAATTAAAAAAAGAAAGTAATATTGAAAGTATACTCAAAGGTAGTCTTCAAGAACTTCTTTTTTCAATGGCTAACGTTACAAGCTAATAAAATGTGCCACATTGCAAAAAAAGCAGTAAAAAAGAAAAGAAAGAAAGGAAAAGAAATGAAAGAGAGTAGAAAACTGCACCACGCCGAGTAATGGCCGCGCATTTGTTCGGCGAAACGCAATGTTGGCACTGGTACTGTACAAGTAGCTGTCGCTGTCGTCTTTTCTTTGTGAATGGTGTTTCTACTAATACCAAACTGTTTTTGTGCACACATATTTAGGTTCACAAACCTGTGCTTTGCCTTCTGACTGTTCATCGGCAACCAATGTGAAACTACACTTTTCTTTCTCGGGTAGCAGCGCGCTGGCCAAATGACACTGAGCGCGCTGAAGTGCGCTTGCTCAAATGGCACTTTGCCTCCGTGGCAGGAGTACTAAATTGCAAGCTGGACATTTGATGCGTACAATTTCCTTTATGTAAGAAATGGCAAGATATATTTACAATCCTGATGGAAGTACTGCTGGGGCAACAAAAAAAAAATCAAGTGCAAGTTGTTGTTTTCTTCGCTCTATTTGAAATGCGTCTTACCTGCGCGTTAGTCAAGTGGCTACGGCATTGAGCTGCTGAGCTCGAGCACGCGGGTTCGACCTAGGCCACGGCTGCCGAATTTTAACGGGGGCAAAATGCGAAGCGTCCGTGTGTCCGGCATTGTATGCTCGTTAAAGTAACCCCGCTGGTCCAAATCCTTCCCTATTTCGCATCTACTGAATGCCTCATTAGGACATCACGATTTTGGCACATTGCACACCGGAAGTTTTCTTCACACCGGAAGTTCATTGCACACCGGAAGTCCCAGACGTGTCTCTTGAGGATCTCAGATATTGTTCTAAATATCCGTCTCATTTCACTACTCCAAAAACTGATTTCTACAAATATTTCGCACAATAAAATGCCTCCTCCTATCCACTTCTGTGAAGGAGGTGGTTCAGTGAATCTGAAGATGCATTGCGCCTAATGTAGGGCAACTTGAAAAAAGCTCTCATCCCAGGATGTGCGCCTATTACGCGTTGCTCTTCACAGTGATAGATGGCACAAACACACGTTTCAATGATGTTTACAAAAGCATCACTTTATTTATTATTTTAAGATTAGTGCAATAACTGCTGTGTAGTCGCTCTGATACACAAGTAGTAAAGGCAAGGCGCAGAAGACCAGGACTTAGGGAGAAGAACACAAATGACAGGACCGGCGCCACTCACAACTAAGTTTATTTTCGCAACAAGCCTGCCTTATGTAGGTCATTCACGCCAAGTCACGCACAAAACTTTAGAAGTAAAAACCAGCAATCTATCGACCATACAGGAATGTTATCTGGCACAGCTATCGAATGACCAAACAAGAACCACACGTGGATCAGCACAGGAGGCAATCGATCTAGCATAGTCTTTTTCCAAGCCAACGGGGATAAAAAACGAGACATAAAAAGTACCGTCTACACTTCACTACCAACCAATCTATTCACAGCATAACAAACTTCAGATGCCTAAGGCCCAGTCAGTGATAAAACCCGCACGACTATGGGAATAATGACCAACGAATAACACGGAAATAACATGAAAAATGCGTCTAAGTACAGTGTCTGCGTCAAAACTAAAATCTCTAATAGTCACTCACCTAAAGATTGATAAAACATGTGACCGCGCGAAAAAAGAACCACGTGACAAACAATGAAATGGACAGAGGTGATGAACGATACAGGTCTAAGAACAGCGTCTGCGCCAACAAAAAGGCAACAAAAGCTTAAGGGCAACTAGAAAAATGTCAACAAGATAAAAACTAGTAAACTAAAAGGAAGACAGACGGTAAAACCAAATGAAATCACTCTAACAAGAGGCCTAAATGAAACCTTTTAAAAAAGTCGTCTCCTTGTCACTAAGCATAATGGACGGCCTGCTGACGCATGCGCTTCCCTCTTTTTTGATGAAAAAGGCTTCCACAATTTCCCGCTCAAACCTGTCTTTTCCATACTTCAAGAATTTAGTTTTGTCAAACTGAGGGCGGCAATTAGAGCAGTCTCTGCAATGCTCTGCAAGGAAACTCCCTTCCTTGTTGCGCAGATTACGACAATGTTCCATTGCACGCTCATTGAAACATCGACCATTTTGTCCAATATAGCTGCGACCACAGCTTAGGGGGATTTGGTAGACTACACGTGTCCTGCATTCAGTGAACTTCTTCTGATGCTGGATTGGTCAAGCCGGGCGTTTCTCTCCGTTCATGGCACAAAGCTTAGACAACTTGCAAGGTGCCGAGAAAACAACCTGAACGTTATGCCTACTTGCCACTTTCTTAATGTTGTGCGATACCTTATGAAGGTACGGAATTACCGCAACAGAACTGCGTGAAACTGGCTCCCTGATACGAGGCGGGTGCTTTAGTTTTTGGAGCATCGTTTCGCAGACAGCTGAAATCAGACATGGCGGGAAGCCTGCCTGTTGTAGACGTTGCACTTGAGCGCTAAAGCTACTTGACACCAAATGGATACAAGACTTAGTTAAAGCCATTTGCAGAGAATTTGTAGCAATTGCACGCTTTACAATCTTGGAATGGGTGCTCTCAAACGGTAGCAGGCCTTTCAAAGAACGCGGATTGTACATCCAACAAAGGCCTTGCTTTGGAAACACTAGCCTGATATCCAAGAACTAGAGCTGACCGCAGCTCGGAACTTCCTTGGTAAACCTGAGACCCTGACTGTGGTTCGAGAAGATAGTCATGGTTCTCTCAATGGTAGAATTTAATTCGTGCTCAGGGACGTCCTTCAAAATGACCAAGAAATCATCAACATATCTGTAAATGGCCACTACATGAGGATCACAAAGATTATTAGTGATGTCAGATCCTACAACAAATAAGAAGATATCACAAAGGACAGGAGCTACAGAAGAACCGATGCAAATCCCTTTCTTCTGCACATAAAACTTGCCTTCAAACAAAATGGCGGTTGAGTTCAGGTAGAACTCTAATAAGGAAATGTAATTGTCCACGCTTACACCTGCAGCATTGTGGAAGCGGACTTCACCATTTGATTCACCACTTCACCATTTTAATGAGCGTGCAATGGAACATTGTCGTAAACTGCGCCTTAGGCATTTGAAGTGTGTTATGCTGTGAATAGATTGGTTGGTAGTGAAGTGTAGACGGTACTTTTTATGTCTCGTTTTTTATCCCCGTTGACTTGGAAAAAGACTATGCTAGATCGATTGCCTCCTGTGCTGATCCACGTGTGGTTCTTGTTTGCTCATTCGATAGCTGTGCCAGATAACATTCCTGTATGGTCGATAGATTGCTGGTTTTTACTTCTAAAGTTTTGTGCGTGACTTGGCGTGAATGACCTACATAAGGCAGGCTTGTTGCGAAAATAAACTTAGTTGTGAGTGGCGCTGGTCCTGTCGTTTGTGTTCTTCTCCCTAAGTCCTGGTCTTTTGCGCCTTCCCTTTACTACTTCAAGTATGAACCAACTAGCCCAAGCAAGAGTTTTACATGATACACAAATATGCTTTCCATTCTGATGTCAGAAATGTTTTTGTCCAAAGTTAAATGGATGCATGACCCGTGTACGATAGTTAGTTGAATCGGATGGTAGACGTAACCTAGGCCAAGGTCTTACACAAAGCGGCTGAACCGTGCTTTGTTTCCGGTTTCCGGTATAGATTAACGTCTCCGACAACGATCACCGGCGAGGGTTTGGCGGCAGCTCACGTTGCTCAACGTGGAAGGACGCACGCCTCTTAAGAAATCATGCGGTTTGACGGCTGTTTTCGTTTGGGCGTTCCGTATTGAAACGAAATATTTGCTGTATGTTTGCTTCACGCCTCTGCCTTACAGGGTTATCACCCATTCTTCCTCGCCTTGCACAGCAGCCGGCATCCGCACAATGGGCTTTCTTTTGACGTGACGGTCGCAGAAAAGTCCCGGGATCCTAGCTATAGAGAGCTTCGCTGCAAATGAATTCACCGACGATCGCGATACTCCCTAATGCGAAATTTGAGCGCAGCTCTATACGTGTTTATATTTCACATTATATTGGCCTCCTCGGGCAATCCGTCTCCTGTGGCACGTTGCAAACGGAGCGAAATATGGCATGACTGCCTCGCTGATCATCCAAGGAGCGCTTGGGTGACCGGTGGGCGGGATTTGCAGCTGACGCCGCCGAGAGACGTCGAAGACGCGCGCTACTCTGGCGCCACCTCGTAGCCATCGTCACCGCTGTGTACATCTTTCGCGGCACTACGCTTTTTTCTCTCGCTGTAGCCGTACCCTCACCCGCTTTCCGCCTCATGCTGTTGCTGTATCCTCCTCCTCCGCTTTCCACATCGCGCTCTCACTGCTATCTTCGTCGCACGCTGCGCTCTACGGTCGCTTTTTCCTCCGCTGCGATCGTTCACTCGGTTACGCCGACACCAACGCTTGCCGCAGAAACGGGTGCCCAAGAGTTGCTCTCTAAAATTTTTTTCCCTCGTGACATGCTGTGATACTTTTCTGAAATTCGCAAAGCATGGTGGTGAAAAAAATTCTACCGAAATGATTTGAGCTCGTAACGTTCCTCAACTTCGTCTACAACACACAAAATTATTCGTCTTAAGCTTGTAAAGGTACTTATTCGCCACTTAGGTCGGAAGAAATTCCCTTAGAATTCTCGGATCTTGACAAACATCTACCAAATCGACCACTTTTTCTTGCAAAACTACCGTTTACTTGTTTGTTGGGATTTTCTTTTGAATTTCCCACAACTCCATATTACACTAATACATTTAGACGCGAATTTTCTGAAAAAAAAAACGTGCCCAGCATACAAGAGCTTTAGGATGGGCCAATATTGTCCAACTTTTTCGCACTATGGTACTCCTCGTAACTATATAAAAGAAAGCGAATTAGATTGGCCTGCTTTCCGTGATTCAACTTTCGTCAATATATCGTTCTGAATATAGTTTTTGTTTTAGGCAAGATATCGATTCGCGAATTTTCCTATGCTCTATGCTCAGAATAGTTTTGTCTTGCCACTTCACCACGAATCACAGTGCCTGTCCCGCGTCAGACTGCCGACGTGCGTATCTATCTATCTATCTATCTATCTATCTATCTATCTATCTATCTATCTATCTATCTATCTATCTATCTATCTATCTATCTATCTATCTATCTATCTATCTATCTATCTATCTATCTATCTATCTATCTATCTATCTATCTATCTATCTATCTATCTATCTATCTATCTATCTATCTATCTATCTATCTATCTATCTATCTATCTATCTATCTATCTATCTATCTATCTATCTATCTATCTATCTATCTATCTATCTACTTACGCCGACCCAGTGACGCAAGTGGTCTACCAGCTTGGGCCACTAGGTAGGTGCTCATGGTCGTCATACCTTCGTGATGCTTTAATGGTCGTCATTCCAGCTTCGTCATCTGACTGTCGTCATGCCGTCGCGGTCACATTTTCTACGCCAACCCAATAATCTGCGTTGTCTAATAGCTTGGCCCACTAGATAAGTGGTCATGATGCCTTGGCGGTCGTTGCATCATCTTTCCAGCTTTGCCATCCGACTCTGGTCATTCCGCCGTGGTCACGCAATGACCTTTTTACAACCTCGCCATACAGTAGTTTTCACGTCATCGTCATCATACATTCGTATTCATCTCGTTGTCCTGATACTGTTGTTATGCCCCGCATTTCGATGGGGGCGAAATGCGAAAACGCCCGTGTACTTAGATTTAGGTGCACGTTAAAGAACCCCAGGTAGTCGAAATTTCCGGAGTCCTCCACTACGGCGTGCCTCATAATCAGAAAGTGGTTTTGGCACGTGAAACCCCATAATTCAATTCTGTTGTTATGCCATCGCCGTCATTGGGCCCTTTACATCTGGTCGTCGTGATTGTGTGATGCTATCATGCTCGTTCTAACGCCGTCCCCCCAACATCGGTCTCCAACTTTCATCACCCTGTGCTCCATCCCTTCCTTGATCGTTACGTATTCGTCATCCCCGCATTGTCCTCATACCGTTCCCATAGCATCGTTGCCATCGCGTCCTCGTGGTACTTTGCCAGTCATACAGTCGCCGTATTGCACCTGCTGCCCTACCGTCGTCATGATGCCAATCGTAAAGCCATCACTCCTGCTTCGACGCCAAACTGTCGTCGTGCCGTTCTCGCGCCATCGCCTTCATGCACTGATCGCATTGTAGTCACACCCTTGTCATACCGTTATCATGATGCCGTCGTGGTTGTTGCTTCGTCGCCATTCCAGTGCGTTCATCCAACGCTCGTCATGCCGTCATTTATATAAGTATTTATACAATTTTATACGGAACCTCACTGCGAAGCGGACGGCAAAGATTCACAAGAAGCGCCCATTTATTCGTCAAATAATGAAATGCAAACGATTCTTTTACTAAACACGCACATCGGCAATGTTGTTCCTCCTAAACTGTACAATCGAAATGATTTACCCAATAATGAGTTAAAACCATTGGAAATGACGCCAAGTGGAACTAGAACATACTGACGCTTTGTAGATCTTTAAGTCACAAAAATAGTACTTGATAGTACCCAGAAAGGCAAGTAAGACTGGAGCACAGGGAATGCGGCGAGCTCGGTAGTTGATCGCCTAAAATGTGATCTACGGGTCAAACGCATCTCATAATAGTGCGAATCATTGTTTGGCTCATTGTCGGCACTTTGGGGTAAGTATGCACTTTCCTGTAGTGCCTCGATCACTTATGAAAAAATAAAATTATAAGTGACCGATGTGGGAATCGAACCTCTTATGTCGAACACGGCAGGCCAGGGGCTCTCATTACTTGGCCACGACCGCTCTTTGAAGCTGTTCTTGTTTTCTTTTTTTGTTTTGCTGTTGCCGGTCACAGTGAAACACTTTGGAACCAAAAACAAAACGAATGATTTACAGCGAAAAAATCAAATCTGTTGAAAGCTTCAACTCTCATCACGGCTGACTCATAATGCTCGCGAAACTTTGGGCGAAAAGCGGTCCAGAACCAATTGTCACTGACACCAGCAAGGGTTGTTATAGGAGCAGCAATTGAAGCTTGACTAGGTGATGAGGGAAAAAATATCGATAAAGAAGGGCTGCCTTTTAATAGAGAACAACACCCAAATTGAATTTATTCAGCAAAAATCAAATCTGCAATGAATTTTATTTGATGCGATGAAGAAAAAAAAAATTTTTAACTTTATAATTACGAGCGGAGGCGCTGCGATCGATGTGGTGCACGGACCTGCTCAAATCAGCTCCGTCTTCTTGAAATGTTTCCGCCGCGATTTTCTGTAAATACCAGCCCGAATTTTGTACCATTCGAACCGTGAGACCACCAGGACTCTGTAGATACAAAGTTATCAGGTGGGACATTTATTTTTCCGGGACTGCGACCACTTTTGTGTTACGACCACGCCATCGCCGCTCTAAGACTAAGCGCGTGAGCCAGATGCTCGGGCTCGGAGATGCTCGGTCTACCAGGCTACCTGGCGCGTTCCCGCACGTGCCCGTGCCAGGTCTGCTACGACGCACAAGCTTCTGGCAAAATCCGCGAAGTATGGAAGTCCAAGTATGTGGCAAAGATATTTCCCCAGAACAGTTAACCACCGAGATGGGCTGGTGTATCGCCCGTGCCCGTCGGTGTACCGGCCATCGCCCAGTAACAACAACCTAGGATGTAAGACTCTAGCTGTCGCTGTAGACCCAGGAAGCAAGTTAGGACTAAGGTTCTCAAGGCCGGGCGCATGTTCCAACTACCAGCAAATGAGATCGATATCATCGTCAGACCCAAAGATCGAGCACTCAATATTTCCATAGTCGGCAGCCCTTAAGTGACTGCAGCTATTCTTCAAGCAACGCAACTTAGCTCAGAAGACCGTCAAAATGACACATTCCCCTCGAACAACCAGCGAAACATCATAGTGATCAGCATGCCCAGCAAAACGCGGACCGCTACGTAAAAATCAAGTACATCCAAGTGAGCGGGGTAACCCACCAGGTCAGCGCGCACGAAGCCGCCCTAGTTAATACCACCAAAGGAGTAATTAGAGGCATCCCTCTCACCAATAACGCCAGGCAAGTCGAGGCTAACATCATAAATGATCGTAATCCTCTAGCCCTAGCAGCCAAGCGAGTCGTTTCCACCACGACCATCGTCATTGCCTTCGACGGACCTGATGTATTATACATGGTTCGGTATGGCGCAACACTAATCCCATGCTCCCTGTACCGCCAGCTGATCGATATCTGTTACCGCTCTGGCCATCTCGGGCACCGCATGAACGTTTGCCCGTTCCCTAATAATATATGCCGGGGCTGCGGAGCTCGCAACCAAGACCAAGATCATCAGCGTACACCTAAGTGCAGGTTGTGTGGTGGATCCGACCCCACAGTGGACAAAGCTTGTACGGCCAGATACAAAACGCCGTACGTTATACGAAGACGCCTCGGAGAACGCTGAGCAGCACATCAATCAGCCCTTCAATCAAAAGATTTCCCGTCCATGTAAACCAAGCACCGGTCCCGGTCCCGCTTTCTCTCCATACCGAGGACGGGCCGTTCCAAATCAAGATGCACGTTGACTCGAGGAGCCAGTTATACCTCAGAAAAGGTGAGCTTCGCAGAAGCCCGGACGGGCGTCTTGCGAGGCGGTCACGTAAACCTCCCCTCCCCCCCCCCCCCCCACTGCCTAAACCCAATACAGACAACACAGATACAGGTCACCTTAGGACAACGCAATTATGCGTTACTTAAACCAAAAGCTTGCGCAGGATGTTCACAGCCTAAAACAACCCAAAACCCTAACCAAACAGTATACCTGAGAACCCGTTAGCAACAACCAACCCAGAAGAACTCTCAAGACCAGCCACAAAAAACCGCCCTCCAAGAAGGAGCTCAGGCTCAAGTACGCTCCCAAGTCAAGGACATGCTCGTAACACTCCAAAGCACGGTAGAAACTTTACACAATTCCCTAATCGCTCTTATGCACAGAGTCACCGCCATGGAAGCTAATATTTAAACCCTTTTCACACAAACCACTTCCACCGATAAAGCCGTAGCCATGAACACAACAGGAACCGTTGCCGCCGCCCTGCCACCTGTGGCATCCCCTATCCTTCATCATGGCCCACACTAACACTTACACAACGCTCTGGTAGTGGATCTGCCGAAGCTACCTCCAAAAACAACCAGTTCTCCATCAACACCTCCATACTACTTCATGTCGACCCGACGTAATCTTACTCCTGGAAACGTACGACACTCCGGTCAACCTTCCCGGATATCCACCTTTCACCACGAACAACGCTCTACACGGAGTCTCGACACTCGTTCAAAAAAGAATTACCGCAATCGAACACGGTCTCCACGATCAGCGCATCGAACACCTCTTTATTGAGCTCATCCCGCAGAAAAAAAGAAAAAAAAGAATCTTTATCCTCGCTATCTACAATACACCATCTCAACGCCATAGCCCATTTCTAACCCTCTTCAAAAAAGCCCTGAACACCGCAGGGCTTTTATCATCGGAGGCGACGTCAATCTCAAGCACACAGGATGGGCTTAGAGACACAGCTCTGCTGCAGGTCGTAACTTATGGCAACACTCCCATGATCTCGGGCTTACACCCATTACTGACCCAGCCTCGGCACTTCCACTGAACGAGACATTACACCACACCTCACTTTCACTAAACACGCTGAGAGCGCCCATTGGCGCAACACTGAATACTGAATGACTGAATACGTTCACACTGTACCATCCCTCTAGTTCAGCAATTCCGTGCACATTACTAGCCGGGCTGGCGTGTAAAAAACTATTCCATCTGAAAAACCTTAGCCTGGCTTTAAATTTACATGTCCACGTGCTAAACTGCAGCTCACTTCCATGTATACTGAATAGGGAGTGATTATCACTATTTCGATGCCAGCTTTTACCCGCTGCTACTTTGCTGTCACCGCTGCCCAGCTATGAGAAGATAGACTAGTTTTGAATACATAATTACTTTTGACAGTACACTACGTGAATGTGTTGGGAGCTCACTCTACCTTGGGTTTACGTGGGGCATTGAAGAAATACAACACTCTACTGTACACATCTTGTTTTCTATTTCTCCCAGCTTGCGGTCATCAGACGTGGGAACAAGAACACATGTTATTTGTCCACATTGTTAAAAAACTACTTATTTGCACTTTAATACAAATATTAACACAGTGCGTTAGAATAGGCACAAGAGTGGCAGCACACATTCATGGCACTGCAACAATTTAGAATCGACTTCAGTTGCTGCCGTGTACATTGTTTTACATCGTGAGACTTATTTAGACCCTTGATGTAGAAATGCATGCGTGTGACGACGTAAAAAACCGATCAACTTCACGGTTAATACCTCGCAATGTTCACCACAACCGACACCAGCAATGCTGCTCCTGTTCATGACTGCCAACAGATCCATAATGACGTCTCGATGTAGAGAACTCTTGCTAAAGCAGCCAGTGAAAATGTCTTCAAGTTCACTCAGAAACACGGAAAGCTTCAGTAAAGGGTAGAGAATACCAGCGAAGTCGCAAGAGTTCGTGAAAACGGCAGCATTTAAGCACTTTCAATCTGAAGTAGGCAGCAGAAGCTTGTTCATGCATGCACTACACTTTGTTTTCCGTACACACTTCCTTGCGACAATGCCTGCCACATAATAAGTAAGTCTTAAGTGATTATTGTGAATAATGTATGGGTGGTCCAGTACAGTCAGAGACCTGCTATCAAACGAAACTTCGGCGCCTTCAAGATCTCCCTCATCAAGCAACAAGTCAACTGCTGCTTGTACGAACTAGCGGTGTGGTCTTCTACTGTCAAAAGCGAGCTTAGAGATTACTCTTGAACATTTGATCCAATGACACTCTTGACAAGTTTGTAATAGCTAAGGCAATTTATGGCAATTAACGCCGCTTTGCGGAGCCAAAGGTTCTCGAGCCAAATATGCATGCAGTTCGGGCAAAGTCGTCCGAACTGAATTAGGAGCAGGCGTTACGTTCCCCTTGGCACTTGAACTTCAACACCACTAATGGTATGCACGTAGTTTCCCGCAATAAAATGCGGTTCAAGGTTCAACTCGCGCACAGCGTAATTCGCGTCAAGCGGCTTGTCAAACCGATGGAGCCTACGTTCCCAAAGAAGTCGTCGTTCTTCATCTTTCGGGGCTTTAAAAAGAGATAACTTACAACTTTTCTACACACGCACATATCCAGCTGTGCAACCTGGTGCGTAACAATGGTTTAGACGCTGCTTTGTTAGCTGTTTCACGAGGATAAGCAAGCACACGACACGGGACAAGTCACGATGGTCATGTGGCAGAGTGAACTAAATGGGAAGAGTGGGTGATGACAACACCACCCACTCTTCCGCCACAAGTGGGGACAGGGACAAGTGAGGGGAGCGCGCTTCGGTCGCGCCACTAGAAAGCCTTCTAGTTCACTACAGCGCAGTCGTGGTGCAGGGCAGTGTCATGACCGTGACACAGAGACGACACCCGTTAAGCACTCAGTAGTTAATTGATGGGCAAGTTTTAGACGTAGTGACAAGGTAAAAACAGCCGGGCGTAGTTATCAATTATGACTTGAAGTAGAACAAGCACCTGTCACCGATAGAAAAGAAAGCCACGCAGCTTCGTTACACCTGAGGCGTTGCTCGAGGAATTCACCTCGCGAGGCAGAGCTACTAGCTTACAAAACTTTGGAGGAAGGCGACGAAGTGAGCAGAAACAGAAACAAGTGAACACTTGTTTCTGTGCTCTGTGAAGTTTTTGTGAAATCTTCGCCTTTCGAGGTGCCTCTCCTCCCCGTCTTGCGGCCATGGACGCGGAGCATGCCAGAGGCTCACCTGGCCAGAAGTTATCACGGCCGTCATACGCAAGGAAGTGCAGTGGCTCCCCCAGTGACACCGAAGACACCGAGCTGTACTCTATGTCAGAAGGCAACTCACCCGACGACAGATTCACACCCGTCCGTAGTAAAAGGGCGAAGAGAAAGATCGTCAACACAGCGACGTCAACTACTGTGAATACGACTATGAAGTGAAGGCCAGCGCGCTGGCCCCGTGTCATGTCATCATCTTTATGGCGGAAGAACCCTCAAGCAACCTACGATTGCTGAACAGGCAAGCTCCATCCATTTTCTGGAATATGTGGTGCCGGATCAAATTAAATACATCAGAATAAATCCACGCAAGAATATACTCGCCATGGACGTGTACAACGCGAGTGCGCTAGGAAAACTTCAAGAAATCATGGAGCTAGGCGGAATCAAAATGCACCCCTTTATCCCGATCGACGATACATTCATAGCCGGCGTAATTTACGACATTGCTATTGCCATTCCCTATGACGACCTACCTAGCCTCATCAAGCCGGCAAACACAAAGCATTTCTTACACAGAATTGGCCGAGCGGAAACCCCCGAATGTGATTGTGGATTTGTAGACGAAGATATATATCACCTCCTTCTAGATTGCCCACATCACGACACACCAAGATGCCGACTTAAATCAGCGCTAATTAAATTAGACCACAGACCTTTCAGTTTAAGGAAATTTTTGGGCCCTTGGCCAACAACGGCCTTGCAGAACAGCGCTTTAAAAGCACTAAAGACTTTTCTTGAAGACAGCGGCATTGTTGGACGTTATTAGCGCTTTCATTGTTCCCTTAATTTCGATGTCACTGTATATATGCATCTATTTGTGAATTATATTATGTTGACTGTTCTGTTGTGACTGTATGTGATAATGCATTTACACGATGTGTGTACCACCCGTTGACTAGAAATGTGTTATTAGGCGACATTATTATTTGTACTTTTGAGACTTTTATTTACATATGTGTGGAGACATTTACCTTGTATATTGTATGTACCATGTGTTCCTTACGTCATAGTCTTCCTGTGGAAAAGTTGCGTGATAAGTCCTGGTGCTTGTGCGAAAAGATTATTTGATATGTAATTTTGAACCCTGTATGATGTATGATGGAAGCACTCAAGAGGCAAGGAGTAGCCGGAGCCTTAAATTGTGCGCCAACATCTCCTCATATCATACGAATTTAAAAAAAAGCCGGCAAACGAGGGCACGATAATTACGCAAGCGCGCCGACTTGGGAATGTAAAAGTAATTTTCAAGGGTGATTGTATACCATGCCATGTCAAAGTCTTGACATTTCCGACATCCGGTTCGGCCATTCATCCAGAAGCCGCTTCAATGCTATCAGTGTTTCAGGCTAGGACACGTCAAGGGCGTGTGTACCAACTCGCTACTGTGTCCCCGTTGCGCTGAACCTCATGCAGAAGAAACCTGCGGTGCCACGGTTCTGAAGTGCACCAACTGTAGCGGCCCTCACGCGGCCTCGTCAAAAGTCTATCCCCGCATCAAGAAGGAGCGCGCGGTTTTCAAGCAAATGGTCAGAGACAATTCGGCCCACAGGGAGGCAGCCGAAGTTGTCCGGCGTCGACACCATCATACGTCTTCAAAGGAGGCACACGCGCGAAGTGATAGTACCCACTCCACTGCGGCACCACTTAGTAACGCCGCGAAAGGGCCCACCACTTCCACGCAGGAAGCAGATAAGACTTTCTTTAGAGGGATGGACTACGCTATATATACCGAGCCGCTCCCTTGCTAAGGAACCTCACAAGGTCGCGGCCCCACCGGAGCCTTCTACAGCCATGGATGATTCACCTAAAACAGATCGTCAAGTCATCTCGGTGCTACGTTCCTTCATGGAAGCCATCCGAGTGATTTTAGTGGGCATGGGGACATTGTCTGCGCGAAGCGCACTTAAAGTGCTTGACGCCTTAAGCCCAGTGCTTGAATCCCTCAACTAGAAAGATGGCTACCCATACCCCATCCTTACGAAAAGAAGTCAAGCCAGCGTCCGTCATCCAATGGAACGCCAGAGGGCTAAAATCACGTCTTTCAGATTTTTGTCAGTTTGTGTACTCCAATGTGTTTCCACTCATCGTGATTTGTGAGCACAACTTGTCGAAACCAAGCAGACTGTCAGAGTACGAAGTTACGATGCTTTCAACAAGTGGTGCAAGCAGCAAAATAATTGTTTTTGTTCGTCGTGAACTTACGTAGCTATGTTTTACGCCCCACGATGACAATCGATATATATGCATCACAGTTCGAAAGAACAAACTCTTGTTTTCTGTCATAAGCGTGTATATGTCGCCTTCAAGCAATTTTGACATTAAAAGATTAGCAGGTATCTTGAGTGTTCGTCCCGCCCCATGGGTCATCATTGGAGATTTCTATGCACACCATCCAGCATAGGGAAGCACAAGGACAAATGCAAGAGGACGAAGACTAGCAAGCATCACCTACAACTATGGCCTTACTTTCCTGAACGATGGTAACCCCATCTTTCTTCGAAGCGTGACATACGGCAGCTGCCTCGACCTTACTTTCATCTCCAACTCTCTCGCCAGATGTGTGGAGTGGTTTCCAGATATTGAGACACATGGGAGTTATCATATTCCCACCTTTGTAAACATCAAAGGCTTGTCGTCTTGATCTGGTTCACAGAATACAATTCGGACGATTTAATGGGCCAACTTAAGTCTGATATGGAAGATGCGTGCCGCGAGGGCCTACCCTCTGGGTTAGAGCAAACAATTAAAAATACGATGCAAAACGCCACTCGCTTGATGACGATCTCTTCCACGCGAAACGACTTCGACATGGAATTAGAGTGACTTCGAGCACTTCGCCGCCAGTCGGAACGTCGATATCGGCGTACAAAATCAATCCATGACCTTGGGGGAGCCAGGAGGATGCAAAAAAAAAAACGATTCAGTGTCGTATCGATAGTTTAGTGTCGGAACGTTGGACAACGCTTTGCGAGACACTAGACCCCTGCAAGCCACTGTCTCACTATTGGAAAACGGCGGAAGGTCTGCGTTGCCTTCCGGAACAGCGTTTTCTATTCAAGGCTCGCGCGCTTTTCCAAGGGTGGCAAGACATCGATGTCGCAGAAGACTTTTGTGCGCAGATCGCAGACCAAGCGACTCGTCCAAGTGCTCCAACCCGAGGTGACGTCCGCCATTCCCGTGATTACCGCATGGACCTTCCTTTTACAATGGAGGAACTCGAGGCGGCGCTAGCTCTCTGCAAGCGCTCTTCATCTGCGGATCCAGATGGTATGTCATACCGAGCCTTGTGCTATCTCGGAGAATCCGCACTGAGAGAATTGTTGAGTCTTTACGACTCCTCATGGAAGCAGGGAAATATTCCTGACGAATGGAAAGTAAGCCGCCTGGTGCCACTCTTGAAGCAGGGCAAATCCCCACTAGAGCTCACCTCTTACCGCCCATTAGCGCTGGCCAGCTGTGTAGGAAAGATAATGGAACGGATGCTGCTTGGCTGCCTGGAATGGTACCTTGAACATTACAAGATTTATCCGAAATCCATGACTGGTTTCCAACGTGACCGCTCTTCCATCGACAATGTAGTTGATCTCGTTTAATATGTCCAGCACGAAAGATCCCGTAAGCGTTTATCTGCAGCTTTATTCTTAGATGCGATAGCCGCATACGATAACGTATTACCTGAGGCCACTCTCGACGCTCTTGCGACGTTCAGCCTAGGTGGTCGAGTCTTCTTGTGGATTGTAAGTTACCTGTCTGCAAGATCATTCTTTGCGTTAACTGACGATGGCCTAACTACGCGACGCTATACCAGCAGGGGTGTACCTCAAGGCGATGCTCTCAGCCCGACGTTATTGAACCTCACTCTGGTTGGACTTGCTGAATAATTGCCAACTACCATCAATATTTGAATATACGCAGACGACATCTTTGTCTGGACTTCGGCAGTTACACGTCCTCAGTTGCATGCGCTGCTTCAATGAGCGGCAACTTTGACAGCGAACTACTTGTGTAAACAAGGTCTCAGCATATCACTAGAAAATTGCGCACTAGTGGCATTTACTCTCAAACCAATGACGCCTTATGTCATCTCAATCAATAGGCGGACCATTTCCTATGTCAGAACCCACAGATTTCTTGCGGTAATTATTGACCAAGACCTGTGTTGGAGCCCGCACGTGGCCTACATGAAACGACACCTGACAGCAACTTCACAGTTGTTTAAATACTTGACAGGAAAGACGTGGGAGATGCGAATAGACGCAATGCTGAAACTCTACAGTGCTCTCTTTCTCAGCTTTTTAGAGATATAGTCTACCTGCAATGAACAACACCCGCAAGACAAATATTCGTGTTCTGCAGGCAGCACAATTAAGCTCAAGGACTCAGAGTTTATCTTGGTTTGCCCAGATGCACGTCAACAAAGGCAACTATTACGATTACTCGGGACCATCCAATGCAAACTCACATTACGGCGGAAGCCCTGAGAACGCACATCAGACATTTTGCACGCGCCCCCTATCACCACTTTGCAACACTACCTTCAGACAGGCTTCAAGCATCATTCTCTAAAATTATCGTCAAGTACAACAACAACTGTCAACTCTCAGGAATGGAGGAAACCTAAAAGCAGTGAAGAAGAAACTAGGAATTGGCAAGAATCAGATGTATGCGTTAAGAGACAAAGCCGGCAATATCATTACTAATATGGATGAGATAGCTCAAGTGGCAGAGGAGTTATACAGATATTTATACAGTACCAGTGGCACCCACGAAGATAATGGAAGAGAGAATAGTCCAGAGGAATTCGAAATCCCACAGGTAACGCCGGAAGAAGTAAAGAAAGCCTTGGGAGCTATGCAAAGGGGGAAGGCAGCTGGGGAGGATCAGGTAACAGCAGATTTGTTGAAGGATGGTGGGCAGATTGTTCTAGAAAAACTGGCCACCCTGTATACGCAATGTCTCATGACCTTGAGCGTACTGGAATCTTGGAAGAACGCTAATATAATCCTAATCCATAAGAAAAGGGGCGCCAAAAACTTGAAGAATTATAGACCGATCAGCTTACTGTCCGGTGCCTACAAAGTATTTACTAAGGTAATCGCAAATAGAGTCAGGAACACCTTAGACTTCTGTCAACCAAAGGACCAGGCAGGATTCCGTAAAGGCTACTCAACAATAGACCATATTCACACAAATCATCCAGGTAATACAGACATGCGCGGAATATAACCAACCGTTATATATAGCTTTCATTGACTACGAGAAAACGTTTGATTCAGTCGAAACCTCAGCAGTCATGGAGGCATTACGGAATCAGGGTGTAGACGAGCCGTATGTAAAAATACTGAAAGATATCTATAGCGGCTCCACAGCCACCATTGTCCTCTATAAAGAAAGCAACAAAATCCTAATAAATGAAGGCGCCAGGCAGGGAGATACAATCTCTCCAGTGCTATTCACAGCGTGTTTACAGGAGGTATTCAGAGACCTGGATTTTGAAGAATTGGGGATGAAAGTTAATGGACAATACCTTAGTAACTTGCGATTCGCTGATGATATTGCCTTGTTTAGTAACTCAGCGGACCAAGTGCAATGCATACTCACTGACCAGGAGAGCCAAAGCAGAAGGGTGGGTCTAAAAATTAATCTGCAGAAAACTAAAGTAATGTTTAACACTCTGGGATGAGAACAGCAATAACGATAGGTAGCGAGGAACTGGAAGTGGTAAGGCAATACATCTACTTAGGGCAGGTAATGACCGCGGATCCGGATCATGAGACTGAAATAATCAGAAGAATAAGGATGGGCTGGAGTCCGTTTGGCAGACATTCTCAGATCATGAACAGCAGGTTGCCTCTATACCTGAAGAGAAAAGTGTGTAACAGCTGTGTTTTACCAGTACTCACGTACGGGGCAGAGACCTGGAGGCTTACGAAAAGGGTTCTACTTAAATTTAATACGACGCAACGAGCTATGGAAAGAAGCATGATGGGTGTAACGTTAAGGGATAAGAAAAAAGCAGATTGGGTGAGGGAACAAGTGCGAGTTAATGACATCTTAGTTGAAATCAAGAAAAAGAAATGGGCATGGGCAGGACATGTAATAAGGAGGGAAGATAACCGATGGTCATTAAGGGTTACGGATTGGATTCTAAGGGAAAGGAAGCGTAGCAGGGCGTGGCAGAAAGTTAGGTGGTCGGTTGAGATTAAGAAGTTTGCAGGGACGACATGGCCTGGACACCACGTGACGTTTCAGTGGCTGCCAAGTTACTGCGGCGTCATAGGAAACGAAAACCCCGATAATGCCGCTCGGGCAGCTCTTGAAGAGACACAGGAAGAGGCCATACCACTTTCATGGTCCGACGCAGCCAGCAGACTTCGAGTGCTTGCACAGGAGATCACGGTCTCTCTATGGTGCGCACCAAGCATCTCTCTATGGTGCACGCCATGCAGCCAGACCCGCCGCAGCAATCGTTTATACCACCTGCCCTCTTTGATGCAACTCTGTATGCCAACTGGACTCCGCCAAAGAGAGGCCCCTCTGCTTTATCAATTATGGCTAGGCGTGGCATTCACGAAATCTTACTCATTTCGCATTGGAATGGCCGACAACGCTCTCTGCAATGCCTGTCTTTGCGAGGAGACACTAAAACACATTCTGTGCAACTTTCCTGAGTGTAATGTTCAGAGACAGTCCCTTGCGTCCGTTCTAGCGCATCTTGACAATAGACCATTGTCAGTTGAAATGATTTTCACATGTCGCCGACAGAAGACATCGCAGCTCAAGGCGACGAAGGGACTACTTCGATTTTTGAAAGGGACGAGATTGCGCAAGCGGCTGTGATGGTGATGTCACGTACCACGCAAGAGTGACGCAGTGTAACTGACGATGTGTGTGCTGTGCTATGTGCTCTCTTTCTCTCACCCATCCCGCTCCCAAGTGTAGGGTGCAAACCGGTCGAGCTAAACTGGTTATCCTCCCTTTCCTTCGCCACTTTTTCCTTCCTTCCTTACAAAACTTTCGTCCGCCCGGTACCCGAGTATGGGTCCATCATCTGGGATTCACGTAGTGACGTTAGCATTAAAAATGGAGAGAAGGAATTCAAAGAAAGGCGACAAAGAGTTATATTCATTTAGCCGGTATGCATAACCAAGTACGATGCTCTCAATTGCAGAATTATACCCCTGTCAAGCGGACAAGTTAAGTGCACTGACGGGGAGTGCACTTCGGGACCTTGTGTGACACTTTAGGTCATGCAGTGCTAAACGGGAAAGCAGAGTGCACGCGCATTAAAAAAATGGCGACAGACTAAAACCATGTTTTTCGAAGATGTAGATTAAAATTTTTAAAAACTTCTAAAAAGTGACTGCTTTAGTTGTATCATAAAAAACAATCGTAATCTATATTTACTCAACAAAAAAACCAAAGCATTTTTTCATAACAGTGTTGCAAGTCAAGGCCGGCCAAGACGAATGCCTAGCCAACCCAGAACAAGATGGTGACGTGCGACGAGGCGGCATTTGGTCCCGCTAGAACAGAATATCAGCGAATTATATGCTGTGAGTATTTCGTTAAAAGCTGTTCAACAGCTAGAATTAACTTGTGTCCTTTTTCTATGCATTACATTTTGTACCGTTGAAACCGCTGGCGGCGAGGCTACGTACTCGACCACCAAAGTGCGTTCCGTGAGAGCACTCCGACCGGAGTGCACTCTTCGGCGAGTACACTCAGCTTGCGACGTTTAGATTTGGGAAAGTGCACTTAAAGCCGAGTGCACTCTCCGTAAGTGCACTTAACTTGCCCGCTTGACAGGGGTATTAGGTACCTTATACAAAAACGACGATATGGATGGATGGATGATTGAGGTATATTGAGATATTGATATTGAGATATATATATATATATATATATATATATATATATATATATATATATATATATATATATATATATATATATATATATATATATATCATCCTACTTAGCCTCCATTCGTCAGGTACTTACCATCCATTAGCATTTTGCTCACCACCTCCCTTAATGCTTTCTTACATTTCGGGTCCAATTTCTTTCGTAACATAATTGGAATACCATCGGTGCCTGCCGATGTGCTACTTGGTACCCTCTTCTAGGCTCTTTCCCACTGTCTTTGTCCAAGCGAAAGCAGTGGATACACCGGGCTATCCCTCTTCGACATACTGCATGTACCATTTCTCTGTTCTGTAAATTTTTCTCTCATCATGGTTCCTATATGCTCCATTGCCTCCTCTCCTTCTAACCGAGTATCTGGAGCTGTTACTATATATCTCTGCTCTAGGCTTGTCCTATTACCCAAGGAGTTCAAATGTTGGCAGAATTTCCTAGCAGCCTGTTTATCTTTTTTATTGCTTATTTCTGAGAGTCATTGGGACCCTTTTGTCTTGATTTTCTCGTTGATCAAATAGGATGCTTCCCTTCTGCATTTTATGCAGTTTACCCATTTCCTCTCTACTTTTGCTTCAGGTTCTCCCTTACTTTTGGAATACCTGTGTCCCCTGGAGGCTTCCTGACGTTTCGTTATGGCCTTCCTAACCTCTTCATCCCACCAGCTCTTGAGTTTTCGTATCCCTTGCCTTGCTTTCATGACTCGCGCCTTACCTAGCTCACGCTCAAATAGCCTCATTGACGTTGGGTAAGTCCAATCAGTTTCAGTACCCTCTGATATTTCCTCTTCAATTTGTTTGGCCGCCATTTCCACTTGGTCTTCTGAGTAAAAAAATCACATCTGGCATTTCCTCACGCGTCGTTCGTGCTTTAGTTTCCCTCTTAAAACTCAACTTGATACGTTTGCGGTCGCTACCTATACTTGTGGAGCCCTGGGCCGGTATTTTGTAGCGATGCCTTTTCCCATTCTATGCTTTTCCCGGCTTTTCGCGCTTGGCCAGTGGTCAGAGCGACGGTCTGCCCACATTATCAACGGGATCAGGCGGCCCTGTGTGGTCGATGATAAGAATAGCATAGAATAAGGCATAAGGCATCGCTACAAAATAGCGGCCCTGTTCATCTATAATCATGGCTCCTAATCTATCGTACAACCTATGTGACATTAACGCATAATATATCGTCGTAATTTATCTCCTACCTCCCATGTTATGATCCCGTCACACTGTTCAGTAGAGTTACAGACAACTAAGGTAAACGAACGATTGACGAACGAATAAAGTCCACCTATCTTCTTAATCACGGAAAACTAGGCACAAGCAAGGACACGTATACTGAGTCTCTCACTCGGGGATCCACTCGGCCTAGCCGCGCTAAAGCAGCTGAAGGATCACTACTGCAAAACTGAAGGGTAAAAATAGATGTTTTCCCGAACCATTAGGGAATGGAATGGACTTTTTGCTGTGCGGTTGCCGACGACACCATCGATTCATTCTTAAAACTTCTTAATGAAATAATATAAATGCGCGGGGCACATTGACTGCACTCCCTCCTTTTGTTTCAGCCTGCCCTTCCAGGTGGTTGCACTTCCGTGTTTTCTGAAGCGTCTGCCACGGCTAAGTATTTTTACACGCGCCATTTCGTATTTTTTCTGATAGGGTGTACGCAATGAAACCGCTTGCCACGCGCCGTACAGATATATTCTTCTGGTATTTTGTTTTTCTGTCGCTAATGTTCAACATAGCGCTAAGAGAAGCTTGCATTATTTTTTTTTATTTCACGTTCTATCCGCCAGATGCTACGATTTGCCAATGACACGCTGTTCGTGTTTTTTTTTTAATTGAGCGATATTTCATTCTGCTCAAGATACAATGTATGGCTCCTCGTTTGTGTAACTGTTCCTGCTTAAGGACTCTCATTAGAGGATCGCAGTACTCTTGAAATAAATAAAACAAAGAAAAAAATTAAAATATCGAAAGAAACCTTTGCGTACGATCTGTTCCTAAAAACAGTAATATATTATTATGTAATGTAGACCTAACACCATCAAGGCTTCCACCGATACTACTTTCGGAGTGGTCAAGAACATTGTTGTAATTTTGTTGGAATATCCTACACCAAAATAAAAAAAAGAAATACCCGCAATTTATTCACTCACGTTCTGTATCCTGGGTGTTTAAACGTGGTCTCGTGCTCCTGCACGTGGCGCCTTTCCGCGTCGACAACTGCCCGTCCTCTCTGCCAGTGCTCTGGAGCGGAATGGCAGAGAGTACCCTTTCCTCTGTCTACCACTGCCAAAGGTTGCCCCCTCCGAAGAAAGTGCTTGACATTCCAGCGAGAATTTCTCGTGCCAAGTACAAACAGAGGCCAGTTAGACACGCCTGACTCTAACCCCTGCCTCGTTTCTAGGGCTTTTTTTTTTCATCCTTCACATTGAGCTGAACTACTCATTCACTCTACCTGGGGGTGTTGTCTGATTCGGGTGTGCTTGCGATCACGTTCACAGTGGAATCAGAAATCATATGCCAGTCCGCTTTCTTCAAGTGAAGCTTTCTTCGCCCCTTCCTTCGACTTTTCCACTGCTGCTGTGTGCTGGTGTGGCTGCTGCTGGCGGCCACACCATGTCGGGAATGGTTCAGAGCGTGAGTCGAAGAGCAAAGGCGACAGGAGAAACTCGTTTTCACCCCTCGTCGAATGCGCACAATGCCCTCTGGAGCTCCCTGGCCGTCGCCACATTAGGCGCTTGACAGCCGTAATTATGCTTGACTCCCCACAGAAGCATTGCAGAAACTGTAGCGCTTTCTACTAACGTACGAGGCCAGAGGGGACGCAGATACAACTGTAGAGAGGAGGGAGGAGGAGTTGAGGCATTTTCCATACACACAGGTGACGTGAGAAGGCAAGAGAGAGAGAAAATGATAAATGAAAGGTAGGGAGGTTAACCAGAACTGAGCCTGGTTGGCTACCCTACACTGGGGAAAGCGAAAGGGGGACGGAAAGATTAAAAGAAGAGAAAGTCTACTGGAGATATCAATCGGTCACTCAGTCCGGATAACAGACGCTGACTCAATCTGGTCGCTTTCAAATATCGCAGCAGCGCTTTTGTGGCCTTTTGTAGCTGCGATATGCAAGGCCATGGGCCCAAGATCTTGTCCAAGGTGAACGGCTTTCCATCTAGCTGATTGAGAGCTGTGCAGAGGTCTTGCCTTCCATTTTCAAAAGATGGGCAGTAGCACAGTAGGTGTTCTATGGTTTCCTCGACACCGCAGGCATTGCACTTGGCGCTAACAGCCATTCCAATCAGAAATGCATAAGCATTGCTGAATGCGACGCCCAAACGTAAGCGGCGCAGCCAGTGGCGTAGCTAGGTCGTCTGGCACCCGGGGCCCACAGGTCTGCTGTCACTGCCCCCCCCCCCCCCCCCCGGGTGTACTCGAGGAAGGCGAGGATATCGACAATTTCTGGGCTTCAGCACCAGTACAGCCGCCTTGGACACCGCGCACGTCCCCCGGATCCCCCTCTCCTTCGCTTTCTTTCCC
Source organism: Dermacentor albipictus (assembly GCF_038994185.2). Lineage (NCBI taxonomy): Eukaryota > Metazoa > Arthropoda > Arachnida > Ixodida > Ixodidae > Dermacentor > Dermacentor albipictus. The sequence continues at coordinate 717,445 of NW_027225565.1, forward strand.
AGAGGTCGCGAATGCAGCAGGTATTGGCGGCGAGGAGTTACGGAGTCGCCATCTATCGGAAGCGCCTCGCTGGCGTAGTATGAAGAATCACGCGGCGCGCTCCTCATAGGTTTTGCTGTCAGCGCTCACTGAAAACACCACGCGGGAGCTCTCCCGGAAATTTCTGTAAGTACTTTCGAAACGAGAGAAGTTTTTTACTGTCTAAAAAATAATCTTGGGCAAACTGAAAGCACAGAATCGTTTACAGACGCTATCTCTTTACCGAATACGTACAGTGAACGCCACTGTGCGCGGTCGCCGTGATTTAGTCTCCCGACCTGGCTTTTTGCGTGAAAGGTACGCAAACGCCGAGACCAAACTATGTGAAATATGGTCTTATAGTGTTTGTATATCTAAATGGAGCGTAATAGAATGAAGCCTCAATGCAGCGATCGGACAGCTTCGCAGCGACCGACTGCGCGCGTCTGCATGCTTGTCCGCGCACTGTTTCGCTTTCCCCGCGCGCGCGTTTTCGCACCGTGCCATGAGCTTTAGGCTGCAGAATATTAGCATTTGACAGTATACAAGCAAACAATGTTGCGTGGGCGCTATCAGAGCTGTTCAAAAATAATTTCATTGTAGAGACTTCGACGCCTACAGTGTCTGATGTGCCGGACGTCGCGACGATTCAATCTTCTTTTTTTTCTAAATTCTTGGACGTTTCAATATTATTTCTCGAGTTGCGTCCCACTATATGTTTATCGGTGTTATCAGCGTGCGATCTGCTTCGTGCGATGTTCTCAGCGTGCGATCTCAGCTGCTTCTTTTTTTTGTCATCCAGTGCATTAATTCATAACACAAACATGACCATATGCCATGCGTTCTTTTTTTGTGCTTCTTACCACTCCCTATCCACTCCAGTGAACCTGCCAGTATATATAGTATCGACATGTTCATAGACCAAACCATCATGACATTAGTCGGGCAGCGGACTCGGGCGAGCGTCTCAGTGCGCGTTTTTCGAACATTGCAGACCCGGCGCTGAAGCAGAACTCTTCCTCGCGTCTATGCTTGCTGCATACCCGAGTTGTAGCCGATGACTGTTTGCCGGTTTTATGTTTCCCGAGCCAAGCTTCACCCAGCTTCTTGTCCTGCGGCTACGTGCGAAAGGCTGACACCGGGCTCCGTTGTGTGCGTCCGGCCCTGCGGCACCGAGCAGTAGCCTACCATGTTGCGCGCCTTCAAAGGCAGCCACCTATTGTAGTGCTTTCAAGCGTTGTAAAGGAGACACTCGAAGCGGGAAAATACCGCCAATAAATGAGGACCGCAGCGTACGAGGGAACTTAAACTTTCTTTTCAGCTCGCTTCGGCACTCCCGAAGCAGCCGACACGGCCGCTATGTCCACGTGATCCCTAATAGCACATCATGCCGACGGTGGCGCTAGCTCTTCCAGTGGTGGAGCTATTCCATGGAGGAAGGAAACTAAGGAGCAACCGTGCTGCTCGGACCCGCGCGCTCCGCAGCAATACTAAGCAATCGTTAGCACGTGAGCATGATTTCCCGAAAAAGGGAAAAATTTCCCGCGGATATTCCTTCGTCCGTAGCCATTGTCGTGGCGCGGTACATTGCGTACAGCATTGCATGAGCGCTCATTTCACGAATTTTAGTTCCTCCTGGTCCCACCTGGCCAGAGCAACATCCGGGAGAGCACGGTCCAGATAACGCAGCGCAACAAAACACAAGACCACAGTACGAAACCTACGGAGCAACACGTAGCAACACCAAAACGAAGCCGCCATTGTGGCCCGAAAGGCGTGGCCCCTACGGCAAAGAAATAAGAAATCTGCAAAAAAGGAGAACCTACAACGTCACTTCCTCCACGCTTTTCTCCTAGCGCGCGGACGGGGTAGGGCCTCTCTTCAGTTTCCTTCCTCCATGAGCTATACCATAGTGGAGCTCGAAGCCGCCAATACACGCTGTTTTTTTCTGCGCCAAATAACACAGTGTGCTGCACTGATAACTTGTGATAAGCGCATGAGAACATCTGTCAGACTAAGGCTTGGCAACCAATACAAATGCGGCATCGTGGCAAATACGGCTCAATTTTAGCGGCAACATTGCACTTGCAAAATTGAAGGCCGACATTCATATCTTGCCCAACAACAACTTTACAAAAATCGTCGTAGGTACTATGGCCCGCAGTATTTTGGCTGTGGGCAGCCCTGAACAAAAACGAAAATAAAATTGTCTCAGTGACGCTGATTTCCCCACCATATTAGAAAAACGGAAAACGCCACCTGCCTCCCTGCTGAGCGGGCGCCAATGTTATGACAATTACGACTTCTCTTTAATGTGATCAATAAAGCCTTATTTTTATTTGCTGCTATACGGACAAACGTGATTATCCTAGCTGCGGTACCACCAAAAGATTGGGAACAGAATAGAGCACGCTTCGCGTCGATTCTTGGCGTCACCAAAAAAAAAAAAAGGACCTCGATGAAGCCCGTGCCAGCGAAACCTGTTGGTCTGCACTCGCAATGGAGAGGGTTGAGGGATCAACCTCACTGGTCCACTATTTCATATTTCTTTCGCTACTGCCAAACTAGGCGCCGCCCGAAGTGCCAAAGTACTGTAGGTTGTAGCACCCAAAACAATTTTGTTTAAGAAGTTTTTGTTGAGTTAATAATGACTTTGAATCCTTAATTCTGGAATTGAAGTACTTCCTCTATATGCACTAATTAGGGGAATATTAAGGATATGGTTATTACTTACCTGCCATATTTTCCACGCTACCGAGTTCCTAGTAATCAGACACATAACTTCATAGAATATCCGGAAATATCCTTACAAAATTCACGTTTTTTTAATTCTGTGCAGCTGACACAGACACTGTACTTGACATGAAGTCACACAATAACAACAGTTTTCTGAAACTTTCAAGGGTAAGAAGGAAAGCGTGAAACATAACGGCAGGTTTCGCAGCGGCTTCTCGGAGCGAGCGGGAGAGGGGAAGTAAAAGCGAGCTGAACATCGCGGCGCCCGCGACTACATACAGCCTGTCGAGTCGTACGCCGTCAAACTCTTCGGCCGCACCCAGTCTGAAGACGATCCAGAGAATCCCATTCGCGACTTTTGACGGCCGCACTTATGCAACGTCGCTCTCAACGAACGCTTCGCCGTAAACGAGAGCGCCGGGCACGCTGGTTGAACGCCCTCTTAGTGCTGTCTTTGTTCGTCTTCGCTGCGCGTTCTGAACGGAAGAGGGACCCAAGAGCCTCAACACCTTACTGTATGTTTAGCGACTCCTGCTCCTAGCATGAACGCACGGCACACCCCACATGAAACATTCCGCTAAGGCGAATAGTTCAGTGACCATTTTGGGAATTAAATTTCTTAGCCCGCACATTCGTGCAATTATTTCATGGGGTGTTGAGAGTTGCAGCCGACAATTCTGCGGCGCAACGCTTCGGGTACATGAGCTCGGGCTACTGGATACCGGAGCATTCTTTGCCATTTGCGCCCAGTCAAGCCGGCGGAAAAAGGGGTGTCTTCAGGAGTATTACACCCCTCCCCCCCTCCCTCTGGCCCCTGCACCCGGGGCCCACGCCCCCCCCTGTTGCTACGCCACTGCCGAGGGGCCCTCGGTGAAGAATTCCTTGGTGCTTCCTCAGCATAAGGTAGCTCCAAAGCTACCTTCATGCGTCCTTATGCCGCTCCTGGCCCTGAACGAGCGCTTCACCTCACTGCTTAACCACGTGACGTTTGCTTGCGCATGCGCGCTGTCGCCCACCTGCGGAGAAGCGCGAGCACGGTACGTCTTGCGAGGCATGTTCGTTTCAGTCACGCGTGCGGCATGAAAGCGTTGCTAGGTGTCGCTAAGCGTTGCACGACGCCGGCGTGCCAGCGTTGATGGAGCACATCAAGTTTTGCACTGTAATGCGATACTTTTCAACTTTAGTAAACAAAACTAGAAGAAAGCGTCCACGCTTCTCTATATTAGCTCTTCAATTTAAAGATTGTGCCACGATACAACAATTTGTATAGAATAATGGCGTTCGCGTAAAGATTTTAAGAGATAATCTCGAACCCAGGCATGCGGCAACCGCTCCTTACGTGAGGATGAGTGAAGGGAGTTTTCAGAGTACGCGTGCTTCCTCCATCGGTCCTTCGCTGTAAGGAGGCCTCACGTAAGCTTAGGAAGCACTCGACGGAAAGGAACGTTTCATTGTCTGGGCCTAAAGGCCCAACCACTGGCACACGTCGGCACGCTTCGGTGCGCGCCGACGCTCGCTCACTGGACTGCTGGACTATTTTGTCATCAACCGCACAAGTCCCACCTAAAACATCCTGCTCTTAAAACAATAAGTGGCTGACCTGTATGCTCTTTTAGATGTAAAAAACACGGTTGATGATTGAATTTACGCCTGCCGCAACAGTTTCTTTTTATCTCTGAAGTAACAATAGTGCAAAAAATATCGACATCAGCGCTCGCGCGTCGGCTGTCTACAACATAGCTTTGCAAACACCTGCACGACCATGCCATATCGTATCAAAAGTTGTAGTACGAATTCATTTTTGGTAGCTCATTGCGCAGCCAATTATGTAAGAATAAGGTGTGCAAGGTATATCTGAAAAATCTGTGTTACAAATATTCTGATGCAGTAGTGACGGTGAAACATGATGCAGAATCAAAACTGGGAGTTTCAAATTTACCTCTTTATTAGGCGAACTTGTGCCAGCAAAAGCAACACTCATTGGCAACGATAGCAGCGAGTAAAGTCGACGATCGTCGAAAATCTCATCTGCGGGTCAAGCGCGTCGGCTTTCATCTATCAGTCGTCGAAAGTTCCAGCGTATTCGTCGGTGCCGACACGCCTTACAAAAACAACTGCACCGTTCGTGTCGCATATGCAGTCAGATTATAGAAGGATGATCGACAACAGACCACTGACAGAACCATCGATAACACTCCCGAAACTTCCGATACATGCAGGCGCGTCCTACGCCGAGCGATAACGTTTAACGTTTGTTAGCCGCTGAAATACGGTCACCGGATACAGATAAAAAAGTACCCGCGTCAATATAATTTTGCTTGCTGGTGTATAAAAGAAACCCGAAAAAGTGGGTTCTTAGAAAATTAAATTATGGGGTTTTACGTGCCAAAACCACTTTCTGATTATGAGGCGCGCCGTAGTAAAGGACCCCAGAAATATCGACCACCTGGGGTTCTTCAACGTGCACCTCAATCTAAGTACACAGGTGTTTTCGCCCCCATCGAAATGCGGCCGCTGGGGCCGGGATTCGACACCGCGAACTCATGCTCAGCAGCCCAACACCATAGCCACTGAGCAACTGCGTCGGGTTCTTAGAAAATCACCAAAAAGAATTGAAATAGCTGAAGCACTCACAATAGGCATCTGGAATATCTAAAATATACATAATTCGTAGCTTGTCTCCTCTCGATTCTGTCAAATCTTGCCCATGGAGCACCTCATTTATTATTCTAGGCTGTTTTAAAGCATCAACACCGCATCGGGAGGCCTTCACACTGATTGTATTGCTAGAAAAATTTTCACTGTATAAGGGCCATGTTGTATTGTAACTGGTTTCAAAATGACAAGCCTATCTTTCTCGACATTAATGAAATGATCTGCCGTCACATAACACAAGGTTCAAAATCGGAGGGTTTTATTAGGTGTCTTTTGTTGCCCTTTGTCAAGTCGTACTAATGAAGCGCTTATTCTAATGCATGGGGGCAGCTCATTTGCATAATATATGAAATATATATTGTCGTAAAGCACTTTGTGCAGTAGGCGTTCGCGACTATAACGATAGAGCAGCGAGAGGTAGTACAGCCGATCGAGCACCGAAACAAAGTTTGTCGCTCTCGTCGTCGTTCTCCCTCTCATAGCCACAGCCCCATTGCTCCTAAGTTTACAGTACAGTTATCTCCCTCACGGAAAAGGAAGCCGTCCCGGCGACCTACGGGTAGGACAACACATGCGGGTCATAGTACGGCTTTAGACGCAGGACATGCACAATTTCACGCCCTCGACGGCGATGATCCAAAGGTTCGAGGGGTTCCACGATATAGTTGTCTGGAGACGTTTGGTTGATCACGCGGTATGGGCGCTGATACTTCGACGCGAGTTTCGGTGACAGTCCAGGGGTAGGGGCTGGAACCCAAAGCTACACTTGCGAGCCAGGAGCATAGGATACAGGGGCGGGGGAAGTTTCTCGATGGTGCTTCTGGCGTTGCTGGTCTTCTGCCGTAGATAAACGGGATAGCTTGCGACACTCTTCTGTGTGTAGCAGCTTCGGATGAGGTAGTGGTTTCCGTGGTGTCAGGATGGTACGGAAGGATAGTATCCATTGTGGAAAAAGGTTCCCGTACGTAGAGGGGAAAGAAGGGCGAAAATCCCGTGTTAGTCTACGTGGCGGTATTATAAGCGTTATAGTTAAAGCGTTATAATACGTTATAAGCGTATGATAGAAGAATAAGAATGGGCTGGGGTGCGTTTGGGGGTTGGAAGGCATTCTCAGATCATGAACAGCAGGTTGCCATTATCCCCGAAGAGAAAAGTGTATAACAGCTGTTTCTTACCAATACTCACGTAAGGGGCAGAAACCTGGAGGCTTATGAAAAGGGTTCTACTTAACTTGAAGATGACGCAGCTAGTTATGGAAACAAGAATGATAGGTGTAACGTTAAGGGACAAGAAAAGAGCAGATTGGGTCAGGAAGCAAACGCGAGCCAATGACATCTTAGTTGAAATAATAAAAAAAAAGAAATGGGCATGGGCAGGACATGTAATAGAGAGTGAAGAGAACCGATGGTCATTAAGGGTTACGGACTGGATTCCAAGGGAAGGGAAGCGTAGCAGGGGGCGGCAGCAAGTTAGGTGGGTGAATGAGATTAAGAAGTTTGCAGGGACAACATGGCCACAAGTAGTACATGACCGGGGTAGTTGGAGAAGTAGGGGAGAGGCCTTTGCCCTGCAGTGGGCGTAACCAGGCTGCTGCTGCTGATGATGATTTTTTATTTATTTATTTCAGAATACTGCCGGATTCCATTTGGAAGCCCAGGCAGGAGTGGTACAACATCACGTGATTTCAAACTTTTTCCTCAAGGGGATAAAAAAAAATAAAAAGAGTAAAAAAAAACTGTCTAATAGGCAAAGTAAACATATGCAAATACACAAAAGAAATACGATGATGCCGTCACATTGCTGCCAATAGGAAAGGCGTAATAAATGAGTCATCAGAATTTGTAACAAGCAAAGGTACAGTGAATACATCACATTACAAGCACGTCTGTACTGCAGATAAGAAGGAATCTGGAGTGGCTGAGTTGACCACGCTTTGCGGAAGGGCGTTCCATTCGCGAATTGTCTTGGGCAGGAAGGAATAAAGATATGCGTTTGTTCTAGCGCACGGCAATAATATTGTTTGATTGTGCTTACCTCTGGTCAGTCGCGATTTGTTAAATTGCATGTAGTTGTCAAATCTCATTTTAGTGTGGTTGTTAACTATGTTATACATTGCTTGTAGACGGTGCATTTTGCGACGAGTTTCTAGTGTCTGGAGCCCAGATCGCAACCTTAATGAGGCGACTGAAATGCGACAATTGTAAGCATTGTAGATAAATCTAAGAGCTTTTTTTTGTACTCTTTCGATGATGTCTATACCAGCCTTTGTGTGAGGGTCCCAGACTATATCGGAATACTCGAGTGTTGGCCTAATAATTGCCTTATATGCAGTTAATTTGGTCACTAGTGCAGTTTTTTAAACGGTGCTTTAATAACCATAACTTTTTCATTGCTGCCGCAGAAACATACCTAACGTGAGCGGTATAGCTCATCTTGGAATCAATTGTACCCGCCGTGGTTGCTCAGTGGCTATGGTGTTGGGCTGCTGAGCACGAGGTCGCGGGATCGAATCCCGGCCACGGCGGCCGCATTTCGATGGGGGCGAAATGCGAAAACACCCGTGTGCTTAGATTTAGGTGCACGTTAAAGAACCCCAGGTGGTCAAAATTTCCGGAGTCCTCCACTACGGCGTGCCTCATAATCAGAAAGTGGTTTTGGCACGTAAAACCCCAAATATTATTATTATTATTATTGGAATCAATTGTAATTCCAAGATATGTGAATTCTTCTACCTGTTTAATGTCCATATTATTTATCGTGTAAGTGCAAATTAGCGGATTTTTTTTACGTGTAATAACCATGTGCGCGCATTTCGAGATGTTTAGGGTCATATGCCACTGGATACACCAGTCGTGTATTGCTATTAGATAGTCAGTTAAGTTAGATTGGTCATCCACAGATTGAATGCTCGAGTAAACAATACAATCGTCCGCAAAAAAGCGACACCGCACGGAAAATTTGCAAGCCAGGTCATTTAGGTAGATAAGAAAAAGAAGTGGCCCTAAAACCGAGCCCTGTGGAACGCCCGAAAGTACAGAGGCGAGCGATGAATTCAAAGCACCTATGCTGACAAATTGTTTTCGATGCGTCAAGTACGAATCAAGCCAACGCAAAATTTGTTCGTTGCGTATGATGCTGTTTAGCTGTATCATCATTTTTTTTGTGAGACCCGATCGAAGGCTTTCTCGAAATCTAAAAAAAGATTGTCTACCTGCCCACCTTGATCCAAGATTGCCAGTATTTCGTTGGTCATATGAAGTAACTGCGTAGTGGTAGAAAAGCCACGCCTGAATCCGTGCTGGCTCTCACTAAAGAAGTCATTATTTTCTAAAAAGGAACTTAAATGCTTAGAAATAAAGTGTTCCATAACTTTAGAAGCGGTGCAGAGTAGGGAGATAGGTCTGTGATTTTCTACATTAAGCTTGTCTCCCTTTTTGTGGACTGGGACTACTTTGGCGACTTTCCAGTCGTTAGGCAGATCCCCTTCGTTTAAACTTACGTTAAATATTATGAACAGGTATTTCGCGGACCATTCGGCGTACCGATTAAGAAAAGCGTTAGGTATGTCGTCAGGACCTGCAGATTTTTTTGGATCTAAGTTTAGCAGTGACGAAAATATGCCTTCCTCAGATATGACAAGATCTGGAAGCTTGAGACCAACGCCATGAGTATCATCTTTCTGGGTGGGTTCACGTAAAAATACTGACGAAAAAAACGTGTTAAAAGCTTCCGCAATGCGCTGAGTGTCGGTAACTTCGACATCATTCAGTTTTATCTTGTCTACAAGACTGTTCCGCTTCGATATATGCATCCAAAACTTCCTTGGGTTGTTTTTTAAAAAGTTATGCATTCTGACATTAAAGAAATGGCATTTACTTAATTTTAATTCGGATCTAAGATCTGCTCGGAAGGACGTCAAAACAGAGTGCATGATGCTGCATGATTATTATTATTATTATTATTATTATTATTATTATTATTATTATTATTATTATTATTATTATTATTATTATTATTATTATTATTATAAGCGTAGGTCAGACATGGTAGAACATGGTCCCATTTGCTTTGGTCGGGTCCAGCGTACATGGCCAGCATGTCACCAAGAGTGCGTGCGATTGAAGCGCTCGGTCATGCCATTAGTCGACGGATGATATGCAGTAGTGGTGCGATGAATGATGCGGCATTCTTTGAGGAGAGCCTCGATGCCGTCGGAGAGGAAGACGCGGTATCTGTCACTGAGTAATTCCCTGGGAGCTCCGTGGCGAAGGATGATGTGGCGCAGGAGAAACCAGGTGACGTGACGTGCAGAAGCGCTTGACAAAGGGGAACTTTCCACATAGCGCGTGAGATGGTCGATGGCCACGATTACCCAGCGATTGCCATCTGATGTGGTTGGCAGAGGTCCATAAATGTCGATGCCTACTCGATCAAAAGCACGTGCTGGGCAAGGCAGCGGCTGCAATGGGGCGTTTGAACGACGAGGGGGATCTTTGCTGCGTTGGCAAGCGAGGCAGGAGCGGACATAATGACGGATGAATCGATACATCCCCCGCCAGTAGTAACGAAGTAGTAGACGCGCGTATGTCTTTAGTAAACCTGCATGCGCGCACTGGGGATCGTCGTGAAACGCTGCACAAATATCCGAACGCAGAGGCCATGGGATGACAAGCAACCAGTTTCGGCCGTCCGGGAGGTAGTTACGATGGTACAAGAGCCCGTCGCGAATGGAAGAGTGATGCGCTTGGCGACGTAATGCGCGATTGGTAGTGGGTGTCGATGGGGTAGACAAGAAACTCAGCATGGACACGTACTATCCATGGGTCTTTCTTTTGCTCCAGAAGAATGTCCGTGGCAGCAAGGGAAGACTCAGACACTGAGGCCTTCAGTGAGCTAACCTCGTCTGTTAGTGGCGAACGAGACAAGGCATCCATATCCGAGTGTTTTCGGCCAGAACGGTACAGCAAGCGGATGTCGTGCTCCTGCAGTCGAAAGCGCCCATCGAGCAAGACGACCGGATGGTTCTTTTAAATACGAGAGTCAGCACAGGGAGTGGTGATCAGTTATCACGTCAAATGGGCGTCCATAGAGATACGGACGGAATTTGGTTGTGGCCCAAATTTAGCCAGGCATTCTTTTTCTGTTACCGAATAGTTCAATTGGGGTTTAGTGAGTACACGACTGGCGAAGGCGACGACGTACTCATCGAAGCCAACCTTTCTCTGAGCGAGAACGGCACCAAGGCCGACGCCACTGGTATCCGTGTGTATTTCAGTTGGAGCGCTTGGGTCGAAATGGCGCAGGATTGGTGGTGACGTCAAGAGACGACGCAACTTTGTGAATGCGGCATTGCAATCCGGTGACCAGGTCGAAAGGTTGTAGCCACCACGAAGAAGCTGCGTTAAAGGTGCTATTATGGTGGCGAAATTGCGGATGAAACGGCGAAAGTATGACGCTAACCCAATGAAACTGCACAGTTCTTTCAAGGTAGTTGGTCGCGGAAACTGGGCAACTTGTAGTTTCGCCAGATCAGGGAGTACACCTTCTTTCGACACGACATGGCCGAGGATGACCAGCTGCCGGGCAGGGAAGCGACACTTCTTCAAGTTGAGCTGGAGGCCAGCATCGGCGATGCGCTTGAGGACGCGTTCAAGTCGAAGTAAGTGGGAAGGAAAGTCCGGTGAAAATATGACGATGTCGTCCAGATAACACAGGCATATATGCGATTTGAGGCCGCACAAGATGTTGTCCATCATTCTTTCAAATGTGGCAGGCGCGTTACACAGGCCAAACGGCATCACGGTGAATTCAAATAAACCGTCAGGTGTGATGAAGGCCGTTTTTGGACGGTCTGACTCGGCCACTGGCACTTGCCAGTACCCGGATCGTAAGTATAAAGATGAGAGGAATTCGGCGCCTTGTAAGCAGTCTAGTGCGTCGTCAATACGGGGTAGTGGATAAACGTCCTTGTGGGTGATCTTATTGAGTCGCCGGTAGTCCACGCAAAAACGAATTGTGGCATCTTGCTTTTTCACTAGCACTACAGGAGAAGCCCAGGGACTGTGTGAAGGTTGTATGACGCCACGTTGGAGCATGTCTCCAACTTGCTCAGCGATGACGCTACGCTCCGTGGCGGAAAAATGATACGGCCTGTGGCGTAAAGGCGCATGGTTGCCAATGTGATGGACAACAGTGGAAGTACGGCCTAAGGGAGATTGTTCTAGGTCGAATGACGTGCGAAAGCGGTCAGGGAGATCGACGATGTGGGCGTGCTAACTTAGGGTGAGGTTGGGATCAATACACTGGGAAAATTTTGGGTCACACGGCGGCGTGGGAGGAGAAACTTGAAGGGCCAGAGCGTCAACCGGAGGAGAAGCCGGGTCGTCAGGCACATCGTAAAGGAAGCTTGGTTCCATTTCGTCCACACAACCAAGACACTTATCGTGGAGCAGGCTAGCAGGGCAAGGAAACAGGTTCGCTACATAAAGTGCGCTGGAACCTTGACGAATCGCAAGAAGGGCAAAAGAAAGCAAGGAGGGATGACGGCGAGCAACAAGCATAGATGGCGTGAAAAAAACTGTGGAGTCGAAAAAGCCAACGCAGGAAATGGGTACAAGTGTGACAGAGTATGCAGGAATCTCGGTGTCGGAGGTGACGAACACACGACCGGAAGCGTCATCAGTATCTTCAAAAACGGTGTGGCCGAATGGCGACAGCGCGAGTTCAGCACGGGCACAATCTATACCGGCATAAAGAGGGGACAGAAAGTCCCATCCTAACATCATGGCATGGGAGCAATGAGGCAGAACAACGAACTCAACATGGTATAAAGTGCCGCTTATAACAACACGCACGGTACACTTCCCTAAGGATTCAATCGGCGCAGCGCTTGCTGTACGTAATAAAATGGCAGAATATGGCGTCGCGACTTTTCTAAGGTTAAGACGAAGCTGGTCCGAAATCACTGATATTGCTGCTGCCGTATCTACAAGCGCATGAACGGCAATGTCTTCTGCATAAATTTCAAGGACGTTCGAAGGAAATAAATGAGGTCTTGAGGAATTCGTTGAGATCGCAGTTCTTGCCTCCGGACCTACGGTCCTTAGTTTTCCTCTCGAATAGCTTCAAGGCGACGGATAAGCGGCGACAGAGAACGCCGACGGGGAGACGCAGACCGACGGCTATTGGAAGTGCAGGAAGCAGGAGGCGAGGCTTCGAAGGGCTGAGCGGCAGATGCGGAGCGGGTCGGAGAATCGAAACCGTTGCTTTGTGCCCTCGGAGAATCCGAAGGATATCATCCGCACCGGCGGCAAAGCCGTGCTACATGCCCAGGTAGGCCGCACGAATAACAGATAGGCCGGTTCTCGTGGATACGCCATCGATTGAGAAAACAGCGGGCGGAGACTGATGGAAATATTGGCGAGGTGGGCGCACGGGCTGTTGCGGCGGCCCATAGCTGCTTGTAGGTGCATATGGTGCAGCCGCTTGTGGAGGTGAGGGAAAGGCACTGGTAAGTCTGGATTGAATAGCTGCAGATGGAGGCCTTAGATTCGCCACAACGGCAGCGTACATAAGTGGAACAGGCGTAGGAGGCGGTTGATGAGCAAGCGGTACGGCGTTAGCGACTTGTTCTTGTATAACCTGACGGAGATCGGGAGACAGGGGCGACTCTGACGTTGGACTGACTGGCAGAAGAGAGAGTTGGCGTGCCACTTCTCCTACAAATTGCTTGATTTGGTCGAACATTGCTGAACTGCAAGGAGTAGCACTGATATCGTCACTCAGAGCTGAAAGCGCGAAGTCCGGAGCCAGAGCGCGGCCCGTAGAAAGTCGTTGTTTTCGTAGCTCCTCATAGCTCTGGCAAAGCGTTATGAGGTCGTTGACCGTCTGAGGATTCTTTGCCAAGAGCATTTGGAAGGCGTCATCTTCTATGCCTTTCAAGATGTTCTTGACCTTGTCACTTTCGGTTATATCTGGGTTGATTCGCCAGCAAATGTCAACTACATCTTCAATGTAGCTGGCGAACGCTTCGCCCTTTTGTTGGGCACGACAGCGAAGCTGCTGTCAGAGTCCTTTCATGTTTTTTCTGGTCACGAAACTGCCGCCTCAGTTTCATATAGCGCCAGCGCCCGCCGCTAGAGGCGCAACCGTGCATGAGAGGGCATGTGAACGCCGCTACCGCTGTGGTTGTGTGTGGGGCAGCCTCGGTATTCTAGCTTTCTCAACTTCCTCAACGATCGCTTTAGTTTCACGTAACTATTTTTAACATTGAATATAATTAAACTACTGCCTGAGCGTGTCTTCTGCGATGATATGAGCGCACGGGACGAAAAAAAAAAGCCGCTCATAACATGGAGCTTGCGGCGGTCTCAGACCAAAAAGAAGAAAGATCTGGAATTTTAAGAGCCAGAACCGCGATACGATTATGAGGCACGCTGTAGTGGGGGACTCGGGATTTGTTTTGACCACCTGGGATCCTTTAAAATGCACCTAAATTTAAATAAACGGGTGTTTTGCATTTCGCCCCCGTCGAAGTGCGTCCGCTGTACACGGTCGGGCGGTCCCGGTCCGGATTTCTTCGTCATCGCCGTTCGCCTCAACGCTTCGGTGGGCTCCGCTTTTTAATATTTGCCTTAAATTAAACACCGCGCATTCGCAACAAAACGCCAGCGGTCCCACTTATCACCAGAGGAGTAAGCGCCAATTTTCCGTTGCGCATAGCGCCAGATTGTTCGCCGAGCACAGCTGTTCAGTTTCTGTTAAACTGTGGCATAGAAGGACTCTGTGGGCAGTATCTTATAACGAGATCAAAAGAATGAAATTGCTATTGCAAAGGGCTGCTACCGTAGAATACTTATTGACAAAGAAAAGGGAACTGAGCTGCTCCATGCGCTTAAGATTTCTTGCAAAGCGATGTCATTTCTGAATAAGATTTAGGTAGAATTATTGCAAGACGAACTTCGCTACTAAATGTCTTCCTAGACAATCACATGTAAGAAGACAGGACAGACAGACAGACCTGTCCTGTCTTCTTACATGTGATTGTCTAGAAAGCGCAACCAATGTTTCCTATTACAATGAACCAACTTGCCCAACAACGCATCCTGCTAAATGCCTTCGGTGCGGCTTTTAACAGCGGATTAAGGCGAACCTGAAGTGTTATGACCTGCACAGTTGAAACTAGCTGTAATTAGGCAATTGCCTTAGCAAGCAGTCGTTTAGAAACGTCAGTAAGCCCAGCACTTATTCACACTGCTCGTGGTTTCGACGCAGAAACGACGAGACTAGGTATTTTGGTTCTTAATTCGCAACTATTTACAATATGTTAAAATGTTGCAATCACCGGTCCTGATATTCTTATCATGGTCGAAAAATGAAATAAAATCTTTATAATTCGATTAAGAAAATAAATAAAACGTGTTGGTGCAAAAACAAAATACAAGCACGATCATTTATTAATCATGTAAAATAAGCGGAGCGAAATACAGATAGCACGGAGGCGTCCGGTCACAAATGGTCCACCATTTACAATGCAAGAAGTTTGTTAAAAGCATGACACTGATATAATACGCATAAAGAAATAAGATCAAACGTGAAAGGTATGCATTAGGAGGCAGGAAACAAACACCAGCAAACGAATGGCAATAAGTACAGAATGCATAGTCGATTGTTTCTATAAACAAGAAAGTGTAAAGCATAAGCATTTCATAACACATGGCTAAAGAACTCTCAAACGAACACAAGTAGCCACGTCACAAATACAGCAATTTTTTTTAAATGGCTTGTTAGAGATACCGCCTTTCTACTTCTTCAGCTGTTACTTAAACATGCAGACAAAACTTGCTCAGCAAATCACAATACAAATGTAGCTAACAGTATGCTAATAACCTTCTTACTCATAGCAGCTTATAGACTTAAAAGTACGTGCAAGTGAAGAATTGTAGCCCATCATTAGCCAAGACTAAAGGACAATGGAAAATAAAACAATGCATATTATTCTGTTTTAATACTTGCATTTAAAGGAATTCTAATGCTATACCTTTCATAGATGGTCGGGGTAAGGGCGCTATTGCTGTGAACTACTCTATCCTGGTATAACACAAATTGAGGTTGCAACAAAGCATAAAGCAAATGTGTTCAGCGTCGGCTTCTCACGCTCCAGGGACACGTCGTCGCCGTTGATGTTGAAATTGTACGCAGTGACAATGTCCGAGGCGTCAAAGTGTTTCGCGCACACACGTGTATACTTCGATTCGACATTAAAACCGCCACTTTCCTGCCGCGGTATGGCCCGCTTCCATTTCTCGCGCTGCTCCTTGTTATTAGGTCAACAGAACAACGACACCTTTTCGGTCGTGCCCTTGTAGCCGGAACGGCACCCAGGCACGCAACACGTGTTCGGCATCGTTGTCCCACCCCACCACTTCAACCAAACAGCCCAACACTCAAAAAATAGCACAGCACATGCACAGAACGCACCCGAAAAGTCAGCTCGCCTCGCACTGCGCACGCATTTCGGTACGCGAACGATACCCTCTGTGGCACAGTGGCGCCGCGTCGCGGCACCTTTGGGCAGCATATGAACCTCTCCCATAGCGTGACGGCGGAGTTTCGTGACCAGAAAAACATGGAAGGACTCTGCTGCTGTTCAGCCCGTAGTTTCCACACAGCAGGGCGACGGAAGACGTCTTGAAGTGTCGTTCGGAATGCAAAAGGCCTAGCTCCTTCCACCAAATGTCGTGAAGCACTATGTGCAGTAGGCGTTCGCGACGGTAACGATAGAGCAGCGAGAGGTAGTACAGCCGATGAAGCACCGAAACAAGGTTTCGGTGCTTCATCGGCTGTACTACCTCTCGCTGATGACGATCATCGGCTGTACAAACCTCGCCGATGACCAGGTTTGTCTCCCTCGTCATCGTTCGCCCCCTCATAGCCACAGCCCCGCTGCTCCTTAGTTTACAGTACAAGATATATATATAACAGGTTATTTTGTTATTTTCGCAATTTATACAATTGAAGTCACCACAAAAAATACCAGTGTAATATTCTCAACCTACTGTGATGTACACTGAGAAAGACAATCAATTTCGTCTGTGAGGCATGCAATAGTTGCTGTGGCATATTCTTTTATTGCACAACACTGTATACAGTAGGTAAGCGTTTTTAAAACTCAGAAGAAATAAATAGCACAATGCATATAATCAGGCACATAGCATTTTGTTACACTTTCTTAATTCATGCCCTTTTTAAGTGCACGAAAGCTACTGCACTGAAAAATTATGCTGTAATCAACATCAGCAGCCTAATTTGTGTCCACTACAGGACGAAGGCCTCTGCCTGCGATCTTCAATTACCTTTGTCCTGCACCAACCGATTTCAACTAGCACCCGCAAATTTCCTCATTTTCTCGCACCATCTAGTCTTCTGCCCTCCTCTACTGCGCTTCCATTCTCTTGGTACCCATTCTGTCACCCTAATGGTCCAACGATTATATAATCTGCGCATTACATGACCTGCACAGCGCCATTTTTTTCCCCTAATGTCTATTCGAATATCGTCTATACCCGTTGCTCTCTTATCCAAACCACTCTATTTCGGTCTCTTAAAGTTATACCTAGCATTCTTCGTTTAATCGCTCTTTGCGCGGTACTCAACTTGTTCTCAAGCATCTTTGTCAGTATCCAAGTCTCTGCCCCATATGTCAGCCCCGGTAAAATGCACGGATTGTATACTTTCCTTTTCAATAATAACGGTAAGCTCGTAGTCACGAGCTCACGATGTCAGCCGTATGCGATGTAACCCATTTTTATTGTATGAATTTAATTCTCATGATCAGGGTTCCCTGTTGTTTATTGGCTGAGGTAAACGTACTCCTTCACAGACCCTAGAATCTGACCGGCGACCCTGAACTCTTGTTCCCTAGCCCGGTTATTTATCATTATCTTTGTCTTCTGCATATTAATCTTCAACCCCACTCTTACACTCTCCCTGTTAAGGTCCTATATCATATGTTGTAACTGGTCCGCAGTGTTACTGAATAGAACAACGTCATCTGCAAACCGAAGGTTGCTGAGGTATTCGCCTGCGATCCTTCCTCCTAAACCTTCCCAGTTTAATAGCTTGAATACTTCTTTCAAGCACACAGTGAATAGCATTGGAGAGATTGTGTCTCCTTGTCTGACTCTTTTCTTTATAGGTATCTTCCTACATTTCTTGTGTAGAATTAAGGTGGCTATGGAATCTCTGTAGATATTTTCCAGGGTATTTACGTAAGCGGTATGTAATCCTTGATTGCGCAATGCCTCTATGACTGCTGCTATCTTTACTGAATCAAATGCTCTTTCGTAATCTATGAAAGCCATACATAGAGAGGCTTATTGCACTCTGCGGATTTCTCGATAACCTGATTATTGACGTGGATGGGATCCATTGTCGAGTATCCCTTCCTGAAGCCAGCCTGTTTCCTTGGTTGACTAAAGTTCAGGGTTGCCCTTATTCCATTAGAGATTATTTTGGTAAATATTTTATATAATACTGGGAGTAAGCTAATGGGCCTATAAGTTTTCCTTTCTTTAACGCCTCCATGTTTGTGGATCAGTATAATGTTTCCATTGTTCCAGTTTTCTGGGGCCCTTGCAGACGATAGACACTTCGTATAGATAGCCATCAGTTATCCTAGCAGTATGTCTCCTTCATCTTTGATTAAATCGACTGTTATTCCAGTACTCCCCTGCCATTTTTCCCCGTTTCATGCCTTGCAAAGCCCTTCTGACCTCATCTCTAGTTATAGGAGGAGTTTCTGTATACTGTTCATTATTGTTTCGAACAGAGTGCTCCTGAGTCCTCAGAGTACTGTACAGGTCAGCATAGAATTCTTCCGCTCCTTTTATTGTACGTTCGAGATTGCTGATTATATTACCCTCCTTATCTTTCAGTGCATACATCTTTGTTTGTCCTATGCCAAGTTTCCCTCTCACTGATTTCAGGCTGCGTCCATTTTTGCAGTTTCTCCAGTCTATCTCACGTTATAATTTTGAATATCACTTACTTCCACTTTGTTGATCAGTTTTGACAATTCCGCGAATTCTATCTTATCTCTTGAGCTGGACACTTCCATTCTTTCCCAGGTAGCACACAAAGTCTTGAAAACGTCGTATTAAGGGATTCAACGTCTGAAACGGATTTTTGACCAAAATCAACGCATCAAAGACGTTCCAAACAAGATAGCTTAAAAACGAGGGGTGCATACGTTTTGAAAACGACTCAAGGCGCCACCGCCACGCCACGGCGCGTCAGCCTCTTTAGCGGCTTCTACAATATTCAACAACCCATCAACGCGATCCAACCTTGTGCAAGGTGGCGATACCGTCGTCAAATCATGTGACCAAGGTGGCCACGTGATTCGTGATGCCGGGCAGCCGGGCGAGCCGGGCATAGTCGCGTCGTCATGGCGTCGTCGCGTCACCGCACTCGCATTGCGCTGTGGTGTGCTTGCGGCTGTTCTGAATGTGCTGCCGCTGCCCTTTGCTATGTAAGTGTTGCAGTGTTTTGCTTTCAAGAAAACGATATTCTGTGATCAGTTTGGGTTGTGCGATATGCTTGTGTGGTTTTAATTTGGAAATCAGTAGTGTTTTCAACTGTTATGTGACCAAGGCGGCCACGTTATTCGTGAAGCCGGGCATAGTTGCGTTATCGCACTCGCATGGCACTATGGTCTGTTTGCGACTGTTCTGAGTGTGCTGCCGCTGCCCTTTGTCATGTAAGTGTTGCAGCGCTTTGCTGTCAAGAAAACGACATTCTGTGATTAGTTTGGGTTGTGCGATCTGTTTGAGCCGGGCATTATAGCGTTATCGCACTTGCATTGCGCTGTGGTATGATAGCGGCTGTTCTGAATGTGCTGCCGCTGCCCTTTGTCATGTAAGTGTTGCAAGGTTTGCCGTCAAGAAAACGACGTTCTGGGATTAGTTTGGGTTGTGCGATCTGTTTGTGTAGTTTAATTTGGAATTCAGTAGTGTTTTCAATTGGAGGGCGCGGAGTGGAGGGCACTAATCAGCTATTCAAGTTCATTGTCATGTTATGTGAGGCGCCTTTTCACTGACGCTGTAATTAAGGCGTTAAGGGCAGTATAAGGACGAAAGTTAAAGGGACGAAATCGTGCCTGTGTGTCCCTAGCGTCGGGATCGGCCGCTATGCGTGATCCTAACAAGAATGCATTTTGCAGAATGCGAAGAAAGGCGGCGAAATTTCTGTCTGTGCGCACCTTGCTGATCTCCGCAATAGAGCCGTCATCGTGGTAGTTTAGTCTCCCGTTTAGCAAGAGTGTTGCAGACAAAGGAACTGGTTCAAACAGGCTTTTTGTTTAATGATTCAGTACTAGTGCGGTATCCCAAAAGGTGAGGTCAAGTGCTCGCCCTATTTCCTTCCCTCGTGCCACAGCGCACTGACAGAATTTTGCGTGCACCATACCGTGCTTTCATCGTTTGCGCTTCAGGTTCTCGATTGTGTTTTCGCCCCCTTTTCCAACGTGATGGGTATTTCATGTTATTACCGGGTACCACATGTCCATATATTGTGTCCAATATATGAAACGGCGAAATTCGATTTTATTTGATGCCTCAAATAGTAGTAATATAACCCGCCGTGGTTGCTCAGTGGCTATGGTGTTAGGCTGCTGAGCACGAGGTCGCGGGATCGAATCCTGGCCACGGCGGCCGCATCTCGACGGGGGCGAAATGCGAAAACACCCGTGTACTTAGCTTTAGGTGCACGTTAAAGAACCCCAGGTGGTCGCAATTTCCGGAGTCCTCCACTACGGCGTGCCTTATAATCAGAAAGTGGTTGAGGCACGTAAAACCCCATAATTGAATTTTTTTTGTAGTAATGTATTGAGTCCTTTGAAGCTTTGTGCTTGTTATCAATTTTACTATTTGGCGAATGGATACAGCATGTACGCTACATAACTCGCTTGTGGATACTGCATACGTGAGTCGAGTATGCCCTTGGTATAAAATAACTTGTATGCTTTAGGCAATACGATTGTTTGCAGTTTGGGACATGTGTCGGAATGTACGCTGTGCGTCCTTCGCGCTTAACGGCGGCCTGCCTAGTGCGTGCGGGTGCCATGTGTGCGCATGGAGTTCGCGAAGCGCGCTCGCAGTTGTTTATATATATATATATATATATATATATATATATATATATATATATATATATATATATATATATATATATATATATGTCTTCTGTTCGCGCGCTTCGCACAACAGGGCATGTCGCAGTTCTTTGTCCTTGTGCAACACATTTTCCTAGCGTACGTCTGTGCATTATTTGATACCGGTTTCACACGGGGCTCTTTTATCCGCTATCCAGTCCATTACAAATCGAATTTCTCGGTCGTGATTAGCTCCTCTGCGCAAGCTACGAGAGTGAGCCAGTCGCATCGATAATTTCGATCCGGATCGGGCTTGATCGCGATCGAGAGTGGTCGTGTGACACCGGTTTTACACATGGCTCCCACATAGGGAACACTTTAAGTTCAATTCTACTGAGTGAAGAGCAAGTGCATGTATATGCCAGTGGTGGTATGTGGGCAAGTTTTTCTGGTGAAGCCAATGCTTCTGCATTCAAAACATTTCAACTACCAGCGTAGTGCATCAATGTGTCTACTTCGCCAAAATGGAGCACCAGTGCAGATATCTGAGCATACCTGTCCAGGGCAGCAAGTTTGTCTACATTGATACCACTATCAGCATGTGCGGCAGTTCTATTTCCAGCAGCGGGACTGCGCAATAATCAGTAGGGTGCTCTCAAGCTGTTCATCTATGAAGCTCTGCCTGGACTGTGTGCGAAATATTTTTGGACGTGAAAGTGGGGGTGAATTGGTAAACATCAGTGGAACTGTGCCTGGACTTTGTGGCAAATGTTTTTGGATGCGAAAGTGTGAGTGAACTGGCAAAGAATTTGCTCTGTGCTACATGTGTTAAACGTTTTTCTCATTCAGAGAGCTTTTTTTTACTTTAGGAGACTGGAGATGCGCGCAAAGTGTGACATGTCAACGTGCTAATTAATGTATTTGCTGGTTTGCAAATTATTCGTTGCAACTTTGTTTTTGCCAGAGAGGTACAACTTTGCCTCTTGTGAAGGGCTTTTTAGACAAAACACTTACTATTTACCATGACCATTGCTTCTTATGTTACACAAATGCAGCTTCCAGTGCATTCCAGTTTATTTCCATGTTTACGTAAGTTTCTAATATGAGGCTTGCATGTTCATTTCTCACGTTCTAGAGTGGCAAGATGCAGCATTACTGTCTCATCGTTCGCTGTACTACAGTAGTGTTCATTTGTTACACTGAATGCCCTGTTTAAGTATTGTGTACTAATTTAAGTTTATTGCTTTTTTGTTGTATGGTTATTTTTTCTCGCCGTTACCTTTGATACATCCTAAAGGCAATATTTCCAATTTTTGCATTGTTCCCATTTTTTTTATTTCTGTCACAGGATTGTTTTATGATGGTATGCGATGGTATTTCTTTTTGTGCTCTTTTCAAGCTTCTAGCTGATTGGTAACATTGCTTGGAGGCAGTTAGCATCCGATTCATACTCTTGCATTTTTCAGTCTACTTCCATTCGCTCCGATGTCACTTCTGCATAACTCTAGTCCATCTAATGGCACGTGCACTTTACTATGATAAATTAGACACTTTAGTACACTCCAGGTTTTTCTGTTCATTTTTTATGTGTACTTGGAATTTTGTTTATGTGCTAGTGAATGTTCACTTTCGAGTTCATTACGAATCCTTTCTGCGACTTTTGTCATTGATGATGTACTTTTACTTCTAGTTGCATTTCTCACACTGTTTGTTCGAGCCTTGCATAAGCATTACATTTTAATGAAGTGTTTTTGCTTTGTCGCAATGTTCTCATTTCATGCACTCTTGGCATGAAGGGCTTGGTCTGGCCACCTGCCAAGACGTGGCCATTTGTTCTTTGCAGGATGTCATTCCCATTGTGGTTGTAAGCATCGTAGCTTACTAAAGGCGGTATTAAGGATTTATTATTCCTAACAGGCTCATTTTCGTGCGACTTGGTAGAGGATGCGCCGGCCATGCGGGGAACAGTGCTTGGCACTGCGCCATGGCTCTTACAGTCAACACCGACGCTTCTACTCATCTGGGGCGCGATTGGAGATCGTTGTTCGAAACGCCCGATCAGTGTCACCTCACGCGATTGGCCTAGGCCGTGCCAACGGGTGCGGCTGACGACGTCTGCGCGGCATAGGCCAGTCGCGTGAGGCGAAACTAAACGCGTGTTTTGAACAACGATGTCTGATCGCACCCGTCACCCGCGAAAATTAGCTTCAGATGATCGTAAACCTTTCAAGACCGCTTCTAGACCAGCTTTTTGATAACGTCCTAAAAACGTTTAGAAATTGGTTACGAATAGTTTTGGCAAAGGGATTACTTGTGTTTTTCCCAATCCTATTTCTAGACCAGCTTTTCGAATACGTCTTGCAGACCTGTTCTAGATCGTCTCAAGAAAGTAATTAAGCCGGACATTAGCAGAGATATACGACGTTTTCCCGCCGAAGTTCTCATTCGTGTCTTCTTTAACCCGTTTCTATCGTCTTGGATAAACGCTACGAAACCGTTACGTATCTCTTTTGTGCTACCTCTGTTGTCGTTCATTTGTTAGGTCCTTTGTTACTTGGGAGAGCTCTGCCTCTGAAGCCAGCCTCGTTACGGTTTCATTCATTGCCTCTATGTCATCACCATCATCTCTCTGTTCTAAGGCTGCATATTTGTTTGCAAGTACCGGCCTAAATTTGTCTACTTTCACCCTTACTGCCTCTAAATTGACCTGTATTTTCTTGACCAATTTTACTCTTTCTCTGCTAAAATTGAGGTGAGCCCTAGCCCTCAGTAACCTATGATCACTACACTTTACCCTACCTATAACTTCTACATCCTGCACTATGCTGGGATCGGCAGAAAGTATGAAATCAATTTCATTTCTTGTTTCACCATTAGGGCTTTTCCCGGTCCACTTTCTGTTGCTGCGTTTCCTGAAAAAGGTGTTCCGTACTACCAGCTTATTCCTTTCTGCGAATTCTACCAGCATCTCTCCTCTAGCCTTTGTATAATCGACGCCGTAGTTGCCAATTGCCTCTTCACCCGCCTGATTTTTCCCCACTTTTGCGTTTGCCCTTTTCTCATCGCTAATTCAACATCTTCATAAAACGTATCTGCTTCCTCATTGTCGTGACTGGATGTTGGCGCGTAGGCTTGTACTACCTTTAATGTATACCTCTCAATAAGTTTGATTATGACTACTGCTATCTTCTGATTAATGCTATAGAATTCGTCAATGTTGCCCGCTATGTCCTTATGGATTTGGAATCTTACCGCTTATTGCTTCTTATCAGGGAGACCTCTATAGCAGAGGACATGGCCGTTATTTAGCAATGTGTGAGCCTCGCCAGTTCTTCTAATCTCACCAAGGCCTAGAATATCCCAAACAATGTGTGCTAGTTCCTCAAAGAGTCCTGCTAAGCTAGCCTCAGTCGATAGGGTTCGGATGTTATACGTTGCAAGGGTGAGTTTTCATTGGCGGCCTGTACGGACCCAGAGATTCTTAGCACCCTCTGCTGCGCTACGGGTCTGACCCCCGCCTTGGTCAGATGCTCCGCTGCTGCTGGGGACTGAGGGCCATTGGTTAATTGTAGATATCATCAGGGAGGTTGTGGCCAAATACTGCACCAGGGAGGCCAATTCCTGTTCTGGTGAGGGAGCGTCTTTCTTCAAGCTTAGTGAGCCTCCCAAATTTGGTTCTACCTGGATTAGTATAGACCCACTCGCTGTCGCCATCTTTCGCGTGTGTGCGGCATGACTCCAAGCCTGCAGGTGTAGTGCATTCATCACCTCAAATTCCTCACCTCACCCAATTTTATGCCGGCCTCGACTGCAATTCCCTGGCCTCGGTACCCATTCTGTAACTAATGGTACACCGGTTATCTTCCCTACGTATTTTATGGCCTGCCCAGCGCCAATATTTTTCTCTTAATGTCCCCTAGAATATCGTCTATCGCCGTTTGCTCATATATCCACACGACTCTTCCTGTGCCTTAACGTCACGCTACACTCTTTATGAAAATTACGCCCCTTTGAGTCGTATCCCGCCACACAACAACAATCGTCATCCGTCCTGTCCGCGCCTCCCCTTTTTAAAGCTGCCAGCCCGGCACATCGAAGTCCCGAACGGCATGTGCGTTATCAGCATGACAGAGCATTCTCGACAGGAAAGTAGCTAGCGCAGCGCTTTCAAGAAAGGAAATGCAAGCAAGACAGATGATGACCATCGCTGTGCGGCAAATATACACCACAAAGAGTGTAAGTACATTTTTTTAAGAGTGTACTACATCCATTGGGCATCCGAAATCATGTCTCAATGTCTATGCGCCATTACGGATACAAATAGGACATCCGCTTGACGTCCACTTTCGCATTTTCTATAACGAATGTCTAAAGGTTATCCCAGATATGGTCCTTTTTGACATACACGTCAATATTTGCCCTCGAATTTCGGCTTTCTCTTTCCTGGTTACAGAATTGTTTTCTCACCTGTTCGAATTACAATTCCAAGCTAGCATGTCCGTATCTCGTGTGTATGTCGTACGTTACGAATTTTCTGGCGCAACTATGAGAATTTCAATTAGTTCAATAAGATAATTGCGCTTGGCGAAAGGCCTCGAAATAATCGACGATGCTGCACTTCCGCCTACGTGCGTGCGCACCTAGCGTGTGCACACAATTGATGTATCCGTTCTTGATGTGTGGGCGCTCTGCCCGTTGCATGACACACAACGCGTGATGCAGGCACGTAACAAAGGGGGGCCGAGGGGACCCGCCCCCCCCTCCCCCGAAAGTAAGTGGCATACCCCCTCTCCGCCCACGCCACCACTCCTCACGCATATTACTAAAACGCCGACAAATCAATCAATTCGGCGGTCTACATTTTGCCGCCTTTTACAGCGAAAGTTGTGTGTGACTAACCTTTGTAGTTTTTTCGACGTCCGTCAACAGAAAGAATCATCATGTGGGCCGATCCTGGCGATACCCTGTGGGCTCGGGAACCTGTAACGCGTCTTTCGGGACCTTCTGGATGGGGCAACGTATGGGGAGTGCGCAATGCCTGCTTTACCTCCAGCGGGGGTCGGCCCGGTTTTGCGCTATCTTCGGAATCTGCTCACGTATGGGAGGTGCATAACGCTTGCTTCACCTTTGCCACGGGTCGGCCCGGCATTGCACTATCTTTGGTATCGGCCCGCGTATGGGGGGTGCTTAGCGCCTGCTTCACCTGCACCGGGCTCGGCCTGGTGTTGCACTATCTTCAGGCCGACTCGCGGCGAAGGTGAAGCAGGTGAAGCTTTGACTGTCGTCAGCTTTCGCTGTCATTCCGTATTCACAGAATGGAATGGTTGTCAGTTTTTTCACTCCTTTTGGATGGCGGTGGTTATCGGCACCTTCCGGGGTTTAAAGGCCAGTTTTCTGATCGACTCGGTGCCCGTGCGATTAACTCAAGATGAGTTTAGTTGTCACCAGCTGTTCAACGATCACGCGCATCGCTGTTGCTTCGTAAGCTCAATCTTCTTTGTTTAGATGGATTCATGGACCAGGAAAGGATTCGGTCCGTAGTGAGGTGGTCCACGTGCTCGTGGAACGAGGTGCGGCCGGAGGAAACGCCAGTTTCGTTTAAATTTACCTTTTGCTTCATTATTTCCTCGAGTGACGGCTCGCCGCGACGCTGGCAGATCCTCGAAACCATATACCTGCGATATGGGTTAGATACGGTAAAAAATAAAATATTGCGAAATAATGCAAGGCCTTCAATAACCGTTAAATCTATAAGCAATATGACTGTCACCCGTTACCTCATCTGGCTTTTCCCTAATTGTACAGCACTTTTCGTGCAAGATATCCAACTGGAAACAAGAGTCACAAAAAATTGAGAAAAGAAGCGATCTACTAAGGGCAAAAGCCCTTAGTAGTAGTAGTTAGCAGAGGCAACAGCCAAACAGCCAGGAAAAGTGAAAACTAACGAATTCAGCCTTTGTTTGTGAAGATATTTATGGATCAACGTATTTTATTTAAATAGGTAGTAGAAAAAACGCCCCCGGAAGTGAATATTAATTCCGTGCGTTTTGAATGACGCTTCTACAGTTATCAGTCGACCCACCTGACGTAGCCACTTCTCCGCTGTGATAATGTGTGCGTTTTTCTAACCTTCTGCGGTGGGCGCAGTACGTCTAGAACCGCAGCATCCTGTGCTCTACGTGGTTGTACTGTACTGGTTGCCACGCATCGCTACGCAACTTCCCAAATAAGAACACGAGTCGGCTTTGGCCTTTAACTTGGTAGAGCAGTAAACGAGGGATCCAAAAGTACTGTGATTGTTCCGCAAATATATGTATTTCTCTATAATTCCTCCAGAGCTAATTCAAAAAACGCTACCCGCAATCTTAATTTTACACTTTCGCTTGGTTACTTGTTCTTGGCAGTGGTCTTCCTGCGCTTCTTTCATGCGCGAGTCCATTTGATGTGGTTCCTTGTTTGCCAAGTTAAGGAGAGGTGTATCTCACAGAAGTACCTGTGAGATACACCTCATTTGAATTCTCTTTTGCGGGTTTACGCGTCTTTATGGCGAGTGGTGGGCAATATTCACATTTTTTCTAGTAAAGGTACCTCCCCCCCCCTCATTTGCATAGAAAAGTTACCTTGGGTTGGAAACAAGCTGGGCAGATGTTCTTCAACTATAAAGTTGAACCTATAAAATTCATCAGTCACCTGATTAGTCAGCCACTTACGTATATATGCAACCTGATTTTGAGTACCGGAATATTTCTAGATAAATTAAAAATTGCAAAACTCTCTCTCATAAACAAGGGGGGTGATGGAAATGACGTAAATAATTATTGGCCAATTTCAGTCCTACCAATCCTCTCGAAAGCAGTCTAACAAGTCCTAAACATCAGGCTACTAAACGCCTGCAAGCGAAACGATATAATCGCCGAGCAGCAATACGGATTACAGAAAGAGAAATCTACTAAAATGGCGCTAATAAAAATTAAGGACAAGATAATAGACAACTTTGAGCAGAAAATATATACAATAGGTGTTTTTTAAGGCTTCAAAAAGGCATTCGACTCCATTGAGCACCCTATTTTACTGTACAAGTTATAGAAATATGGCATTAGAGGAACGGCTCGCACACTAATAAAGAATTACCTCTGAAATAGTCACCTGGGGCCGTATTCTGTAGCGGTTCGCTTTGGAACCGGTTCGGTTTGGCTGTTGTGTCTGGATTACGTCACTCGGATAAAGAGTGGAACGGGGCGGCGTGAGGAAACCAATCAACGAGCGGCGGTCTGCCGGAAGATCTCGTCATCATTTTTCTTCGTACTTGGGGGTGGTATAGCAATTGAAGGATGTTGCTGGTTTGATGAAAAAACATTGGTTTGTATAGAACACTTGCAAATATATCTTCAGTAATAAATGTGAGCTTGCGGCGCAGACGGCTACTGGGAGTTGTAATTTTATTTGTGTTGTTTTCTTATTTAGTCGCTAGGTGGTGTGCCATACGTTATGCAAACAAGTTGCCTCGCTTTGTTTAGGTTTTGGACTTGCCAGTTTGCGCGCCAAATCCGAAACGATGTCCTTGCACAAGGATAGGCGGCTGGGTCATCATGTTTCAGCGAGGCAGCGCGATATACTCGTGCCATTTGTTGAAGAGCACCCCTACCTTGCGAAGGCGTCGTGTGTGCTGACGGCGGCGCGCAAGGAGGAACTCTGGCAGCAAGTGTTTGCTGGGATCCATATACTACAGAACTTGTAGATAAAACTAGAAAAAGTGCAGAACAGAGCAGTTCGGTTTATCCTTGGCAATTATGACAGGATGCTTAGCATGGCAGAAAGAAAAAAAGCATTGAATTGGCATCTTCTTGAACACCGTCATCGAAATCTCAGATTAAAATTTCTTCATAACATGTACCACTCTAATACGGAGATAGCCAGGAAATTGTATTTTCAGCCACCCACATATGCTTCTAAAAGGCGAGATCACAAATTAAAAATACGTGAGGTTCCTTTTGACCCTCTGTTACATGAATTGTGAAAAAGTCATTTTTTTCAGCTTTCATTATTGATTGAATGAACCAACATACAAAAAGCTCCAGAGTTATAGCGACTGTAATAATAAAGATAAAGCTTTGTGCCAAATATGGCACACCATGAAGATGGCTGAGCGCTCTTGCTGCCATGGGCGGAAAACAAAGCTTCACGGACGGTGGTCTTTCTAGTGCGATGTGGGGAATGAAATGAAACAGTTGTTTTCTGCGTTCAGGCACAGATGAATATTTCACTTCCTCTATCTTACCAATGACTTGTTTGTGCAAGGTGGCCGCTTACATCTTTTCGGCTGCGTATTCTTTGTGCATATATTCTGAAGGTATCTGATAAGTCGCTGCTTGAGGCATTTTCTTTTTTGCACTGATTCCAGGTATGTATGGCGTGATTTCCAGTGGGGACAGTGTCCATGTTGAAATGTTTCGGGCCATAATTTGTGACGCCTGAGCAGGAATCGAAATAGATATGCCTCCGACGGCCTGCCCAAAGCTAGATGTAGCACGGGTTCTGGAAATATCCTTTAAAAAGTGAGTCTTCGTATGAATGACGTGGCGGAGGTGTATCCGAAGTGTCTCCTGGGAACATAGCACTTCCAGAGGCCGGCATCCAGCTTCTGCTACAGTCCCTGAGCGGGACGACCCCTTCGGAAGGCCAAGACATACGCACATTTTCACAGATGGCTCTATAACTCCACATCGTTCATCATGAGGAATTTTTGTTCCCTCTACAGGGCAACGATTCTCGTTTCGTCTTGAGCGAGCGACATCATCTGCTTCAGCGGAGCTATATGGCATTAAGGAGGCCCTTGTGTATGTACTTGGGCAGCAGCCGCCAAAGACGGGTGATTTTCACAGACTCAAAAGCAGCCCTACAAAGTACGTGGAACAGGCACAAGCGTTGCAATAATCAACCAGCAGCATTTGACATTGCTTATCTTCACCGCAGGGCTAAGATTGCTGGGCATTGCATAAAGTTCCAGTGAATACCTGGCCATGCTAGCATTTTGGGAAACGAAAGAGCGGATGAAGCTGCCAGAAATGGACTCCAATACCGTAAGTTCAGAAGAACATGTTTTACAAAAGCTGACGCTTCAACCATGGCAAAAAAATATGCCTATCAAGAAAAATACCGCATCTTGAATCTGCCGCTTCACCAAGATAACTTCCTACGTTACATTGACCCGGAAATGAGACCGAAAATTCCACGACCACTTCCTCGACACTTAGAGACATTGTACCATCGTCTTCGACTGAACGTGGCATACACGAACAATTATCTGTACCGCATAGGACTTACCACTAACCCATACTGTGATAACTGTCGCAACTTAGAGACAATTGAGCACATATTACTAGAATGCCCCGCGTACCGCGACGAGAGACAATTATTTGAGCACCAAAAGGACATGATTTGCCACGAACCGTTAACGTTACCGAGCATCTTAAGTCCGATGCCCAGCCCTTCAAAACAGCGACGGGTTTTGGATTTATTGTTCAAATACCTGACAGAAATTGGTCAAATAGGAAAGCTTTAAAAATTGCATCCTTCCTATACAAAAGCCTAAATTTACCCGCACTGTCACGTGTAAAAATTAGTATCAGGTCCACTCGGACATTTCATATTTATTTTTATCCTTTTTTTCTCCCACTCTTTTCTGGAATCTTTTGATCCCATTCCCCATCCCTATACAGAGAAGCATGCGAGCGGTTATATACGCGCCGGCAAAATTCTCTGTTTTTCTAATAAAGAGCCCTCTCTCTCTCTACATCTTTGTTTCTTCTAGTCGAATTCTGGCCAGTGGCCGACTTGGTCAGATCGGTCGTCTTTGGGTGTCTTTGCGGCCACTGGTCCCTGTGCTTTTTTGACTTGAACCTGAAATTCGATGTCTTGACTTGAAGTCCTTCCTGGTCGCTTGTTGGGTAGGCACTTGTTATGCGAGGTAAGGCATTCTGCAATTTCTGCTTTTAATTGAGCCAATGGTAGTACTTGTCTCCTCCTAAGCTGCTCCTGCACCCTACTGTACAATACCCATGCTGTTACTACCGATAAGTCTGGCATAGGGGTAAAAATTCGAAAGTGCCATTTCGTCGACCTCTGATATGTATGCGGTAAAGTCCAAAAAGTGAGTCCAGCAGGTCGACACCACCCATGTGCCTGTTGTGGATCTTTACTGCGCTGGGGCAAGCAATTTTGCGATACACCTTGATGGAGGTAAACCAGCGCTTAGTCTTTTGGACTGGATCTCTCCCAACAAAGCTCGAAAGAAATGTCACGGCACGTTCATCGTATTGTCACGTGGTGGTGACGTTGAATAACACAGTAGCAATACTGTGAACGGCAAAACTAACTTTTTTCGGGCGAACCTGTGCACACAAAACAGGCTACGCTTATAGCACAACGATAGCGGCGAACACGCTCGGCGATCGTCGAAAATCTTATCAGCGGGTCAAGCGCGTCGGCTT
Organism: Dermacentor albipictus; assembly: GCF_038994185.2. Classification (NCBI taxonomy): domain Eukaryota; kingdom Metazoa; phylum Arthropoda; class Arachnida; order Ixodida; family Ixodidae; genus Dermacentor; species Dermacentor albipictus. The sequence continues at coordinate 748,495 of NW_027225565.1, forward strand.
TTATACAGCAATCATCGAATGTTCCAGATTAAACGTTGGGACCCGCATGCCTTCTACAATGTTCTACAACATTCGTGTCAAGCGATGAAATCAGATAACACAACGTTCGGCGACAACAGACAGCGGATAGAAGCATCGATAACTTTCCAGAAACTTCGGATACATGCAGGCGCGTCCCGCGCTGTGCGATAACATTTGTTCGGCAGCAAAACTTGTCGCCCGATAAAGACAAGTACACGTGTCAATACCCCCCTCTTAAAAAGCATCGACCCGATGCTGCAAACAAACGAAAGTAATAAGTAAGCGCTCATAGCAAAGAAAAAAGCAAAATAAGGAAAGTTGGTTAGCGTCCGTAAAATGGTTTAAGACGCACCACGTGGACGACTTCAGGTCGTGCGCGACGTCGCTGTGAATGCGAAATGCCGTTTGGTGCGACCTCATAGTCCAGTGCGCCAATACGTCGGATGACCTTGTAGGGTCCGAAATAGCGTCGCAATAGTTCCTCACTCAGTCCTCGTCGGCGTATCGGGGTCCATACCCAAACACGGTCGCCGGGCTGGTACTCGACGAAGCGTCGTCGGAGGTTGTAGCGTCGGCTGTCGGTCCTCTGCTGGTTCTTGATTCGCAGGCGGGCGAGCTGTCGGGCTTCTTCGGCGCGCTGGAGATAGGTAGCGACGTCAAGATTCCCTTCGTCCGTTACGTGCGGCAATATGGCGTCGAGCGTCGTTGTCGGCTTCCTGCCGTAAACCAACTTGAACGGCGTGATCTGTGTTGTTTCTTGCACCGCCGTGTTGTAAGCGAATGTTACGCACGGCAGGACGGCATCCCAGGTCTTGTGTTCGACGTCGACGTACATTGCCAGCATGTCGGCGAGGGTCTTATTCAGCCGCTCCGTAAGACCATTCGTCTGTGGGTGGTAGGCAGTTGTCCTCATGTGCCTTGTCTGACTGTATTGCAGAATGGCCTGGGTGAGCTCCGCTGTAAAGGCCGTTCCTCTGTCGGTGATGAGGATTTCTGGGGCGCCATGTCGCAGCAGGATGTTTTCGAAAAAGAATTTCGCTACTTCGGCGGCGCTACCTTTAGGCAGTGCTTTAGTTTCAGCGAAGTGGGTGCGGTAGCCCGTCGCCACGACGATCCACTTATTTCCGGTTGTTGACGTCGGAAAGGGTCCCAACAAGTCCATCCCGATCTGCTGGAATGGTCGGCAAGGAGGCTCGATTGGCTGTATTAATCCGGCTGGTCTTGTCGGTGGTGTCTTGCGTCGCTGACAGTCTCGGCATGTTCTGACATAACGGGCGACATCGGCGGTCAGGCGCCGCCAATAATACCTTTCCTGTATCCTCGACAGCGTCCGAGAGAATCCAAGGTGCCCAGCGGTTGGATCGTCGTGTAGGGCGTGCAATACTTCTGGACGCAGTCCTGACGGGACAACAAGAAGGTAGTTGGCGCGCACTGGTGAGAAGTTCTTCTTTACGAGTAGGTTGTTTTGAAGCGAGAAAGAAGATAATCCTCGCTTAAATGCTCTAGGGACAACGTCGGTGTGCCCTTCCAAATACTCGATGAGGTTTTTCAACTCCGGGTCTGCTTGCTGCTGTTCAGCGAAGTCTTCTGCGCTTAAAATGCCGAGGAAGGCGTCGTCATCTTCGTCATCTTGCGGCGGGGAGTCAATGGGGGCGCGTGATAGGCAATCGGCATCAGAGTGTTTTCGTCCGGACTTATAGGTTACAGTGATATCATATTCTTGCTGTCTTAGGCTCCACTGCGCCAGCCGTCCTGAAGGATCCTTTAAATTCGCTAGCCAACACAAAGCGTGATGGTCGCTGACGACTTTGAATGGCCTGCCATATAGGTACGGGCGAAATTTCGCTGTAGCCCAAACAATGGCGAGGCATTCCTTTTCGGTTGTAGAATAATTGCATTCCGCTTTTGACAACGACCGGCTAGCGTAAGCTATCACGTGTTCATGACCATCTTTTCTCTAGACTAGCGTGGCACCGAGGCCTAGGCTACTGGCGTCAGTGTGGATTTCGGTATCGGCGTGCTCGTCGAAGTGCGCAAGTACGGGCGGCGACTGCATGCGACGTTTGAGTTCTTGAAATGCGTCGGCCTGCGGCGTTTCCCACTTGAACTCGACGTCAGATTTAGTTAGCTGTGTCAGCGGCTCAGCGATGCGTGAAAAGTCCTTGACAAATCGCCTGTAGTAGGCACACATGCCAAGAAATCTACGCACTGCCTTCTTGTCGATGGGCTGCGGGAACTTTGCAATGGCAGCTGTCTTCTGTGGGTCGGGGCGAACTCCAGACTTGCTGATGACGTGGCCTAGGAATAGAAGCTCATCGTAAGCGAAGCGGCACTTTTCTGGCTTCAGAGTGAGCCCTGATGACTTGATGGCCTCTGGTACTGTCGCAAGCCCCCTAAGGTGATCGTCGAAATTTTCGGCGAAGACGACGACGTCATCCAAGTAAACAAGACAGGTCTGCCACTTCAATCCTGCTAACACGGTGTCCATGACGCGCTGGAATGTTGCAGGCGCCGAGCAGAGTCCGAATGGCATGGCCTTGAACTCGTAGAGGCCGTCTGGCGTGATGAAGGCGGTTTTTTCGCGATCTCCCTCGTCGACTTCTATTTGCCAGTAGGCAGACTTGAGATCCATCGACGAGAAGTATTTTGCGTTGCAGAGCCGATCTAATGCGTCGTCTATCCGTGGTAGGGGGTATACATCCTTCTTTGTGATTTTGTTCAGTCGACGATAATCGACGCAGAAACGTAAGCTGCCGTCCTTTTTCTTCACCAAGACAACAGGGGATGCCCACGGGCTTTTCGACGGCTGGATGATGTCGTCGCGCAGCATCTCGTCGACTTGTTGTCTTATAGCTTCACGTTCTCGAGGCGAAACTCGGTAAGGGCTCTGGCGGAGTGGTCGAGCGCTTTCCTCGGTTATTATGCGATGCTTGGTGACTGTTGTTTGTCGAATCCTCGAAGACGTCGAAAAGCAGCCTTTGTATCGTTGGAGCAGAGTTTTGAGCTGCTGTTGCTTAATCACGGAGAGACTTGGGTTAATGTCGTAGTCTGGTTCGGGAACCATGGACGTCGGGGTAGATGCGGCGGAATCCGAGAGGACAAACGCATTATTGGTTTCCAGAATTTCTTCGATGTACGCGATCGTCGTGCCCTTGTTGATGTGCTTGAACTCCTGGCTGAAGTTTGTCAGCAATACTTTAGTTTTCCCTCCGTGCAGTCGAGCGATCCCTCTTGCGACGCAAATTTCACGGTCTAGCAGTAGACGTTGGTCACCCTCGATGACGCCTTCTACGTCGGCAGGCGTTTGGTGCCTACGGAAATGACAATGCTGGAGCGAGGCGGGATGCTTACTTGACTTTCGAGCACACTTAGGGCACGGTGACTACTAGAACTCTCCGGTGGTATCGCTCGATCTTCCGACAGCGTTATGGACTTCGACTTCAGGTCAATGATTGCGCCATGTTGGTTCAGGAAGTCCATGCCGAGAATGACGTCTCGCGAACACTGCTGCAGGATAACGAAGGTGGCAGGGTAAGTCCGGTCATGAACGGTAATTCTTACTGTGCAGATTCAAGTTGGCGCAATGAGGTGTCCTCCAGCGGTCCGAATTTGGGGACCCTCCCATGCAGTCTTAACCTTCTTTAACTGGGCGGCGATGTCTCCACTCATTACAGAGTAATCGGCCCCTGTGTCGACTATGGCAGTGACTGCGTGGCCGTCTAGAAGTACGTCGAGGTCGGTGGTTCTTTGTCTGGCGTTGCAGTTGGGTCTTGGCGTCGGATCACGGCTGCGTCGTGTTGAACTGAAGCTGGAACGTTGCGTCGTCAAGTCGTCTTTCGTCGGTGTAGTCTTGGCTTCGCGACTTCTTCGGGACGGCGGCCTGTCGTCATTAGGTCGTCGAGATGGTTTCTTCGGTGTCTTCGTCGGCGACGGAGGATCTTCGTCAGTTCGACGAACAGCAACCGCACCTCCATCGGTTGCTGCTTTTAGTTTTCCGGATATGGGCTCGCAGACCGGCCCCGGGCTGGGCCGGTGTATGCTCGGCGCTGCGGCGACAGGTAGCGGCCTGGTGACGGCGAACGGGACGGTCGTCGAGGGCTCCATTGAGTAGCGGCGAGGTAGTCGGCGATGTCACGTGGGCGCTCTCCAAGCTTTGGACGCGGCGCGTTGACGGCGAACCCTCTCAGTCCCATGTCGCGGTATGGGCATTGGCGATACACATGGCCGGCTTCTCCGCAGTGATAGCAGAGCGGCCGGTGGTCGGGCGCTCGCCAAATAAATAAATAAATAAATAAATAAATAAATAAATAAATAAATAAATAAAATGTCTGTCTTTCTCGGGTAGCTGCGCTGGGCGACGGGTGGGCGTGATGGCGGCGGCGGCGGTGGTCGGCGGAATTGCGGCGTTGCAGGGCCCTGGCACGGTCGTGGAGGGGGACCTTGACGGCGGGCGACGGCGGCGTAGGTCATCGCTTCTCGCTGGGGCTGCGATGATTGTGGTTGTAACTCGGGAACTCCGAGCGATCGCTGAAGTTCTTCTTTCATGATGTCGGCGATCGAAGCCACTTGGGGCTGCGACGAAGGCAGGACCTTGCGCAGTTCTTCGCGCACAATGGCCCTGATGGTCTCCTGGAGGTCGCCGGAATCCAGTCCTTGGATGGCGTACTGCGGCGTGAGCCCCTGGCGGTTATATTGCCGGGTGCGCATCTGCAGAGTTTTCTCGATCGTCGATGCCTCTGCAGAAAACTCAGCTACGGTCTTCGGCGGGTGACGAATAAGTTCTGCGAAAAGTTCTTGCTTGACGCCCCGCATCAGGAAGCGGACTTTTTTCTCCTCTGACATTTCCGGGTCGGCGTGCCGGAAAAGACGGGCCATCTCCTCCGTGAAGATCGCAGTCGTCTCGTTTGGCAGCTGCACTCTGGTTTCTAGTAGTGTTTGGGCTCGCTCTTTTCGTACGACGCTTGTAAACGTTTGTAAGAAGCCGCTTTGGAACAGGTCCCATGTCGTTAAAGTGGCTTCTCGATTCTCGAACCAGGTCCTGGCGGCGTCTTCCAGTGCGAAATAGACATGCCGCAGCTTGTCGTCGCTGTCCCAACTGTTAAACGTAGCGACCCTCTCATACGTCTCGAGCCAGGTTTCCGGGTCCTCGAATGGTGATCCGCGGAACGTCGGAGGGTCCCTGGGCTGCTGCAGCACGATGGGGGACGCTGGGGCTGCCGTTGGGGTTGCCTTGTCCACAATCTTTTTGGTCTTCTCAGGTAGAAGTCCATGCTCCGGGGGCAGTCCTTGCAGTCGGCGGCTAGCACGCTGGTCTTGGGCGACGTTGGTTTTGTCGTCGGGCTTAGGGCTTGGATCGCGGCTTTGCGGGGGCGTTCGGTACATGAACGCCCAAGCACCTCCACCAGATGTCACGTGGTGGTGACGTTGAATAACACAGTAGCAATACAGTGAACGACAAAACTAACTTTCATTGGGTGAACCTGTGCCCACAATACAGGCTACATTTATAGCACAACGATAGCGGCGAACATGCTCGGCGATCGTCGAAAATCTGATCAGCGGGTCAAGCGCATCGGCTTTTATACAGCAATCATCGAATGTTCCAGATTAAAGGTTGGAACCCGCATGCCTTCTACAATGTTCTACACCATTCGTGTCAAGCGATGAAATCAGATAACACAACGTTCGGCTACAACAGACAGCGGATAGATGCATCGATAACTTTTCAGAAACTTCGGATACATGCAGGCGCGCCCCGCGCTGGGCGATAACATTTGTTCGGCAGCGAAACTTGTCGCCCAATAAAGACAAGTATACGTGTCAGTATCAACGCACACACAATAACTCCACGTCATCTATCGCGCTTGTGAGTGCCTCTGAAGCACCACATCCTTGACATTTCAGTTCCTTTTCGCTTTTCAGGTGGCTGTTTGGTAGACGATTCGCCGTCACCGTACCGATCGTCGAAATTCCATCTTGTGATAGAGTGACTTGCAGCTTCGGGCTATTGAACAGATGGCAGCATGTTACCATATTTTGTATTTCAAGTTCATACTGTGCCAAAAATGGCACACACCGATTTCGGTTTCTCTGCTGCAGTTGCAGGCAAAATTGAGAAAACTAGTAACTTCCTTGAATTGGCGAGAACAAAAAGTATGCCAAAATAATTTTTCTATGTTTCTGCAGTCAAAATTTTCAGAGAAAAAAAATTGCTCGTGTTGGCCTCCTCCGAGTTGCACGTCGCTTCCCAAAATCTACTTCACCTCTGTTATGCGTATCGCTCAAGAGTTGGCAGCAGTTGCCCATAATAAGTGCGCATAACTATGAGAATTACTCTGGCGGTATCACATTCTCAACTGGGAATCTCCGACACGTGAAAAAAGAATGGCAACCGGTATGTGCCAAATATGGGACGCCATGCAATAAAGGGTTAAAAGCGACGCTTTCCGCTACTCTTTCTATGTTCGTACTATAAGAGATTGAAATACTCTACCACCTGACACTGTCTGTATTTGTTCAAATGATGATTTCTTCCATGCTTTATGAATGTAATTTTGAGTGTTCATTTATATGAGTTGTACCCTCCCTGCTGTAATGCCTGAATGGCGAAGCAGGTACCCAATGAATAAAATAAATAAAGAAATGTTTTATTCTCATGATTTTGTTTATACTGTGTTATACACTCTTAGGCAAACTTACACCCTTTGGCTTGCCCCATCTGCCACACAAGAATAATCGTTATCTGCCTTGATGCGTTTCCTTTCTTTAACGCTGCGAGCCCGGAACTTTCCAGTAACGAATGGCACGCGCATTATCAGAAGGTGCACTCGAAAGGGTGTAAACTGCTCTACGCTGATAACGCGCGTGCCGTTCGTTACTGGAAAGCTCAGGGCTCACAGCGTGAAAGAAAGGAAGCGCATCAAGGCAGATAACAATTATTGTTGTGTGGCAGAAAGGGCAAGCCAAAGGGTGTAACTTTGCCTAAGAGCGTAGCGTAGTTGCAGCTTGTTAGGCAGCAATTACGAGCATTATGTGAAATCAAGCGTGCAAGAAATGCAATGTTGAAGCAACTCTTGAGTTTAAACAAAGCAGTAGCAGGCATGAGTGTCTGCTATTTAAAGAAATCCTGCTCCAAAAAGGGCTTTTCATGCCTCGTTTGTTGCTATACGTTTCAATATGTGCTATACAGATTGCTCTTCCCGGCCACGGCGGCCGCATTTCGATGGGGGCGAAATGCGAAAACACCCGTGTACTTAGATTTAGGTGCACGTTAAAGAACCCCAGGTGGTCGAAATTTCCGGAGTCCTCCACTACGGCGTGCCTCATAATCAGAAAGTGGTTTTGGCACGTAAAACCCCATAATTTGATTTTTTTTTAGATTGCTCTAAAAATTAAATTATGGGGTTTTACGTGCCAAAACCACTTTCTCATTATGAGGCACGCCGTAGTGGAGGACTCCGGAAATTTCGACCACCTGGGGTTCTTTAACGTGCACCTAAATCTAAGTACACGGGTGTTTTCGCATTTCGCCCCCATCGAAATGCGGCCGCCGTGGCCGGGATTCGATCCCGCGACCTCGTGCTCAGCAGCCTAACACCATAGCCACTGAGCAACCGCGGCGGGTACAGATTGTTCTGAACGACATTTCAGTGTCTGCGTAACTCATGCTGTGCTTGCGTGTCACACATGAACAGACATCTTCAGCTTTGGAACAATGCAAACTGCACAGTAAAATAGGCATCACAAAGAAATCTTCAAGAATGCAAGATTGGTTGCCATTCACCTTGGAAATAACCTTTATTCAAAGAAAATTCCCTGGCGAGACAATATTCGAAAGCACAGTAAACAAAGCAAAGGAGTAACATAATGGCACATGGTTATTTGTCACTGCATGTGTATCTGTCATGCTCAACATAGACAAATCATGTGCTTTTCACTACTGCAGTATGCAGCATACTATGATTAGCCTCATGTGAGCACACGCAATGTGTTATGTTGAAGTGCACGTCCCATTTACTTTCATGAAAAGAAAAATAAAACATGTTACACCTGCACATGTCTCCGCCTCATTCGCCAGCGAATGCGCCGGCACACACTTTGCGGGTAGGCAATGCGCAAATTTCTGGGCAGCCGAAACACACCAACTATGGATTCGCGCACCGCACGGCCTCTTCGAAACAAAGCTCGAGAAGGCTGTACAGGGTGCGCCTGTGGTGGCACCTGTACTTGCAGCGGCACTTGTGCCTGGGCTGGCCCCTGTGCGCTGTCGTCATGTGCACCATCGCCATCTGGGTCGTTTGGCAGAGGCACGCCTGCTGCAAGGCAGAGGTTATGCAGCGCTGCACAAGCTGCAACAATAGTGGCTGCTTTCTGAGGCGAGTAGTGGAGCACCCGATACCTCTGCAGGCATCGGAAGCGGCTCTTGACGACTCCTATGCATCGCTGAACGGCATTTCGCATTGATGCGTGTGCCTCATTATAGCGCCACTCTGCCGTGAGGCGATTTGGGTGACCAGGCACAGGAGTCATGATCCATGGCTCTAGCGGGTACCCAGTGTACCCTGTAAAGTGTTGCATGTCAGTGAACCAACATGGATACATTAGGGCACAATGCAAGAACACAGTTTACGCCAGGGCCCTTTTACAGTAGCAGCGGGTCTTGGATTTATTGTTGCAATATCTATCAAACATTGACCTTCCCGAAAAGTTGTAAAGAAAGTTCGAATCATTTTAAAGAAAAGCCCAATTTCACCTGCAGTCTTGGCTGCAAATCTCCTTCTCAGTTTAAGTTGGACATGTAATATTTATTTTATACTCGTGGTTTTCTCTTCCGTTCATCCCATTAGCCCCTCCCTAAATGTACATCCTCCACTAAAACGTATTAGTTCTCTCTTCAGAAGTGTTATTTTATAAAACACTTCTAAGGTCTAATCTCGAATATGCTGCCAGTATCTGGGATCCTTGCTCTACCTTTCGTACCTCTTCTCATGAAGGTACCCAAAATCGAGCTACCCGTTTGATCCTTTCTAATCACTCCAGCACCACATGTCGCTGCAACAACAAAAAAAATCGCACACATTGCGACACAAAGAAAAATAGCGCAACTTGCACCATTCTACAATATATACTACACCGATCACTAACGTCGATGCCGAAAGTTTCAAGCACACGCTTATTCCCTTGTTCCAAGGACAGTGACCAGGGACCAGCTCCCCGGGTCCATTTTCACCAACCCTGTTCCACCATACTTGAAAACTGCGATTTCGACGTGTTCTGTAGAATTTTACCCCTGCCTGTAGCGCTCCACGTGGCATTCAGTGTATTGAAATTAATAAATAAACAGCATAACATATCAGCTGTTGTATACATCCTGGTACAAATATCTCTAAGTATGGACAGCTGGGGTCGTTGGTTATGATTAGCATTATGAAACATTGTTCCAGCGCGCATTTGGACACGGACGAGGAGAGAAAGACAACACGAACGCCGGACTTCAACTGCCTTTTAAGAGAGACTTGTTTCTCTCGATAGTCGCTGCAGGTTCATTAGGTACTGCTGCATTCACAACATATTTCTAGCAAATCACGCTTTCTTAAAGCTTGCTAGGATGCAAAACTATTTGACTGTGTATGTCTTACATGTGGAAGAAGCACTGCTACTTTAGGTGCACTTACCAAGCAAGACTTCTCCATGAAGTAACAGGCCACGAGTGAGGCGGTTGCGAAATGCAGAATGTCTCCAAACGAAAGAATCGTGGCATGATCCCGGAAACCGTGGGTCAATTGCAGGATATACAGCTTCGAGTCGCACACCTCATAAGGGAAAGCAAAGAGTATGTGTCAATGCCACTGCAACAAATATCTGGCACAAGCTTTTGCTTACAACACTACTTGCCAATCAGTTACTGTTCAGTCAGCGAATACAATTACAGAAAAGGAGATATCAACATACGCAGTAGGCAGCTGAACTAATGATCAGCATGATAACAATGTCATCTTAACCTACAAATGTAATGCTGGCATGTGTACACATGCTCATGCATGGCGTGCGTTCACAACACAATTTGCAAATTAATTCCTTTGGTTTCTTCCGTCCATATTGTATAAGATTCTGCTAGAGAGTGCCACCTGTGTTTTTTTCTTTCAGACAAAGTGCCTATTACAAGCGAAAGAACGCGGAAACAGCATGTGCCGTATTAACAGCTAGTGCAAATGGGTGTCCACACATTCTCATTCTCCCTCACACCATTTTCACTGATGGGATGCTCCTTTTCACGTTTACAGTCTGTTGGCCACGATGCTTTAGTTTTACGTCGAATAAGAATCCCAAGTCTTCTGTTACGATCGCTCGCAGACGAAGACTCCCTTCACTGCTACGGCGTCTTTTCCGGTTTAAGTCGCGCGCAATGTGTTTACATTGTAGCATCGAAAAGGCTATTCAACTGTGATTAGAGAGCACTGAAAAAGTGCGGCCGTGTTCTATGCAAAGATCAAAGTCGTCATTACACATACAACACAAACGCTACTTTCTCGAACAGGAACGCAAGTATTACCGGCAATTGATGAAAAATAACAAAACGAAGTATTTTACAACGCGCACTTGCGCAAACACATATCGAAAATATTTGTCAATGAACAATACTAACGACCATGCAGTTGAGGGCGTAATACCCCTTACGGCTCCAGTACGATTCCGTTTCGCCGGGGCCGGGCTTTTTAGGGTGAACGATGGCTATTAGACTACCGTCCACACATTCTACAACCCCTGGAATTTTTCCACGGCTAAGAAAGCCTTCCTTGACGGCGGATTTCTGTTGCGCCGTGGATGGGAATCTAACCCATACTTTTTCATCGCCCACAACCGTAATGGCTTTGGCGACAGCTGTAATGATCCGGCTGACCGAAGGCTGCGGCAGTGCAATCGCTTCATCATTCCGGACGCACTGTTGAAAGCTCCCGGTGGCAAAAAAACCGCAGCGTGCACAGCACTTTCATCGTAGTGTCGACACCACGAAATCTTTGATGTCCGAGATGTCCTTCCAGCTCATCGCAAAGACGTCGCACTATGTCTTTGGAGAGCCTAAAATGCCTTCGAAACTCTTCTTCGGCCATGCCGAACGCGTCGCGTCGTTGCCTCTCGTCGCGTCGTTGACTTTCGGCGCTCGCCAGCAGCACAACCAAAAGAGCCGCCATTGCCGTCACTGTCTCGTCTTGTCTAGGTGCCGGTTCGTCAGCTGGCGCGAGACTAGCCGGCAACCACGGTTGCCCCAGCAACCCTCGACATCATCTCGCCACCGCGCGCGACCCTCGAGCGAACCACTTCTCCGCGGTTCCTCTCGCAGCAGGGAACCGGTTCCTTTCCAGATGATTGACAAGCTGTGTGACGTCAACAAAATTTGTCGTCCCGCCCACTAGGGATGACGATAACGAAGCGCCGACCAATGGCAACAGCCAAAAGGAACCAGTTCCAAAGCGAACCACTACAGAATACGGCCCATGTACACGAATATTACGAATGCAAAGTCCAGCTTAGGTCAGATACATTATGGAGTTCCACAAGGATCAATCCTTGGGCCGCTGTTATTTCTTCTTTATATATATTGTATATTTACGTGCCCTCTACACCAGAAATAATACTGTACGCTGATGATACCAATGTATTCACCTGTGGACAAGACCTAGAAGTCATCCAAGTAGAAACCAATGTATGGCTGGAAAATTTGTCCATGTAGTTCCACGGTAATGAACTAGAGTTACACTAAAAAACTAAGTACATTATATTCCGCGCCCGTAACAAGTGTATAAAACAAGAAATACTTATCCAATTTCGCAATGAATCTATCGAACGTGTAGCAACACATAAATTTCTTGCTGTCATATTTCACGAGCATCTTTACTGGTCACCTCACATTGAAAAAGTTCGCACTGGTATATCTAGGTCCATTGGCATCATGTATAAAATGAAGAACCTTTTGCCTATCTGGCTAAAGAAACAACTATACTACACCCTGGTACATTCGCGTTTCCACTTTTGTCTTCTTGTCTGGGGGGCACAGCACCTAAAACAAGCATAGAAAACATATATTTAATACAAACGAAATTTTTGCGCCAAATAGATAAAGCACCATACCTTAGCCACACTGCCCCATTGTTTAGAAAACACGAACTGCTTACACTGTGGAACGTTATGAACAAAAAGATAGCGTTAGCTAGTTACCTACAAATGCATTCCGATCCTACGGCTTTTTTTCATCAGTATCTAACGAAAACACACACGTACAACACCCGGCACATATGTTACAATAAGGAAAAAATACGTACGAACTACGGCGCCCAGAAATTTAGCTACAGAATTTCCAGACTTTAAACGTTCACCATCCTGCTGCAAACGTTATCCATGAAAGTAAATCATTCAAAGCTTTCAAAAATAACATCACTATGTATCTATTGTCTCTGCAGGCATGACCACTCTTCTTGTTTTTGTTTTTTTCTGTTTCATACAGCATTTTCCCAATTTTACATAAATGTTCAATATGAAATAACTCCCGTTTCAATGTTCACCAACCACTCTGTATTTCCATCTCGTTTAGTGTGTGTTTTATGCGCTGAATGTCTTGTGCTTTCGAATGGGAGCAAGAAGGGCGCAGACTCCTTGTTAGGCATCCACTTGCCTTTTCGTCTGCGGCCTAGGCAACTGAACCATACGTTGTCTGAATAAACTCTTCGACTTTGACTATTTTATGTTCGCAGGACACCAAAAGTGTGGCCACACGGTCGTGCGAGGGGCGTATTTGACACATCCCTGTCATGGTAGCGGATGTCCATAGGATATCTATAGGATGTCATCGTTGTCACGCACCGGTAGAATATAGTGGTTGTACGCAATGACTGGTAGCCGCAGATCTAATTTTGTTGGCTATGAATTACGAGAAGATAAATTTATCTGACGCATTGAATACTTTAGCGAAGCACCGCCGCAAGACGGTGCAACAGTGATCGCTCCATACGTGTACGCCGACTCACCAATGTCTACACTTCCACTGAGACACTCTCTGAATGTTGTGGACTGTGCACGTAATTTCATTTTTCATTATACTCCTCTGCATGAGCACGCTGGGCATGCCACCAGGCAAAGGTATCCAACATCCATTAAAGAACCCATCTCTTTGAAAGGATCGTGGCTTGCGGGCCGCGGTTATCCGGCAGGGCTGTTTCAAGCTTAATTTAGCAACTTGCTGCTGATTGAAGCGTACCAAAGCCAATAGAAGCCCGATCGAGGTCTCCCGAGATGTCAAGGCTTCGTCATAGCTTCGTCTCACCATTTTTCAACATGCTGCCACCTGCAGCATGTAGAAAAAGCGCCGTGCGAGCGTCGTCCCGGGGCTTCCTGAAAGACAGTGGCGAACGTGCACCCGCGCGCTCTCTCGGAATGGCGGCACCCTGCAGCAACAAACACGTGCCCGGTGGCCAAGAGGACGAAGCGGCCTACGATTTCGGCCATAGAGGTCACGTCGTCCCAGCTTCCAGAAGACGCTGACCGGCAGCCCTGCCAGGAGGCGCCCTCCAACACGCGGTGAGCGGAGGAGGCCAATGATCCCAACATAGTGCGCGCCTGCGGTGGCCGCGTCGACGCGTGCGTTGCATAATCTGGGTCGCTGCGCTCGGGTAAGCCGTTCATAGCATGGCCGACAGAACGGGGTCAGTTTCAGGGTCAATAGCGTCGCAGAACCTCCGGAGCCAAAGGCGACGGTAGCGCCCATTGACTGACTTATCGCATTTGCGGTTGTTTAGGTTATGTCGACTTAATGTACAACGCGTTAATGCAGCGACGTCCTGCTGAAGGCGCCGTGCTCTACAACTACCGGCGGTGGCGACGAGTATGGCAGGACCACGGTCCCGGGCCAGCCGCAGTGGTCGTACCCCTCGGGCGAGGACGGCGACGTCGAGGCCAACCAGTCGCAGGCCGAAAGTGGCCTGGCTCCGGCCTGGTCGCTTCCTTCGCTAGACGTCCGCTGCACGGTCGACATCTTTCCGTGGGAGGGCGACGAGGCAGAACCGAGTCCGCCGCCTTTATCGATCGAGATGTCGACGAGCACCACCAGCGTCGTCTCGCCGTCCTCCGGCGAGCAAGAGGGCGACGATGAGGACGACGAGCAGCCTATGGCGCGCGTCCTGGACGTGAGCTGCCAGCGTGCAGACTTCCGGACCACGCCTAGCGCAGCGTCGCTCCTCAACGACTGTTCGACAAAGTCTGCGCAGCGAGGCTACTTCGTCTTTCAAGGCTACCAGAGCCTCAGGAGCAGCGAGCACTTGTCCAGCCGCAGCAGCGGCAGCAGCTACGGGCCAATCACCAGCGCCAGCCCGACTCCTCCACAGACGCACGTCCGCGTGCTCCACGATGAGTTTCTGCCGTCCACGAACAAGTTTCTGGAGCAATGGCTCGAAAGCCCACTCGAGCCGCGCATCGAGCCACGACGCCGACCGACGTGGGCGCGCCTCTGGGCGGGACTGCGCGGGAATTTGGAGCAGATGGTCAAGTGCTTCCGTGACCGAGCAGGACGACGTCACCTAGCGGGGCGCAACTTGGGACGTCGCCGACGTGATGCCAGCCGTGCCGGTCGTGAGCTATGCAGCGATGGCCAGGGCGAGGGTTCCGGGCACAACATCGACGAAGTCTTCACCAACGTCAGCTCCGACGACTTCTACATGGCCGGCGCCTGGTGCTGGCACGTCCGAAGGATATATCAGCGGTGCGTCGCCTACCTGCACGCCCTCTGGTGCTGGCGCGGCCCTTAGGTGGACCTGCCACGAAGCGCAGCCCTGGGCCTGGGAAGGCGGCGTGCACTCTTTTGTCGACAAAAAAAAAGGTGTCCTTGTTTTTGTTTTAAATGTGTCCTTCTTTTTGTTTCAAAGGTGAACACAGCCTCGTCTCATCTCCTAGTTCTATAATTCACTTGTATTATTTTTCTTCTACATCAATCACAAACACGTCTCTGGGCACAAAGCACGTGCCACATGATAATTGCGCGCCTTCTTCCGGTAGCGCTCCCCAGTCCCTTCTCCGCCTGGCAGAGGAGGTGCAGCGCACCACACACAAGGCTTCCGGGGGGGAAACACGGCTTCTAGACACGCACACACACGCACACACACACACACGCACGCACGCACGCGCACACACACGCGCACACACGCACGCACACGCACACACGCACACACACGCACACGCACGCACACACACCCGCACACGCACACGCGCACACACACACACACACACCCACCCACCCACACACACACACACACACACACACACACGCACGCACGCACGCAAACACACGCACACACACGCGCGCGCGCTACGTTTGCAGCCTATCAGTGGTGGTCACGCTACAGAGTGCTTTGTATCACCGTTCGAGCAGCCCCCCTCCCCTCGGGCAGGTTGCGACCTCAAGCCAATACAGCACTCGCAGGACCCAGAGAGAGAGAGAGAGAGACGTAGTACGGGGCACCCGTGGAAAAATACAGGAGAATCTCGGAACCCTTGCACTCCCTCAGCTAGGCCCCGCTTTGTGTTTGTACTGTTTGCGACGACATGGCGCAAGCAATAGGCGCTGGAAACGAGTGGTAAAAGCTGCACTGCATCCCTGGGACGGCACGTCTTTCATTGCAAGCAGCGCAGATGCGTAGCACATACAATGAACGCTGTGGCACAGCAGCATGTTCCAGGAATGAAACACTTGATAAACTTTGACTATTACAGTGAGACGAGGAGTGAAAAAAAACGATAAAGGTGTCTGTGACTCATATACTGAATATACTAGTATATATCTAAAAAGCACGAGTTTTTACTACTGTAGCAATCAATCAAACAATTAATCAATCAGTCAAATGTTTATAATAGTGCACAGAAACAGCTGGGAAGCCTTCGTACTGGTGGTCTTAAAAAGCAATATGAGAGACAATATGTACAGGAAGCATGAGTGCGGTAGACAAAATGCGAGACGAAAGAAACAAACAAGGAAAGTGAGAACGAGGAAGGGTAAAGGGAGTTATTCGTACATGATTATCTACAGACACACAAAACACAGGAAATCTGACGTTGTAACAGTCTCTCGGTGAAGGCAATGTATGTTCGTCTATATGCCATGGACATTCGATGATCACGTGCGCTAAGGTGCCCGGTACGCCGCACATTGGGCAGTGGTATCCTTGTAGCAATAAATGGGATATAATAGGGCTCAGTGAAGTTAGGAGGTCAAAAGAAGCACATACAGTGCTAAAAAGCGGGCACGTCCTGTGCTACAGGGGCTTAGCAGAGAGAAGAGAACTAGGAGTCGGATTCCTGATTAATAAGAATATAGCTGGCAACATACAGGAATTCTATAGCATTAGCGAGAGGGTGGCTGGTCTTGTTGTGAAACTTAATAAGAGGTACAAAATGAAGATTGTACAAGTCTACGCCCCTACATCCAGCCATGATGACCAGGAAGTCGAAAGCTTCTATGAAGACGTGGAATCGGCGATGGGTAGAGTGCAAACTAAATACACTATACTAATGGGCGACTTTAATGCCAAGGTACGTATCCAGCTTTTCTGGACACAAGGGTTTAGTTCGCGTGAATGCCACCACGTGGCGTACTCACCTTAAACTTTTCAAACTTCCCGCGGTGACGCGTGATGACGTCAACCAAACAAAAATAAAAAAAAGTAAAAGCTATCCCTGCGCATGGAACTTCGCCACAATGCTTGTCCCGCCGGCGTTATCAGTGTTCTTGATCAAGCGTATTCGCTCGTCGCCTGGAAATTGCTCGTCATCCAGCGTTTACTCGCGACGAGCAATTGTTGATGCTGGGCTTTTGATTCGGTTCTTTTTTTTCTTCTCTTTTCCTTTTCTTTTTCTTTTTTTTTCATTCTACGGAGTAAAGAAGCTAGCCTAACCGTCAGAAGCACTTCGGGGCAGCCTTTCTTCAATCCGCATACATTGTTAACGTCAGAACATCGCACCGCGCCTACTAGAGACGCCGTCATGGATGGATTTTGATTTTCCCTTATCGAATTCGTTAAGGTGCACACAATTATTTCACTAGCGACTTTGCAATGCGCACTCATGGGCTATCGCCGCAGCTGCAAATCTAGATGTGCTTAAGTATTAAGACATATACATGGATATGTCGGTTTTTCACCTTGACACAAAAGTCATGAAACAAGAGTTGAGCAAACTGTCCCTGTGTCGTCGCAGGGTGTGAGAGGGGGCTAGCTGGTATTCCATGCTAAAGTGACAAGCGCAAGAGTGGACACGGGATACTAAATAGGCGACAAGGATAAGCGCAAACTTCCAACTGGGAGCTTCTCCTTGTAGCGTCTCTCTCTTGTCCACTCTTGCGCTAGTCACTTCAGTCTGTGTCTTCATCCGTTAGAATGCTATGGCCGAAGCTGCTCGCAATATTACGTCACATTTACTGCCCACCAGGCCAGGTAAACCCTTGGGTACGACATATACAGTACTTGCAGTTAGTTTCCAAAGCAGTCTCCTATGGCGGCTATCCACGTGCGTGAAGCAAGAACCCTATTTAAAATTATTGTGCAGTAATATATACGGGATTTGTATGTTCTCCACATTCTCTACCATGTTGCCATTCCGCCTTTATTATATATAGCCGCAATGTAGACTAGCAGCTATCGAACGCCATAAAGGCTATCCACATATTCAACCCTTAATTCCCATCGGTTATCTTCCCTCTTCATTACATGTCCTGCCCATGCCAATTTCTTTTTCTTGATTTCAACTAAGATGTCATTAACTCGCGCTTGTTCCCTCACCCAATCTGCTCTTTTCTTATCCCTTAACGTTACACCCTTCATTCTTCTTTCAATAGCTCGTTGCCTCGTCCATAATTTAAGTAGAATCCTTTTCGTAAGCCTCCAAGTTTCTGCCCCGTAGGTGAGTACTGGTAAGACACAGCTATTATACACAGACTGGATTCCAAGGGAATAGAAGCGTAGCAGGGGGTGGCAGAAAGTTAAGTGGGCGGATGAGATTAAGAAGTTTGCAGGGACGACATGGCCACAATTAGTAGGTGACCAGGGTTGTTGGAGAAGTATGGGAAAGGTCTTTGCCCTGCAGTGGGCATAACCAGGCTGATGATGATGATGATGATGATGATGACGACGACATATTCAAGGACCTCACGCGCAACTCCTGACACTTAATTGTATTCAAGAGTTGTGCGACTGCCCAGGACATCCTTAACTAATGTTACATAACGCATTATGACGTTTTACTTGCCAAAACCACGATTTCATTATGAGGCACGCCGCAGTGGAAGATTCGAGAATAATTTAGAGCACTTGGGATTTTTAACGTGCGCCTAACCCTAAGTACGCGGGTTTTCGCATTTCACACCCATTGAAATACGGCTGCCGTGGTTGGGATTCGATCCCGAGACCTCGTGATTAGCAGCCGAACCCAATAAAAGCTAAGCAACTACGGAGGGAAAGGAATGTTGGCGAAGGTGACAGCCGGCACGTGAGACAATTTGTTCCCATCCTCATTGCTGGAGAATAGGTACCATCTGTCCAAGAATGACACCGTAGAATGCACTGTATTCAATGTGATGGAGTCCGCGTCCAATATTTCAGACCCGAATCATACTGTAATTACTGACGACCAGGCATCTCGCTAATACGTGCAGTCGCTTGACAGCCGCCGAGCGCTGGCGTCGGTCACAGGACCTACTGGACCTTTGTTCAACACTTGCCGACATTCTCGCCTTAATTCGCACGATTGCGTTTCAGCTGAACTGCTTCAACAGCCGATTTATTTGTACCAGAATTTGGCCACCCTGTCAACCTTATGGTTTCTTATTTTTAAGTCATGTTTTATATTTAGGCTGAGGCTGTCGTGAAATTTCCAGCGGTTTCACCTTTCCCAAAATGCCCGCATTTTTGTCGGCCTCTGTTAATATTTTGGAGGATTTTTAATAGACGTGGAAACCATTGCATGGCCCCCTGACCAAGCTGCTCAAAAAGTCATTTGATATCCCTGAGGTCATGCGCAAGCTTCCGCCTTTTTGCCGTTCATCAACCTGCTGATTTCCCTGTCACCTGCATTCCATTTTGACGACTCCATTCCCACGGAAGTTGGCGACGATATGTCCATGGGATTACAGCCATTTAAATCAATTATACTGTGGATACGACAGCCGCTTATGCTCACTGTGGATGGAAATGTTGCGCTAATGAGCGCCATTCTGAAGCATCTAAATTGACAGTCACAAAATTATGCGGATCCCACGTATGTGCGAATCGATGTAAGCAAAGCTTTCTGTGTTTGTTGTCATTGTTAAACATAATCTCCACAGAGTAGTCAGGCACCCTCTAATGAAATGCTGTCAATGTTTGCCTGATTACGCTCACCATTGTGATGCAAATAAACGTAACTTCAACTCATTTTCTCAGAAATAAACGCTGAATCAAACGCTGACGTCATCCTGAACAAGATCAACAAGTGCCCTAGTGCTCGATCTTATGATGCCCCTATTCGTAAGCTTATATTCGTGATTTAGTTATTTGGGGGAAGGGGGGCGAGAGCGATGTGTTCTTATACCGTAGAAACATCCCTCGGACGTCTCTGATGTGCTCGTTTTTATTCTCAAGTACCCAATGAAAACTGTCATCGCTGCAACTTCATGATGTCCTGGTGGCAGGCCACCATGGCATGTCGCGCAAGTATGACCGCGCTGATTCATTTGGGTTGGCATATACTATTTGGTGCGTCATACTTCGCCACATGCATTTTTAAAGCAAAGCTTGAAAAGGACGGCCAACTCACTACATCCCTTTCCTTTGTTTACTTCCGCAAAAAGAGTTGCTTTCACCAACTCTTTTCAGCTAGAACTGAAACGCCAGACAAAAATGAGACCTACCGTTGAATATTTTTCTTGTTTTCTAGGTTTAAAGCAAAAATGCTCATTAACACAAATAGTGATTTCTTTAAGAAATGGCATATGGATACTATATTTCAAGGTCATGTTTTGTCAGTACGGCCCGGCACCACGTATCGACGAAAGGGCATCACAGTGCCGATGCACGCGGCAGGTCACTGAATGAAGAAAACAGGAAACGACTGTTTTTTCAGTTCTCGCAACATATTGTACACAGAACACAAGACACCCACCACCATGACATTCTTTTTTTTTTACAACAGCGACACACAATGCCGGACTGATATACTTCCTAAAGGAGTCTCATTTGATTTTTCATCGCAGAACCGCAAGCACAGTTGCGTCGCGCGTGCTTGCAGCCACGTACTGTAGCCGTGCTCCTTTTCCTCTAACAATATGGCCGCCGGCGGCTTCAAGCGCTCCCGTAGGTGGCGGATTGGACTGTCACTCGAGAAGTTTAAATACATAACCTCTTTGCATAGAAACGACGGCATGATTGTTAACATCATTGCTCTCCAGACTGATCTTGATGAGCTAACTCATTGGTGCGGTAGGGCAGATGGTAATTAACGCAGACACAACTATACATCTCAAATTTACTTCCGCTGCTAAGACGACTCCTAATGCCCACACAGTTAATAATACTATCATTGAAACTTCAGCGTCGGTAAAATACCTCGGTGTAAATTTTAGCTCTTATTTATCCTGGAGCACTCATCTTGAACTGATTACTACCAAGGACTTAAAGAAACTTGGTCTTCTTAAACGCCGACTACGCCAAGCCAACCAGGATACAAAACTACACGCATTCAACGCGCTAATCAAGCCTGTGATAGAATACGCACACGTGATCTCAAACCCTCATTATACCTATCTTGTTAACATGTTGGAATGTATACAAAACAAGGCTGCTTGATTCATCATTTTCCTTTACTCTCGGTATCGAAGTGTAACAGTACTGAAAATATCGCTCCGTCTCCCGCCTCTGGTCATGCGCAGAAAACTCAGCCGTTTATCTTTTTTCCATACTCTCTACCACAGAAACACACCATTCGCAAGTTCACATCTTCTCCCGGTGCCGCACACACCGGCTCGTGTAGATCACATGAAGAAGACTAAACCCATTTTCGCTCGGACAGAACGATACAAATGCTCACCTCTGGTCCTGGCTATTGAAGAGTGGGATTCGCTTCCTTCTAGCATTGCGGCTATCGCTGGAACATCATCATGTCAAACAGCTCTTTGGTCCCCCCCATACTTAGAAAATTCCACTTTAGAATGATGTGCGTTTTTTTTTTCAGTGTGTGCGTGTGGGCCGTAACGTTCCGTGGACTGTTGGATGACATGTTTTGTAACTTCTGAAGGTGCGATTTTTGTTTTGTTTTGTGGGATTTG
Source organism: Dermacentor albipictus (assembly GCF_038994185.2). Classification (NCBI taxonomy): domain Eukaryota; kingdom Metazoa; phylum Arthropoda; class Arachnida; order Ixodida; family Ixodidae; genus Dermacentor; species Dermacentor albipictus. The sequence goes on from NW_027225565.1 coordinate 769,850, forward strand.
CCACATGTGCATTTTTTCAGTACCTGTTCCTAGCCATTTCTTCCCCTTAACTTGTACCTGGCTTATTAACTTGTTTATTCCTGTCTTCAGCCGTTTATATTCTGTGTTGTATATTGTTAAGTTTTCTTTGATGAATCCCCCCCTTACGTAACGCCCGCATTGGGCCTTTAGGGTATTGAAATAAAATAAATATTGTTGGCTTGGATATGTTTGGCACGAGGCCCAAGTCGGTACCCTGTCTTCTAACGCATTCTTTTGTTTTCGTCGCTGTCTTGAAGGGACGCGCACCGTAACATGCTGCAATGGTGATTGCGTTGCGCGTATGTAAGGTGAGAAACGCGGTTCTAAAATGTCTGTTCACTAACTTGTGCAGTAAACCCATGTTTATAGTATTCGCGCAATAGTAAGAGTCACGAGTATGGCAACCGTAACCGCAAACGCCACGTTACAGTCGTAATTTGTCGCGACAGCGTAGTTGAAATCCACTGACCCTGCCACTAAGAAATACGTGGCGAGGTATGGCTGATGAATAATTAATTGCGAAGATTGGTTTTCAGTAAACGTTTGTTACCAAGAGCGGCGGGTGCTTATACTACCGCAAATGACGGATGCTTGGCGGTGACTTCAATCATTTACTCGCCACATCACAGATCTACACTAAAATTCAACTGGTTTCACCAATTCTCGCTTATATTCTCTCGCCCCTAAACTGCGACTTCGCCTGCCACCCGGCCTCCAGCTTTTCCTCTTTGTCCCCCGCTTCTTTCCCAATCTGCTGAGACGTGCTTCCACTGATGCTTGCTCTTCTTTTTTCTCAATAAATGAAGGCATTCATTCATGCATTCCTGTGTGACTGCAGGAAATAGCTTGTCTTTATCTACATAACCACCCTCTCTCTCACCTGGACTCTCCAATCGCAAAACAAAGTTGCGGTGTTGCAAATGGTTGGGCGTCACATATACAATTTTCTAGGAATGGCCGGTAGCACAGCGGGCAATTTTCGGTGGGTGACGAGACAGTATATAGAACACCTTCTCTGCAATATCCACACTCAGTGCTCTGCTTCGTGAGCTACTATTAGCCGCTACTACGAAGTACGCAATGAAAGAAACCTAGCTGGGCTGGTCACGGACAGCTCTTTTTCGATTCGTGATGCGTCCATATAAGATATATATATTTCTTATATAAGCCTAAATGACAGCGATATAAGCGAGGTGAGTTACGCTAGTTCGTTGGTTTTGACTAACGACGCTCTTCACGCAGCACTTTCGTCTTATGCGTGTTTGCGAACGGGAATAAAAGACAGGAGGGTAACACGCCTTCCTGAAATGAAACATTCGGAATAACTCTTTCTTTGACGGTTAGACATATGTTGAGGGCCCCCGATACGAACCACCTGCAAGTCTGTATCAGCTTGCAAAGCGGAATTCAGATTAAACGTTGTCAAGAGGATAGGCTTTTAATTATCATAAAGATATCTTTATTGAAATTCTTACCATGAGGTGAAAGCCGACTAATAACCATTTATATTTTCTGTGCTATTAAAATGTCCTGTTAATAAAAGGTTGCTGTGTTTTACAGCCTCCTAAATTAGGTTATAAAAAATAAATTGATGCGGTAAGTGTGTAAACGCAGACGCAAGAAAAGGCTTAGTCCGTTTCCAAGTATTCACTCTATGAAGATGGAGCGCCTCTGTACTCTCACATTGTAGGGATGTCAAGAACAAAACACTTCCAAAGAGTGAGTCACGAATATATCTCATTATAAGGTGAGCTTGCGCTGGAAAAGAAAACGCTCAAAGCGCCACGATGGCTGCGCGCAGTGCTTCCTCTGATTCCGATCTACGGATCAAGGCGTCAGTTCGTCAGACTGAAATGCTCGTACATTGCAGCGCAATCTCGGGTCCTCAAATGTGACGGCGAATGTAGGCCAGTATTCGCTTCACGCGCGCAATCTGATAAGATAACGCTCTTTCGCTATTGAATCCGTGACAACATACTGGATATTAGAAACACATGCAGGCGCATCTTGAGCTAACTGATAACTTTGGAACTGTGGTTAGACGCTAAAAAAAAGCTCCCCCCCCCCCAAAAAGGAATACAGTTGCTTTCAATATTAGCTGAAAAATAGTGCTTGTCGTTTAAAAAGGGCCTCCAACACTGCACAGCGGCGCCGACATACAGGAAATTCAAGCGCGAATTATCAAACCAGCGTATCGTGGTTCAATGTATCCCAATAGTCCAGGGGCCAGTTCCACCACGGCTACTGTGTCGGAGCTCATATTTCATGTCAGCATTATTTGTCACAAAATCACAGTATTTTTTCTTTAGATATTATCATTAGACAGCTAAAATACATCCAGCGAAAGCCTCATCTTAATATTTCACTACTTTTCGTTGTAACGTGCACATCCGTGCGATCCATATGTTACAAAGTACTGAAAATGTACCCAATGCTTTCCTCCAGGCAGCAGTTTTTATTCCTTATGATGCCAGGAAAGCGAGCCTGACGCCACCAACGCTCAGGCACTTAATCGGGAGCGCACACAATGTTCTCGCACGCCTTGTGGGATGTACCGTAGCGCTGAGGTGCTTCTTGTATAATATATAAGAATCGGTTGTAAAGGCAGTCGTGCAAGGTTCGGCACATGTGCTTAAGCTGATGAAGTTGATTAGTGCCAAGATAACCTGTCCAAGCTTTCACACTTACTTTATAAGAAGTCTACAACACCATCAATATGCCGGCTGCTTTTAACTGCACGAAACAAAACTATTGAAATGATACAAACAATGTTAACATCATTTTATCATTCGAGTGTTCAGACTGGTAATCTCTAGATGCGGAGTAAGTTGAGAAGTTGGTTGCGTAATTAACAAAGCTGCGGTAATTAAATTTTCAGTAATGGTTCTTACGTGGCTAAAGAAAATGAGAAGTTTGGAGCCCGTCCTCGTGATTATGCAGCCAATCGAAAAAGTTTCGACCAAACATGCTTCTGTAAGAGCCATGCAAACAAAAATTTTCCAAGTAAACATTCTTGGAAGGCGTAACTGACGCAGAAAAGGCACATCTGTAAAGCCACAGAAAGAACAGCAGTTCACGACGGGACACAAAGGAGGAACCACACACAAACTGCGCTAACAACTTCAAGCGCTGTTTATGTGATAATGAAGCAGCTAGACCGTCAGTCATTCCTTCCAAACCTGTAAAGCCAACCTGACCACATCTAGCCTTTCGGGATGCTGTCATCAGTAGTATGGCCCCGCGAACATATTCCACGTGGCCTTATAGTCGCCTTCCATTTTTATTCATGCTGTTTTCTCGAAAGCAAGCAGTTTAAAGTTTTGGTGCCAATGCGGCAGTGTACGTGTGCCGCCGAAAGCTTGCTTGGTCGCAGAAGCGATGCATGACGAAATGATGGTGCAGATTTAGCGCGCCGCTGGCATCAAGACAATGCGCGGCCGCCGAGGGAAGGAAGATAACGAAAGTTAACAGCTTGGTAGCTGCTCACGGAGCCGTGCCGATGGGGACGGTGCCATCATGACGAAATCTGAGCCAGCGATATTGATGGATGCAGCGTTTTTGTTTTCTTTTATTCTTTTATTCTTTTTTTACATCGAAGTCGTTAAGAGGAAGCTTTAACACGGGCCCTACTCGGACTCGGCCTATTCAAATAGTTGTGAAACGCCGAAACGCTTTTCTTAGATAACCCCTGGACCGATTTTAATGAAATTTGTTGGATTCTGGAGAGAAAGGTAAATTCTAGTGACTATCGGAAGCGGAATTTCTATTTAGGGCCTGAATTTTGGTAAAAGATATTCAACAATTCGAAAGTGCGAAAAGTACACGAGCACGAAGTTTACAAATTATTAACTCCAGATCAAGAACTGATATCGCGGTTCTGTAAACAGCATCCATTAGACAATTCCAATATGCCGATTTATATCTTACGTGAAGTCGTTACGTTGTGAACAAGGGTTGTGCAAAAGCTGTATTTCCATATTACTAAATTTTTTAAGATTCATGCGTAATATATCAATTTTGTCTGCTTTAGATGTGCTGTTAGATGCAATGTACATAATTTTGATATCAGTTTTCTTTGCCGGAAGAGCGTTGTAAACTTGATGGTTTCGTTTTCCTAAAATTTGCAATTTTGGACAATTTTGAATAAACAAATGATGACCTAATTCAAGAATTCGAAACCAACAGACACTAGATTTTAAGTTCTTGTTTTAAATGCAACAAACCTTGTCAAATTAGATGCAGTGGCTGTCGAGAAAAACGAATTCTCCTTTTACATTTACTTAGATAGGACCACCAGAGCTAAAGCTTCCTCTTAAGGGCTACTTTCTCCACTATCGCGTTCGCGTGTAGAGCCACATCCTGAAGGTAGCGTAATACCGGCCCGGCCCGCAGTGGTGGTGAAGCATGCGTTCAGCGCTCCCCATATGTGGGCTGATCCCGAATGTAACGCCATGCCGGGGAGACCCGCGGCGGAGGTGAAGCAGGCGTTAAGCACTCCCCATACGTGGGCCGATCCCGAAAACAGTGCAATGCGGGGCCGACATACGGTGGAGGTGCAGTTCACCATTAAGGGACCCACATACACAGCTTTGCAGGTCATGTTTCTTCACGGAGTGGAAGGGCACTGAGATTTTTTAGTTATCCGCGTTTGTCCTGCATGCGTCTGCGATGAAAACAAGAAGCAGGTATGCCTGGAAAATCTAAGGTGGTGGAAGCAGGTGGTAGCGGAGAGGTTAGCATACTCAGCCCCTGCACGTACTTATATCTGCATTGACATGGGTTCGTGGTAGTGATAGCGACCAAAGCTCTACTTTTTCTGCGTACTCTAGTCATTGTGAACCTAAGGATGTGCTTAGCATGCCCAGTCACTGAATGCAAATTGCAGCAGTTACGAGTGGTGAAATCCCGCTGGGGCTGATTGTGAAGAAAGCTTCCTTTCTCTGTCCACTCTCGCGATGGTGAAGCTAAAAATGAGGAGGAGGCCTGACGGACACAATGTTGATCGTCACCATAACAGAATGGATGGACGACCTGCGGAAACGACAAGGCACACCAAGTTTTTAGCACTTAATTTGTCCTACAGTAAAGCGCTACAATGGCTAGTATGCCCTCATGGGAATGGTAGGCCGAACTGCTTCTCACTGCTAACAATGGACTGATACTAATAAAATACTCCGTCCGCAGGCACCACGCTACACTGAAATTAGCAAAACAATGTCAGTTTATAAACTGATATTGCCAATTATCTGGTGATCTTCTTGTGTGTGTGGAGGGCATAAAGGTCCTGGCAATGAAATGGTAGTATTTTCGTTTTTGCTGCAGTTGCACACAAACAAAATTCTTTGAAGTAATGCGACGGCGATCTACCGGCGGAGAAGACCAATCCACAAATTAAAAATAATTGCTGGTTTCAGATCTTCCAATTTACTTTGCGCTTAGCTACCATCTGTTATATTTTTCTTTTTGTGCTCTTATAAAGAAGAAAACTCCACATTACTACAATATCAACAACCGTACACAAAATAGACTGGCTTTGAAGCTGTGACCACGCACCGCACTTTTCTACATTTAGCACATGTAGTATTGGGCAACACGTTTGAACAAAATGATTAGGTTTTCGGTCAAAGCACTGTGACAGGCGGGAAAAACTCGTTGTCATGCCCGGTCGAAACAATACCATCTGAAATCTTATTTACTTATATTCATTTTTGAAAAATTACTATAACCGTTTATACATTTGCTTCGTATGAGTTATACACTAGCTTGCCTCGTCAATCTCAAAAATCTATTTTCTTTTCGGGAGACGGCCTACGTGAAAAACGACGCAACATCACAGTAAAACATCCAGCAAGGCTCTATCCAATGATTGGAGAAATAGTGCGCTGAGACCGTGTCGACTAGCGTGCGAGTGAAAGTTGAATAATGATAGTTGTCAGCTTGTGTTGCCTCTAGCACGAGCGAGTAGTGTTAGCAATGACATTGGTGTGAAAATGGTCAGCTCAGTCTGCGATTTGCTCATGTGATCTCCGCATTGAACGTCGCAGTTGTCACGATGAGAGTACTTCTGTGACATTATCAGCCCAGTGGGCTGGGAAGGCTCGAGTGGTAGCTCACCTTGAGGAGTATCAGGTAACAATTATTACTATACATACTTTCCGATGATGAAAAAGGTGCAGAAACACCAGTGGTGTTGTCTAACTATTCGTAAACAGGCCCCGCAAATTTCGACTGGCCCACCCCCTAACATTAGATAGGCCCACCCCCAAATTTCAAATTGGCACACCCTCAAATTAAAATTGGCCCAGCCCCCAATTTTAAGTCGGCCACGCCCGATTTTTTTTCGCCCAGCTTTAATCTTGGAGTTGGCCCATCCCCAATTTCAATTGGGCCACCCCTAATTTTCAAGTTGGTCCACCCACGAATTTCCATGAATCGTCCCCCAAAATTCCAGTCGAAGCACCCCAAAATTTAGGTTGGCCTACCCCCATATCGACCCCAAGTTCAGATTGACCGACCGCGAGATTGCCCCCACATTTAGGTAGGACCCACCCCATATCACCCCCAAATACAGATTGGCCCGCCTCCACAACACCGCCAAATATATATTGGCCCACTCCAACACCACCTGCAAATCGAATTTGACCCACCCCCATATCAGCCCCAAACTAATGCTGGCCCACCCCTCGATCACCTCAAATTTAGGATGGCCCACCGCAAATCATACCCCAATATAGGTTAGTCCACCCATCACCTCCCCCCCCCCCCCCCAATTCAGCTTGGCCCAGCCAAACATCACCCCCATGGTTAGGTTAGCGCGTCCCCATGTTACCTTCAAATTTAGGTTGGCCCACCCCCACATCATCCTCAAATCCAGGTTGGCCCACCCCCATATCAGCCCCAAACTTAGCCTGGCCCACCCGTCTATCACCTCAAATTTAGGATGGCCCACCGCAAATCACTCCCAAATTTGGGTTAGCCCCCCTACCCCCCCCCCTCGATTCAGCTTGGCCCAGCCCCATATCACGCCCATGGTTAGGGTGTCCCACCCCCCATATCACCCCCAAATTTAGGTTCTCCCACTCCCATATCATCCCCGAATCCAGGCTGGCCCACCCCCATATTCCCCCAAACTTAGGCTTACCCACCCCTATATCACCTCAAATTTAGGTTGGGCCACCCCCATATCAGCCTCAAATTCAGCTTGGCTCACTACCATTTCACCCCAAATTTAGGTAGGGCCACTCCCATATCACTGCTAAATTCACCTTGGCCCAAATTTATGCTGATGCCACTTCCAATTTCATGTTGGTCACCCCAACCCTTTTTATGAAGACCTATATATTTATATGGGAAATGCGTCAAGCTTTTGGCGTTACAGGTACGATATTGCACGATCTTGCTACCAAATTGCTGGGGTACTCGACAAAGAATGCTGCGCATTAAAAGCAAATGCACCGAACGAAGGACATTTATTCAAATGGTTTTTTACGGCCACACCTACGGATTGATACCACTTGGCTGTAGGGAACACATTAACAGTAGCTACTAATCCAGACGCTGCACATCTCCTAGTTGGTACATTTCTTATTTGGATGAATATTTAGAAATAATTAACGTTCGGGCAGCGACTCAGCCTAGCAGACCCTTTGTTCCACACGAATGTTGCATAGGAATGGCACTGGCCACCGGGTAACATTGTGGCACAGCTGGACGTCATTCGCTCGGAGTGTGTGCCATTAAGGACAGCCGAAAGTCGAAGAAAACGGACCTTCCAGAAGAACGCAATAAGAATAGCCATCTTGTTCTTGCAGGTCCCACGCTACAAGCACGAAAGTTTTTTTTTTTTCATAACACAAAGCCATGCGCAAGCTTCTATTTATGTTGTCCAATGAATAAAACCTTCATAAAAGCGATGACTTAACAAATGAACACGATCCTGCTACGTTTTCGGAAGGAAAAACAGAAAGCATAATATTTCAAGAGCACCACTGGAAAACCAGAACCGAAAGCAATTCGAGAGTTTTGTGTTTATGCCATTTGATAGGAGACTATAAGCCCTATGCGGCTTTCAAAAAAATGCGCTGCTGAAAAACCAAAACCGAAACCGAAAGCAAATCTTAGGTTTTGTGATTCTGCCATCTAGTGAGAGACTACAAAACTAGGTCCTATGCTGCTTAAAAAAAAAAACGCTGCGAAGGGGGAATCGAACCACGGCCGCCCGTGATGCGGGACGAAAGGTGCTCGCTATTCTACCACTCGGCCACGGCTACCGAGGCTTCGCCAAGGGGTACGCTCATGTTTTTATCGATACCACGGCAATTTTCACGACAGTGTTACAAAAATCGCTTTCGGGAACAATCTTACGCCATATGTGGAGAGCCGAGAGAGGCATCAATCGAAAGCTGAGTCTGCGGACTACATACGCTGCACTGCGTATTACGATAGACGGCATAGTTTTATTACAGTCATCGTTCTTGCCTCAAAAATCGAGCACAAATTTTCGTCGTTTCCATAGGCTTCCATTGCTAAAACTTTAAGTGCTGTGGGAACAAAATTTTTACGTGCCATAGAGTGATCACTGCATTTGGCTCGTGTGGATTGTCTTCCAGAACACGTCTGTCACCTGCGTTTTTTGATAATCGACCTGCAGCTTTTGTTATTCGCGAAAAACCCGCTTGTTCCATTGAAAACGCGCTAGCTTCGTGCCGGGGCCGCTTGGGGCGCTAGTTGGTACGTGTCCAGAAAAGCTGGATATGGGCAAGAAGCAGGCTGGAGACAAGGCAGTGGGGGAATATGGCATAGGCGCTAGAAATAGCAGGGGAGAGCTATTAGTAGAGTTTGCGAAACAAAATAATATGAGGATCATGAATACCTTCTTCCGCAAGCGGGATAGACGAAAGTGGACGTGGAGGAGCCCGAACGGCGAGACTCTAAATGAAATAGACTTCATACTCTGCGCTAACCCTGGCATCATACAAGATGTGGACGTGCTCGGCAAAGTGCGCTTCAGTGACCACAGGATGGGAAGAACTCGAATTAGCCTAGACCTGAGGAGGGAACGGAAGAAACTAGTACATAAGAAGCCGATTAATGAGCTAGCGGTAAGAGGGAAAATAGAAAAATTCCAGATCAAGCTGCAGAACAGGTATTCAGCTTTAATTCAGGAAGAGGACCGTAGTGTTGAAACAATGAACGGCAATCTTGTGGGCATCATTAAGGAGTGTGCAATGGAAGTCGGTGGTAACTCCAATAGGCAGGATACCAGCAAACTATCGCAGGAGACGAAAGATCTGATCAAGAAACGCCAATGTAAGAAAACCTCTAACCCTACAGCTAGAATAGAACTGGCAGAACTTTCGAAGTTAATCAACAAGCGTAAGACAGCTGACATAAGGAAGTATAATATGGATAGAATTGAACATGCTCTCAGGAACGGAGGAAGCCTAAACACAGTGAAGAAGAAACTAGGAATCGGCAAGAATCAGATGTATGCGTTAAGAGACAAAGCCGGCAATATCATTACTAATATGGATGAGATAGTTCAAGTGGATGAGGAGTTCTATAGAGATTTATACAGTACCAGTGGCACCCACGACGATAATGGAAGGGAAAATAGTCTAGAGGAATTCGAAATCCCAAAGGTAACGCCGGAAGAAGTAAGGAAAGTCTTGGGAGATATGCAAAGTGGGAAGGCAGCTGGGGAGGATCAGGTAACAGCAGATTTGTTGAAGGATGGTGGACAGATTGTTCTAGAGAAACTGGCCACCCTGTATACGCAATGCCTCATGACCTCGAGCGTACCGGAATCTTGGAAGAACGCTAACATAATCCTAATTCATAAGAAAGGAGATGCCAAAGACTTGAAAAATTATAGACCAATCAGCTTACTGTCCGTTGCCTACTAAGTATTTACTAAGGTAATCGCAAATAGAATCAGGAACACCTTAGACTTCTGTCAAGCAAAGGACCAGGCAGGATTCCGTAAAGGCTACTCAACAATAGATCATATTCACACTATCAATCAGGTGGTAGAGAAATCTGCGGAATATAACCAACCCTTATATATAGCTTTCATTCATTACGAGAAAGCGTTTGATTCTGTCGAAACCTCAGCAGTCATGGAGGCATTACGGAATCAGGGTGTAGACGAGCCGTACGTAAAAATACTGAAAGATATCTATAGCGGCTCCACAGCCACCGTAGTCCTCCATAAAGCAAGCAACAAAATCCCAATAAAGAAAGGCGTTAGGCAGGGAGTACGATCTCTCCAATGCTATTCACAGGACGTTTACAGGAGGTATTCAGAGACCTGGATTGGGAAGAATTGGGGATAAAAGTTAATGGAGAGTACCTTAGTAACTTGCGATTCGCTGATGATATTGCCTTGCTTAGTAACTCAGGGGACCAATTGCAATGCATGCTCACTGACCTGGAAAGGCAAAGCAGAAGAGTGGGTCTAAAAATTAATCTGCAGAAAACTAAAGTAATGTTTAACAGTCTCGGAAGAGAACAGCAATTTACAATAGGCAGTGAGGTACTGGAAGTGGTAAAGGAATACACCTACTTGGGGCAGGTAGTGATGGCGGATCCGGATCATGAGACGGAAATAATCAGGAGGATAAGAATGGGCTGGGGTGCGTTTGGCAGGCATTCTCAGATCATGAACAGCAGGTTACCATTATCCCTCAAGAGAAAAGTATATAATAGCTGTGTCTTACCAGTACTCACCTACGGGGCAGAAACCTGGAGGCTTACGAAAAGAGTTCTACTCAAATTGAGGACGACGCAACGAGCTATGGAACGAAGAATGATAGGTGTAACGTTAAGGGATAAGAAAAAAGCAGATTGGGTCAGGGAACAAACGCGAGTTAATCACATCTTAGCTGAAATCAAGAAAAAGAAATGGGCATGGGTAGGACATGTAATGAGGAGGGAAGACAACCGATGGTCATTAAGGGTTACGGACTGGATCCCAATGGAAGGGAAGCGTAGCAGGGGGCGGCAGAAAGTTAGGTGGGCGGATGAGATTAAGAAGTTTGCAGGGACGGCGTGGCCCCAATTAGTACATGACCGGGGTTGTTGGAGAAATATGGGAGAGGCCTTTGCCCTGCAGTGGGCGTAACCAGGCTGATGATGATGATGATGATCCTTGTAGCGTTGGGTACAGTCTATGCATGATGATTCCGTGGATGTAAGTATTACTTTGCAGTCGTCTGAGTGTAGTGCTTTCTTTTTTGTTGAGCTTTGAGTGAGGTGGTGAATACACCCTGCGTTCCAGTCTGTGATGTTGAAGGATCCCTGAGTTCGTGATGGGTGCGGTCTCTGCCTCCACTGACGCAGACCGGGCGTCTCGAGAGTAGGAAGGGTTGGCCTGGCAGGTGTGGCCTCGGGCCGCGGCATGTGCCGCTTCGTTCCCCTCCGGCCCCTCGTGCCCAGGAACCCATGTCACGCAGGTGCAGGGGATCGGAGTACTGCGGTGCTTCGAGATCTTCAGTGCTTCTGTCGACGCGCGACCCTTAGCGTAGTTCCTGACGGCTGCTTGAGAATCGGAGAAGATGACAGCAGCGTCCATGCACGTGGTAGTTGCTAGGGTGATCGCCGTCTTTTCTACAGCCTCGGGGTTTTGTGCACGGACTGTGGCAGACGCTAGCTCTCTGCCCTGAGAATCTACGACGCTCAGGGCGTAAGCGTTTCTTTGTGGGTATTTGACTGCGTAGGTGTATCTGGCGTCCGGATCTTGCCTGTGTATTCGCAATAGAGCATCCACTTGGGCTTGTCTTCTTTCCTTGTGGTACGTGGGGTGCATGTTGCGTGGAATTAGGGCTATGCACATGTATTCGCGGAGGTTTGAAGGAATTTTTTCGTTTCGGTCTGTGGTGGCTATAAAGGTTTCACCGTAGCTCAGCCGTTGCAGCACTGATCTTCCGGTGGGCGTGAGCTTCAGTCGTTCTAATTGACGGGCTTTGTGAGCTTCAGCTGGTTCTTGCCAGGTGTTGTGTATGCCCATCTTGAGAAGTCTCGTAGTCGAAGCCGTAGATGGTAGGCCCAGGGCGATTTTAACGGCTTACGGTATTTGAATGTTAAAGGCTGTTTCACATGCTGCGACTGCAGCGACGAAAATCTGTGCTGTCGCACGCGTCGCAATGCGGTTTTTAGAGGGCTCATTTCACATGATTGCGATTTCGACAATGCGACTGGTGCGACGCCCAGGGTTGCTTAGTGCCAGGTTTCGTGGCACACGCTATTCTTTATTATAGTGAATACAACGTTTACAGTATAATATTATTGACTTTTCTTGATTAAAAGCAAATAATATGTACGTTTACTCATTTAAAAACGTTAGATAAGATTTGTCTTGGGGTGCGCGACGGCGGTGTCTGTAGTTCAGTGCGACATCGCCCACGTAAACAGCTGTTCGCAGGTGGTTCAGTGATTCTTTATTCTATGGTTCAGCGCTGTGTGCTGTCTTATCTACCTTCTACGACCGTTTCGTTCTGCCTTCGCTACAACAATCTACAAGATGACCTATCGACAAGTTCAATAGCTACCCTTACCGTATATGCAGTATTCGAAATTCGGCTGCCACGAAGTTGTCGTGTCAGCCCAACAAGATCCTCGCGTTAACCGTGCTCGGCGTCAGCTTCTGGAGAAATGATGCGTGTATATTGCCTGTCATTGCGCATATGTGGTGCCTGCTCCTAGCCATATTCTTCCGCCAAACGCAACAAGAAGCACCAACCCGAACGCCCGTGTATCCCCCTGAACGAAGCCTCAAACGATCTGTGTGATTACGACGTGGAATGAAAATTGTGTTTGAAATTCAACCATAACGCTAGCCTGGTTCGTCCACCGCCGTGCTTGCGCTGCGAATATATATATGGGAGCCCTCTCTAAATATTTCTAAAGCCGCAAAAGCCGACGCATCAAATGTTTCGAGCAGTTACCGTCACTTTTGTAGAAACCTCTACGTTGTAACATAGCATTCTAAAAGACACGCTTCTCCTCCACTTTGTTGTCCCGTGTGTCGCGCTGGTAGTATACTTGGAACTTCTAACAAGAAGACCATATCAATACACGCTATTCATAATGAAGGATCGTAGGGCCACGGCAGGCGCACTTGCCGTAGAATTTTCAGCTTTCTGCTCGGCCTCGCACGCCTCTCAGGGTTAGCCTGTTTTGTGGAAATAAATAAATATTATTATAATATTAATGTTATTAGATATACTTTTTTCACTGTAATTCATAGCAATCATCCAGATTTCTTTAGCCAGTCATGCATTTAACCTGTATTAGATCAACATTGTTACGACATGCTTATGGGAGTCATTTCAAACTAGATTGCTCAGCCAGAGAAAGTGCAAATGCAAGCCTGAATGTTTATTCCAATTTGGTATTCCTAAACAGATTATATTGGCAGAATTTTATGCCTGCTTGCATTTCCTGCCATTCAATGTTCAGAGCTGGAAAAACTGATTCCTTTTTTTTTTGCTGTCGAAAGGCTGCTTCAATGTCGATAGCAAGCTATAATTATTCATTTCGAAAGTGTTGAGAAATGACTATATGTGTAAGCTTAGCAATGCGTTGTCGTTCCACGAACACAATGAAGTTTTCTCTCTCCCTCTCATTGACAGCCATGGAATGAAACCGTTCACTTTCATAAGTATCCGGATGCAAACATTCTGGAGTTACTCCTGAGCATTTGTCTGCATCCTATAGTGTGCATGTTTGTATCAAGTTCTCGTGTTACAATCGCAGTGATTTACACATATTGTTATATTGCAACAAACAAATTTATTACACTTTGTTTCCAAATCTGCAATGTGGCCATGCAGTAACGACTGAATTAATAAGCAAATACGAAAACTGCAGTTTCAGCGTACGTGTTGGAATCTATGCGAAGTGAAGTTTTTGTCAAGTGGTCAATTAAATGCTGTTAAAGTAACTGCGATATATACAATTCGTCTTAATTTCAACAATCGAATATGTCATCTTTTGCAAGGTTCGCTTATGCACCGCATAGGTCACAACCTTAATGTCATGTAATCTTTATGCATTACACTGTTCACAAACAAAACCAAAACGCAAACGGCAGTTAAAGTAGATGCATGTTGCGAGACATCAACGCAGTGACGTTTGTTGAGCAAGGAATGGTGCGAGGTGTATGCAGATGAATGAATGACGTGCTCATGTACTTATTTATTTATATACCTCGCAGGCTGCAAGGTTGGAGTGTTATGCAAGGGGGAATAAAAAAGTTGTTACAAAAGGAAGACGGGCACAACATTACGAAAAAAAACAGCAAAAATAGCAGTACCAATACATTGCACCAACTAGCCCATCGTGTTTTACTGGCACAACATTATACAATACTTGACAAACAATAACAGAAAAAGTTACTGCCCATGCACCCTGCACCCTGGTAAACCAGCGAAGCTGAAATGTGCAGCCCCGGTGTTTATCACTGGGTTAGTTCCAATGGTATATTCAAGTCTTTCTATATTATTGGTTATCTCTGTGTTTCTTAATGAGGTTATGCACATGTTTGGCTTGGGTTTATCACATTGTTTATTTGGAATGCCACACATTGAACTTTGCAAAATCACCATCATGGAAAGTGCAATGAGTGGTACATTGTGTTAATCCACCGGGTCCATTCAAGTCTTTCTGAATTATGCTACGCACTTGTGTTTTGCAATACGTTAATCATAATGTTCATGACTCAGTTATGCACTGTAGTTACGAAGTGACACAACGGGGTTGCACATTTCATTTAATTAAATACAGGGACACATTTTCGAACCTATTGGGAAGTCGGAGAGAGACTGCTGCACGCGCGCTCTGCTGCTAGAGAGAAACGACGTCACTATCGGTCTAGCCAATGGCCCACCACACCTTTGCTGTGAGATAATAATGACATCATGATCTTGTCTTAACCAAGACGAACGCAATGGCTCACACCCCCTTAAACAATGGCTCATACCCCTACACTAGGGTTTTTGGAATCGGACCATGAGTGTTTCGCCTAGGCATACACAGCTTCACTGAAAAAAGAATGAACAGCTTTCTGCTAGAGACCAAGACAATCATGAGGTGTATTAACAAATGAAAGTTTATTGAATATGCCGAGTAAATGCTGTTCGACAAGCAATAAATTGAATTTACACAAAAAGCAGAAGCAAGATCTGATGTGTGTCCATACAGATCCCAGCAGGAAATGCATCCATCTCTGAAAGTGTAACAGCGGCCATGCTGACACAAGATTCTCCCAGTGTATTTGCATCTACAGCATCCATAATTTCTCTAGGCAGCCGATCGCCACAGAATGCTAGCTTCTTCCTCTATAATGCACTCTCCACATCTGAGCGTGCATTGTAGAGGAAGACGCTAGCATTCTGTGCAGATCGGCTGCCTAGGGAAATTACGGAAGCTGTAGATCTAGAAATGCTGGGTTAATCTTGTCATCACGGCCTCCGTTAGAAATGGATGCATTTCCTGTCAGGAAGGGCACATGAATTTTCGCTTCTCCTTTTTGTGTATGTTCAGTCTATTCCTTGTCAGCTAGCATTTACTTGGTGTGTACATTAAACTTTTGATTGTTAGATCATCTCGGTTTTCTTGTTTGTCCTATGTGTTCTCTTGTGCCATTTGCAGCCAGGCTATTAATTTCTTCTTTTTTTTCTTTAGACTGCAAAAAGTCACTTTTGTGGCCCTCATGATAACTTATAAAATCTTTTATTTGGCCAATGTAGAAAGAACGTACAGTGTGAAGCAGTAAGAACAGGGTATGCAAACTCCTAATTAAAAGGTTTATTGTGAAAATGCAGTGATCTATAAAGGTTACCACAAAGTAGTACAGCAATAAAACGTCATAAAGGCTAGTGCTTGATGAAACCAAACATAAAAGCAGGAAAGGGAGGAAATGCTTATATATATACAAGTCCAGGGAAAAAAACATTGTGATCACCAAGTGTGCATGTGGCTACCTTCCAGGAAACTCATTTTTTCCCAATGACATGGAACTGGAAGAATGTGCTTGCATAAGCAAGCTGTCAGTCTGTCTATTGGAATAACAACTGTGTTTCTTGAAAGGTGCTGGCATGCAGGATTGGCAATTGTAATGATTTTTCCCTGCACTTGGAATTTTTCTCTATTTTCTTTCTGTAGCATATTTATTTATGTTTGGCTGCATCAAGCACCAATTTTTATCTATCCTTTAAAGATGTCTTTCTTTTTCTGGGGAAAACTCAGGGAAGGCAGGAGATGGAAATTCAAGACGATGCGCAACACGAGAACAAGATGAAAGTAGGAGCCAACGTTTTCACACGTGGACCTTGAAAAAGACAAGTCCACTTGTCGAAACGTTGGCTCCTGCTTTCACCTTGCTCTCTTTTTGCTCATCGTCTTTTTTTTCTGGTAATTTATATACTTCGCCACATTTTTACAAATGAACCTCATTTGAAAGTTAGTGCTCATCCATATCTAGTGTCATCCTGTTGATACTGCTTCATGCTATGCACCCTTGCAAAATTTGTGTGTGTGTGTGTGTGTGTGTGTGTGTGTGTGTGTGTGTGTGTGTGTGTGTGTGTGTGTGTGTGTGTGTGTGTGTGTGCACACGCAGGGATTTGGATGTGAGATCGGGCCCTTGGGCAGAGGTATCATTCTTCTCCTGTGCAGCCTTATAAATTCATTAACTATAGTGCAACCGAAATGCGATGGACAGGAACGAAGTGAACACACAGAGCGCTTCGTTCTTGTCTGCTGTCTATCTGTTGCACTTTAGTTAATGATGAAAACACACAAACTCATCTAGTTTTCAGTTATTATGTCAGGTTTATAAGCCCGCTTGTGTCCTGGAATATCTGCATGGCTATGTATCCTGTAATGTAATTTCTGGCCATGTGCTTGCAAGTCGCGTGTCAATCTCTTGATTTTCCTGACAATCTTGTGTGATGTGCAGGCCTAGACAGTTTCTGGTGAATCCCTGCAGGGTGTTGTGCAGGGTGTAATCTGCACTACAAGAGCTGGTTTGATTGCTTTCAGTTCAGCTTTTCTAGGCGTAGGATGACCGGGAATGGTACTCACTTATATGGGATTTAGTTTTATGTAGTGTCATACTACTGTTAAACTGCTATTGCCAGATCAGTGTACTATATGTGCCTTATGTTTGCTTGCATCTTCATGATTAGCAACCTCCTCTGTGTGTTTGGCAGTTGCATATAGTCTCCTGGCCTAATTGTTTGCCGCCGTATTCCACGGGATGGGCCTGTTGTGTTTCAAGTTCAGGTACTCTCGAGGTTGTTTTTCTGAATGGAGGGGTTGTCGTCCTTGCATCTCATATGCTAGCTGGCATAGTATCTTGGGACGAGGTTCTGAGCTCTTGAGACAAAGAATTTTTGCCGCAGCCTCCAACTCTACTCTGTCTAGGTGCTTGTTCGTTAGCTCTTTCTCATAGAGGTCTTCAAGCATGGTACAGTTGGAGAGACCTGTTATTACTACCCGATGCCTGTATTCGATTAGTTGTCTTTTTTGTGTGCTGCTGGTAATTCATGCCGTACCATACCTTGGACACAAGCACAGCGTCTGCGATTTTCTATAGTATCCACTCGTCAACCCCCATTATTTCGAGATTATTCTTTCCACGAGGTGTGGAAGTTGCGTGCAGGCATTGCATAATTGTTTCACCCACGTGCTGGCTCTGCCGTCATGGGTTTACACTAGCTGAGGATTTGTGGATGTTGACTTGCGGGCATATTTGTCCAGCTATGTGGATCACAATGTGCAATCTGGGGTAGTTCTTGACTCTAGTCTTTCTTTGTTTTCCGACGTCTATATGAGCTGACTTATCAGAAAGCGAGAGGCCAGACTGGCCAAGAAGGTCTGCAGTGTTGTCGAGGGCTTGTTGCATCATTCGTGATTTCTGTATAAGATAGCTTTCCCATAGACTGTAATACACCATGGGCTGTAGTGTTTCTTGAAGTATGTCCGTGTTGTTGGTGTGTGTGGGCCAAATGTACCTCTAACTCTCACCTGGAATTTTCTGTTTTTCAGAAAGTTACTGTTTAAGTGCTCTACCAGAAATGTTTTTGCTCATCGTTCCTCTTATTAGGGCAGCATGAGGTACTGCTGTTAGAGGCCTCTTCACTCTCTTCATTCTTTCATAAGCGGTATTACACAATGTTCTGCAATAAAGTTTCTGCTGCCTATGGCTCACTCATATCTGCCAGAAGGGACAACTCTTGAAAAAGGTTTTCTTTGTGCTATGTGTACGATGTAGTATGAGCATTCATGCCTTGACATATATACATCTGTAGAACCAGCTTCCTGACAGAGTACTTGCTATACCTGATCATGCTTATTTGTGCAATGCTGTTGAACAATACATATTGAGGCAATGAATATTTACACACTCGAATCAGCACGAAAGATGGTTGTTTTACCATTATGCCCTTTGCTTTCTATTAGTGTTAGATGTTGCATAAGCATGCCCCCCCCCCTATGCAATAGTATTTTGAAGTGTAAGGTTTCAATAAAAGGTGATGAACTAAATCTAAGTGCAAGAGCTTTTTTTCTCACCGATGACTCCCATCGAAATGCGACTTCCATGGCTGGCAAATCAATCCCTCGCCTTGTGTTAGCAGCAGAATGCTATAGCCATAGTGGGGCAGGTGAACAAATTGAAGAACAATATTTTTGTCTGTAACATTTTTTCTTGCCTGTACGTAAGTAAAGTTTGGAACAAGTTTGTCAATGCAAAAAAGCCCAGTTTGTGGTCTTTTATTGCATAAACCACATATTGTGTATAGTTGAAATGCAGAAATTTGTTCTAAAATCCTCAGGTGATATATGTTTTAGAAGTAGCATGGTATTTCATTACTTATAAAGGTAGCAATCGCAGCTGATATCGTTATATGGGTTTACACACTAATATATGTGATCACAAACTCATTAGAAACTTACTAGAAACATGAAAGGCATGAATGTTTCTGCACACTTGATCAGCTGTGATCGTGCGAGAACTGCTTGTACTGGCTGCCTTCACTGCACAGTTTGGTTTACTTTTCTTCAGCGTATCGTTTTATACTGTTTTATCCCCACAAGAACAGGCCGTTTTCCTGCTTTTCGCATTGTTGCACGAGTTCTACATAATTGTGCAGGAGGGTACGTTGTCACTGCACCACTATAGCAAGCAATTTACTTAATCTACTAGCTGTACAGTTAATTACCTTGCAGAGCAAGTGTTCATACAGATGCAGTAAGGATACAAAGTCCGCAACATAGTCAATGTTGATTGGTTTCTGTGCAAGAAAAAGAAATTGTCCAGTGAAGAAGTGCAACTTAACGTGCATGCAATATTTTATTCAAGCCACGGATTTAATGCTATCGTAGCAAATTCATTACGATAGCCTACACTTTTGCTCTGTCAAATTTAATAAGAGGCACGATAACCTTTCAAGATGCATCGGGAATTCCGTGCTTGAAAACCGACATCAAAATGCAACTGAACGGTACCGCGTTCAGCGCAACGTTGGAACTTCGGGTAGTTTGCTGTCTTGTCATTTGCCCTTGCCGAGGTTGAAATAATTCAAGCTGCTCCGTAAGCGCGATTTTTGCATGCTGCTCAACAAAAGAAAATTGTGAGCACCTCCTAGCACTGACAACTCGGAAAGGCGTACGAAGCAAACGTGAAAATGCACTTCATTTGCTGTGTAGCGTGTCAAGAAACGCATAGCAATTGGAGAATGCAATCTGCGGTACAAGTTTTTATTCTCCCTTCGCGTACGTACCGAATTCGACGATCCACGTCTCCGCGCATTGCAGTTGTCGTGCGAGACGCCATTTTCCAAAACAAACCGGCGAAATAGCTCCATTGACAGCTCTCCGCGCAATTTCAACGGAAAATCGCAGCGATCGGTGCGACGGTGCGATTGTGCGACCAAGCGGTTGGTCGCAGCCGAAAATCGGGGGGTCGGCACTGCGACTGCGATTTTCTTCACAAACGACGGAAATCGCACTTCCGGTGCTACGAAAATCGCATCATGTGAAACAGGCTTTAATTTTTTCTACCTCTACATTCTCCAGCGCGAGGTGGGCCGTGGCGTATGTTATTCGACTGGTGAGGAGTGCTTGTATCACGCGTAGCGTGTCTTGTTCTTTAAGTCCGCTTCTATGCCTTGCAACTCTCCTCACGAGATGCGTGAGCTGTAATAGTGTTCGCTGTAGTCGCGGGAGGGTGGCCGCCCCGGACCCGTCTTTGTGTATGTGTAGCCCTAGAAGTCGTAGGGTTTCCACTTTTGGAATGGGCGTTCCTTTGAGGGTGACGTTAGGATCGGGTTCATCGTAGTAGGGTGGTCTGCCTCTCGTTCTTGACTTGAGGACAAGGTGTTCAGACTTCTCGGGAGCACAGCGGAGGCCATATTTGTGCAAGTAGCTCTCGATGGTATCCACTGCTTCCTGCTTCTTGTGTTCCAGTGTTTGAAGCCCTTGTCCACAACGTGATATCATCTGCATAGAAAGCGTGTCTTACGTCTGGTATAGCGTCGAGGAGGCTGGGTAGTTTGATCATTGCGACGTTGAAGAGCAACGGCGACATGACCGAACCCTGCGGGGTGCCTTTGCTCGGTAGTCGGAAGCTGTCGCTGCGCAGTTTGTATATTCCAACTGTGGCCGTGCGGCCCGTGAGGAAATTCCTGACATAGTCGTATGTCCGAGAACCGCAGCCCAGGTCTTCGAGGTTGCAGAGGATAGCTTCGTGACTGACGTTGTCAAAAGCTCCCTTTACGTCGATGGCTAAAATCGATTATTTGCTTCTGGTACTCAGGTGGTCAATGAGGTCTTCCTTGAATAAAAGGAAGACATCGTGAGTTGACAGTTTCTGCCTGAAACCGAACATAGTGTTTGGAAAATATCCGTTGTCTTCGAGGTACGAGGTTAGCCGGTTGTGAACCATGTGCTCGAAAAGTTACCCTACGCACGAGGTAAGAGAAGTTGGGCGCAAATTCTCGATGCTGAGCTGTTTATTTGGTTTGGGGATCATGCTAATCTCCGAGTGCTTCCAGGCAGCCGGTAGCTTTGCCTTCTCCCAGCATGCATTGAAGTACTGGAGCAGAGCTGCGGCAGCCTGCTGCAGAAGGTTCCGAAGATGCTTGTTCATGATCCAATCTTTGCCCGGGCTGGTGTTTCTGGCGAGCGTCGATAGTGCTGCAGAGAGTTCAGCATGCGTGAAGGGTTGGTCAAGGTCGGGGTATGGTTTCCCACCGAAAAATTTGTCTTGTGCCATCGTATTAACGGGTGGGTTGCCACACAGCTTCTTCTGAATTTCTCGGAGGAGGTTTTCTTCCAGTCCGGCGTGCTTGTGCACGAGCCTACAGAAGTTCTGTCGCTGCTGCGTCTTCGTAGGGCCGTTGTCGAGAAGAGCGCGCAGGAGATGCCACGTCCTCTTTGTGCTCAGGGTTCCCTGGAGTTTGTCGCAAAATGCGTGCCAGTTCTGTCTTCCTAATCTCTCCGCGTATGCCTGTGCTTGCTCGGTGAGGAGGGCAATTCACTTCTTTAATTTCTTGTTTAACTTCTGTCTCTTCCACCTCTTGAGGAGAGCTCTTCTGGCTTCCCAGAGGTGGACGAGGTGCGTGTCGACGGCTGGCACTACTTCATTCAGCTGTATTGTTTTCGTGTGGCGTTCTGCCGTGTCGGGGACTTTCTCCACCCAGTCATCAATGTTCTCGATGGTGGTCTCGACATTTAGCACATCTCTGAATGACTTCCACTCCGTTACCCGGGCCGTTCCAAGCCTAGCGGGGTTGCGAGTGTGAGCCAAAATAAGTTGCAGGATGTGGTGATCGCTTCCCAGGGTTTCTGGGAGTCGACTCCATTCTGCCGAGGGAACGTTTAGCGTGAAGGTGAGATCCGGGTTTGTGTCTCTGAAGACACTATTACCTATCCTCGTTGTTTGGAGTGAGTCATTCCACATTGTGAGTCTGTGCTGTTGTGCAGTTTTGTGCACCCGGGCTCCTTTCTTCGTGGTGGTCTGGTATCGCCAGGCCGTGTGTGGGGCGTTGAAGTCCCCTACTATACCGACTTGATGACCATCGGTGCGCTTCTTAATTTCTCGGACAAGGTGGTCGAAGGCTGAAAGGGGGTCGCTGGGAGGGCTGTAGACATTGACTACGAATACGCTCTTGAGCGATTTCCTCTCCGGTATGATTTCGATGAAGGTGTGTTTGATCGGTGTACTGACGGGTTCCAATTCCTGCACAGTGAGATCCTTCTTGGTAAGAATTGCCGTGCGTTTTGTTTGTACGTGGGCGTTGTACCCTTGTAGCCGGACGTTTTATGTATTTGTTTCTTGCAGCGCTATGAGGTCGGGTGGGTCTTGTTTGACAAATTCTGGTAAGGTAGCATGCCGTGGTCGATATGAACGACAGTTCCATTGCCATATGCGGAGAGTCGAGATCGCATTTGTAGTCCTGTGATTAGGGACCGGCATCTTCGGTTGTTTCTGTTCCCTGCCGGCGCTCGCGGGTAGGTGAAACTGAACGAGAGGCACTTCGTTCGTTTGCTCGCGGCTGCTTTCTGTCGGGCTGAATGTCATTTAGTGACGTGTTCAAGTGCTGTTTTGTTACGCACGTCTTCTTGTTGGGGGCTATGAAGTTGTTTTGTTGCGCTGCAAGTCCATCCACCTTGGCGTCTAGCGTGGTGACCTTATTGGCTATACTTGCGGCGAAATTCGTTATTGCTGCCTGGACGATTTTCTAAATTGTGTCGTGGGTACATTTTATGAGAGTTTCTTGGAGGATTTGGAATCTTGCGTCAACGGCGGATTGAACATCTGCGTCGGGAAGTGAGGGTCGCGGCTGTGCAATGTTCTCTTGGACTTTCGTACATCTTTGTTGCAGTTTATCAATGATATCTTTTTCCTCGTCGCACTTTTGTAGAAGCCTTTTTATGGTGTCTTGCTGTATCGTTGACATTGGATTAGCTTGTCGATGAGGGCTTGATGGCTTTGTAGTTGACTGTTTTGATTGTGCAACGTGTTTTGTTGAATTTGCACCTTATTTTCGAGAGCCTAAAGGGCCGCAGTTTCGGCAGACAAGAATTTGAAGCTGCTCGTGGTTCTCGATCCACTCGATCCGCTTACCACATCTGCGTAGCTCACGTGTTTGCGCGAGTGCGAGCGTGAGCGCGATCGGGAAGGCGATCGGAGTATAGATCTAAATCTACTTCGTTTGGGGGTGCTGTCATCCCTGCCCCTCAAGCTGATGGTTGAGCTTCCTAATTGTGGGAATTGTTCACCGCCTGAGCTCCAGTGACTGTCTCTCACTTTGAGTTCCCCTAACCCTAAATTGAACAAACCCCAGGCTAGCACACTCAGACTTCTGCAAACCCGTTCGTATGCCACTCCTCCGTCTCTTAACAGGATAGATCCTGCCCACTTACAGTCGTGCCCCAAATGTGGTCATGACTCATGCTCTTTTGAACACATGCTCTGGCTGTGCCCAGTCCTTAATGCCTCTCCACCCATCACGACAGAACCATGGCAGGAATCGCTCAAGAGCAGCAATCTCCACATGCAACTCCAGGCTGTCCAGAGGGCCCACGACATTACGGCGGAACTTCATCTCCCGGTACCATCGTGGGTGGCGCCACCGACTTGATCTTCGGGATCCTTAGGTTTTAGCTCCCCAAGATCTCAGTCCCTCAGGACTCAAATAAAGTTCTCGTCATGTCATGTCTCACTTGGACCCTGTCGATGCGTGCTGTCGTATGTTGAATGGCGGCTGGTTGGGTTTCAGTCTTTTCTTGCAATCTTTGCTTGCGGTTTCGTGCCCTTCTCCACATAACTTGCATGCGGGTTTGCACTCGTGGTCGGGTAGCTGGTCGGTTTTGCCACATTTAGAGCAAAAGGTTGGCAATGGTCTTGGGCAGACATCCTGACAATGTCCTGTGTTTCTACAGGTTCTGCAGTATTGCACAGACTTGCGGTAGGGACGGCATCGAAAGTCGAGACTCTGGAAGCGGACATAATAAGGTACGTGCGGTCCTTGGAAAACGATCACGGCCGCGGGCGATTGCCCGAGCATACGAGCGTGTAGGACGGTGTACCTCGCTGGTGCGTGAAGACTTGCCTTGAGTTCTTCTTCAATCGTGTCGGGCAAGAGCCCGCTTATTACGCCTCTGGATACATCGTCCGGGGTTCTCGTGTTGCCTTTTACAGTGAAGAAAGTGCCGCCAAGTTGTATTCTGCTGATATTTCCGAGTTTCTTCGCGTCTTCCCAGTCGGCCGTGCTCTCAATAATCAGGTTCTCAATTCTCTGCACTTGGACACAAACTTTTGCGCCGAAGTCTTGCTGTGAGAAACCGCTGGCTCTTCCGATGGCGTGCATAATGGAGACATTGTTTCACTTTGCAAGCTCGAGGCCTGGTTGAGGGCGGAATACGACCTTGTAGTTGTTGACTGGTAGAGGCGGCATTCGGGGTTTCGCTTTTGAGGTAGTGGTGGCTTTCCATCCGTTTGTTGTTTGGCTGGGTTGCTTTATTGTATTGTTTGATGCTCTGCGCCCGTCTTGCCTTTTCTGCCCCTCGTAATCCAGATGCTCTCGCGTTCAATAGTTCTTCCGCTGCTTGCGTCATAATTTCAGGCAGTTTCTGTGTTGTTTACTTCAGCCGGGTCCATCTGCATTGTGTTTGTATCTTCCAGTTGTTCTCTTGGTGTGTTGATTGCTTCTATTGCTGCCTCGCTCATGTCGAGAGCTCGTCGCTGCGTGGGCAGGCGCCCGTGCTATGCTCGCAGATACGCTCGAGCGGCGCGAGCACGCGCCACGGGGCTGCAGCCGCTCGTTCGGCGTTGGGCTTAGCTAGGCGGCTGTGCAGCCGTCGCAGAAATCAGTAAATATGACAACCACTTGATGGTGGCTAGTGTCCACCGATTTCTCTCGTCTTGCCGGTTATGCAGTTGGCAAGTGAGTGACAACTTTTATTGAGTCTTTCAAGAGTTTCGCGGTTACGAGGTCTCCGTCGTCTTCATCTTCTTGGCGGTGGCGATATGAGACTTCTCCTCAGCAAGGGTGGGCCCTTATTCCAAGGCTCCACTGAGTCGTGCTGCATCGCTCAAGTGCTGCACTAGGGCTCTTTGGGCCGTGAGCTTGCTGCTGGTGAGCCGACTTTCCCATTGCTCCGCACTCGGGTGTTCGTGTTTGTGGAATGCTTTGTTGCGTTCGCACTTCCAGGTAATGTGGTAGAGTGTAGGTGTGGCACCGCACCAAGGGCAGGTGGCCTTGTATTGTGTCGGAAACATCTTATTGAGCACGTGTAAGTTGGGGAAGGAGTTTGTTTGTAGTCTGCTCCAGCTGGTCGCTTCCTCCTTTGTGAGGTCTTTGTGTGGTGGCGGATATCTAATTCTAGTTCCTCTATGTAAGTTCAGGGTCTCTGCGTATCCCCCCTCGCAAGCCTGTAGGTGGGCCTCCGGGGCATTCGACCGCCCCGCTCGGAACGCTTCGCCTCGAGCTAGACTGTCTGCCCTTTCGTTCCCCCCTATGCCTACGTGACCCTGGATCTAGATTAGTTTGTGCCTGGGCTTTTCCTTCTCGGCGAAGGTGGCTCCGCTGAGTATTCTGAGGGCGGTGTAGTTCTTGCACACTTCTTTTGAGTCCGTCAGTAGGTTGAGAGATCGGCCTGTTCTATAACCTTCCGCTGCCGGCAGCGCTACGGCAATCTCCTCGGCTTCTGCTGCGCAAGCGATCTTTGCCGTCGCATACGTGATCGCGTTTCCTTCCTTGTTAACCACTACCGTCGCGGCCACGCGTTCTCTTCCGTGTGGATATACGGCGGCGTCCGTGTATACTGTATCGTCTAGCTGGGCTAGCGTTCTCTCAACGTATTCGGCCCTAGCTTTTCGCCTATTTTCGTGTAGGTTGGAATCCATATATTTTGGCAGTGGTCCCACATTAATGGTTTTCCTGAGGCGGTCCGGCACGTCCACGCATCTGTCTTTCAGTCCGCTCGTATCCCGACCCAACCTCCTCAGGAGCGCTCGTCCCGTAGGGGGGCCTCTGAGTCTCGTGGTTTGCGTACCCAGCAGAGCCTCGGCGAGCTCGCTGAAGGTGTTGCTGATGCCCAGCTGGAGCAACTTCTCGTTCGAGGTGTTTCTCGGTAGACGCAGAGCCGTCTTGTACGCCTTCCTGAGGATGGTGTCTGCTTTCTCTCTTTCTGCCTTGGTCGTCACGTGGTACGGCAGGGAGTACGTGAATCGGCTGACAATTAGGCTGTTGACTAGCTTGAGAGTGTCTTCTTCTTTCATCTCGTATCTCTTTTGCGAGACCCTACTGGTCATGCGGCCCACCTGTTCCGCCGCCTTGCTCAGCGGGCTAATGGTGTGGCTGCACTTCCGGCTGCCTTATAGCCACATGCCCAGGATCCTAATCATGTTCTTCTCCGGGATGTCCTTCTCCGGGGATTTCAGAAACAGAACAGGTGAGTGGAGTGAGTGAGTGAAGAAACTTTATTGCAGGTCCGACGAGGACGCGAACTCGTCGCGCACCCGGCTAGTCCCACGTCGGTACTGGCAGGTCTAGCCCACCGGCCCGGTCTCGGGCACGCAAGACGGCAAGGTTTTGCTTTTCTAGAGTGGGGCCATGCAGAAGCGAGTCGCACTCCTCCTTGATGAACTTGGGGTAAGTCGACCCGCACTCCCAGAGCAAGTGAGCTAGAGTGGAGGTCTGGCCGCAGGACGGGCAGGTGTCGTCGCGGTACACGTCGGGGTAAGCCTCGTGGAGAGCGAACAGACACGGATATAGGCTGGTCTGTAGAAGCCTAAGCGAAACGGCTTGCGCCCTACTCAACTTGGGGTGAGGGGGTGGAAAGACTCTTCTGGACATGTAGAAATATTTATTTATCTTGTTGTGAGTAGCGGGAGCGTCCCTGTGACCGTAGAGAGGAGGGGAGTCAATGCTCCGATTAGAGGAAGCGTGGTCGGTGACGTCACGCGCAGCCTCGTGCGCAGACTCATTGATGTTCGGGGGAGCACCCTTGACTGATCCTACGTGAGCGGGAAACCAGTGAATTGAATGGTTTGTGAGAGCATGTGGACTCGAGCCGCTAAGAAGACCAACAGCTTCCTTGGCGATGCAACCCTTTTGAAAAGCGCTAACTGCCGTTTTGCAATCACTATAGATTTCGGACCCACGACGGTCTAGCAGGGCGAGGGCGATGGCGACTTGCTCGTCGACTCCGGGGTCTGAAGTGCGAATCGAGGCGCTATTGGAAATGTTTCCGCTCGAGTAGACCACAACGACAGCAAAGGTCTTCCCGTCACTGTACTCCGCGGCGTCGACGAAGCTTGCTCTAATGTCGTGTTGCTCGATCTGTTTGAGGATGACTGCTGCTGTGGCCTTGCGTCTGCCCTCGTTGGGGACGGCATCGACGTTTCGGGGCACAGGGGCCACTACGAGCTTGTCTCGAATGCACCTAGGGATCAGGGTACTGACCATCGGGAATTCCGCAGGGTGGTAACCCAGCTCTTCGAGGATGCGTTTACCTGCCGCTGTGGCAGTCAGGCAACTGAGTTGCGCGCGTTCTTGGGCTTCGGCAATCTCCTCGGTGGTGTTATGTACCCCCAGCCTCAAGAGATCCTCGGCATGGGTCCTGATGGGTAGCCCAAGAGCCCTCTTGACTACTTTGCGGATGAGAACGTTGAACTTGTCTCGCTCCGCTCTGAGCCATTTGTGCATAGAAATCGTGTACGTGAGGTGGCAGAGTAAGAAGGCATTGATCAGCCTGAGAAGATTGTTTTCCTTCAAGCCTCGATGCCTGTTTGCGATTCTGCGAACGAAGCTCATCGCAAAGACGGGCAACAATGGGCATCACCCCGCCGTCAGACTGGCTTCCAATCTTTGGGTCTGCCTCCCATTTCTTTCCTGTAAAGCAGGAGCTCCGACTTGGCGGGGAAGCATCGAGGTCCGGAGGGGCGGAGATACTCCTTGATCACGTTGATCACCTCCTGCATGGCTTCTTCGACTCTGCCCTCGCAGCCGTCGGAGCGCCATATGGTGATGTCATCGGCGCAGATGATGTGCTTGACGTCCTCAACACGCGTCAACCATTCGGAAAGACCAATCATACAGATGTTAAACAGTGTTGGGGAGATGACGGCGCCCTGAGGAGTGCCCCGCCCTCAGAGGGGCACATCTTCGGAGCGCAAGTCTCCAATGCGAAGCTTCGCCTTCCTGTCAGTTAGGAAAGAGCTGACGTAGCTGTGGAATCTGGAAACGAGACCCAGGTCTGAAATGCTCGTGACCACGAAGGTGTGGAGCACATTGTCGAAAGCCTTCTCGAGGTCCAGACCGAGCAGAGCCTTGACGTCTCTGAACGGCCATCCGCAATCTGATGCTTGATTAGTTTCATGGCATCCTGCATCGAGAGTCCGGCGCGGAAGCCGATCATATTGTACGTGTAAACCTCGTTGTCTTCGGGGTACCCGTTAAGCCTGCTGAGGACGATGCGCTCCATTACCTTGCCGACGCAGGAGGTTAGAGAAATCGGCCTCAAGTTCTCGATGCATGCTGGACCCGATGAGCACGCGTACTGAGAACAACAAGAAGCTCCAAATTATAGCAGACAACATCGAGGGTACAGACCAATATCTCGTTCATGCGCTTCAGAAAAAGTACATAGGACCCTCACCTGCTACGGCATCGTCGTCCGCGAGGAGACAATACGCGGGGGAGGCGAACCCTAAATTAGACGAAGATATAACGTACGCGGAAGTGTATGAGGCGGCACAATCCGCAGTTAAAAACTCGGCACCGGGCCCAGACTCGATCACAAATGCAATGATTCGAAACATGGATTCGGTAGCCCTAGCGAAAATCACAAAGGTATTTAATAGCGAGTGCTGGGCCAAGGGAGACTTGCCCCAAGAGTGGAAATTGGCTAAAATAATCATGATCCCCAAACCAAAAAAGAATCCCTCGATTGATACACTACGGCCGGTGTCGCTCACGTCCTGCCTAGGTAAGCTCTATGAAAGGGTTATCCATAGCAGATTGCAGCGATACCTGGAAGAGCGGAGCTGGTTCCCGGACTCCATGATAGGATTTCGCACGGGTTTATCTTGCCAGGACGCGTTCCTCCTACTTAGAGATGAAATTCTAACTAATATACCGTACGGCGACGAGAGACTAGTCCTAGCACTAGACCTTAAAGGAGCATTTGACAACGTCTCTCACGCCGCAATATTGGAAGAACTCGAACTCGCGGGTTGTGGTGAGCGCACATACAATTACTTAAGAGCGTTTCTTTCCAACCGCGAGGCGAGCATCAGTATTGGCCAAATCACTTCGGATTTATTTAAAATGCCTGACAAAGGAACACCTCAAGAAGCTATATTATCTCCTCTTCTCTTCAACATTGCGATGTGTCGACTCGCGCGCGATCTGGATCGGATACCCGACCTAGGTTACACGCTCTACGCAGACGACATCGCGCTGTGGACGAGCAGAGGTTCACTAGGGGATAAGGAATATACGCTACAAAGTGCAGTATTAGCGGTGGAGAAATTTTCTAGATGGAGTGGCCTGAAGTGCGCACCCGAAAAATCTGAGGTTATCCGGATACACGCGAAAGGCTACAAATCCAGAGGATCGATTAACATCGTGGTTGAGGGCCAATCAGTCCGAGAGGTACCCACGATGCGAGTCCTGGGTTTGTGGCTTCAGAGCGACGGGAGAGCACTACAGACACTCAAGACCCTCAAATCCACAGCCAACAACATAGCCCAAATGATACGTCGCGTGACGTATCGAAAAGCGGGAATGCGAGAAGACGATACCCTAAGGCTCGTACAGGCCTTAGTGGTTAGTCGAATAACCTATGGCTTACCGTACCAAATCCTGAACAGGGAGGAGGAAAAGCAGGCTGACACAATAATTCGAACCGCTTTCAAAGCTGCTCTGGGCCTGCCTAAATGTACTTCAACGGAGCGCATGTTAGCTTTGGGAGTGCACAATACTTTCGACGAACTGAGGCAAGCCACCCTGATGCGACAGAGGGAGCGCCTCAGCTTCACAAAAACTGGTAGGGCAATATTGGCTAGACTCAATATCCCAGCATACCCCATTTATCTCACAGAGCAGGCCGTACCTCTCCCTCCTTCGATGAGATCCAAAATTACAGTAGCCCCAATTCCAAAGAATATGCATCCAGAGTACAACAAAGAAAGGCGCAAAGCACGTGCACAACACATTCAATCAGCCTACTCTAACAACCATAGGTACAACACGTACTACACGGACGCAGCTCTGTATGCAGACACGACCGGGCAGCGCTACCAAAGGAGGTACGCCCTGGCAGTCGTGAACGCTGTCAGCCAACAGCAAATTACCGCGTCGGCCACGGCGGGATCCCCAGCCTCGGCTGAAATATTAGCAGTGGCGATCGCACTCGCACACGCGGAGCGTTCGCAAAGGGACTCGGTCGTGGTCACGGACTCCCAGGAGACATGTCGCATGTTTCTCAAGGGGCACGTGACAGCGGCTAGCCTCGCGATAATCCCGAAATCCTTCAACCACCATCATCGCCTACTCTGGTGCCCGGGCCACGCGGGGGTACAGGGGAACGAAAAGGCTAACGCGTTAGCTCGAGGGTTCACTAACCGAGCGACGGCGTCCTCTTCTAACCCCAACCACCCGCACTACCCATCACAAAATTCCACCAATTTAAATGCCAAAGACATCCTTGCTCATCAGCGTGGAGTCCGAAGAAAATACCCGCCGCCTCACCCACAATTTAACGGGGAAGAGGCCGCCGATTGGCGTAAAATACAGACGGGGGTGTTCCCCCATTTAAAATTGCTAAACGCCATGTATCCCACTCGTTATAGGGCCAACTGTCCTTGGTGCGGTGGCATACCTACGCTAATGCACATAACCTGGGAGTGCACTAAGCACCCTCATAGGCCAAACACCAGTAGGACAATGGAGCAGTGGGAGGCACAGCTCGCCCGCTCCGATCTGGCAGGACAAAAGTCCTTAATTAGCCAGGTCAGGCAGGCGGCAGAGGCCAGTGGGGCCCTGGACTGAGAGGCTCCGACCACCCCTCCTTCAAATCTTTAGAATCACAATAAAGTTTCTCTCTCTCTCTCTCTCGATGCTCGGGGCCTTGCCGGGCTTGGGAATCAGCACCGTGCAGGCCGTCTTCCATTCTGCAGGTACAACGCCGCTCTTCCAGGACTCGTTTGTCTTGTCGGTCAGAAAGACAATCGACGTGTCGTCGAGGTTTCTCAACATTCTGTTGGTGACTCCATCGGGACCCGGCGCAGCCTTGCGGTTGAGTGCGAAGATGGCCTGTCTGACCTCGGCAACAGAGAAGTCTTCGTCCAGCTCGGGGCGTGGAGGGTCTCGGTAGTCCGGGAGTTGGGTCGACGGATCTCCGTCGCGACGGACAGGCAGGTACTTCTGTAGGAGTTTTGCGACGTCTTCATCGACCGTGTGAGACCTGGTGTCTTGGTGAAGGCCCCGGGCCAACGTATGCTTTTTATTTGACTTCGAGCCGTTTTCTTCGAGAAGGTGCTTCAGCATACCCCAGGATTCGCCGTTGCGCATCTGTCCGTCGATAGATTCGCAGAGCTCGTCCCACTGCGGCTGGCATAGCACCTTGCCGTGGCCATCGATGACCTTGTTGAGCTACGAAATCTTCTTTCAGAGTCTGCGATTGAGCCTTTGACCCTTCCATCGGCGGAGGAAGGCTTTTTTGGCCTCGATCAGGTGGGTGAGACTGCTGTCCATCCGCTCGACGTCGAAATCGGTTTCCACTTTCTTTGTGGCCGCGGAAGCGTCGTTACGGATGCCTTCACACCATTCTTCGAGTGGCGGGTGCCCTGGCTCTCCCGGGTTCTTCACGAATCTTGCGAAAAATGGTGCCAATCGATGAACGTGAATTCCCTGACCCTACTCCGAGACACCTTGAAGTTGGTACCGAGAATGTAATGGTCATTGCCGAACTCCATCGTGGTGTTCTCCCAACCCACGTCCTCAACGTTCCTCACCGGGGCGAGGTCGGGTGTCGAGTCCCGGGTGACGGAGCTGCCGATGTAACTTCGGCCCGGGCCCTTCACGAAGCCACCAGGTCTCACACGGTCGATGAATATGTCGCAAAACTTATACAGAAGTAATTCTTCTCGGTGACCAGAGAGGTCCATATCGTTGGCGTCTTGGTTGCGCTCCTTGGTAGTGTTGTAGACGTAACACCAGATACCGTATGGTGCGTTGAAGTCACCGACGACGACCAAGGGTCGAGGGCCGGCCAAGCAAGTCGATCGCCTTCTTGAGAATGGTCCTGAACTGCTGGCGCAAGTCTCTGGAGTTGCTAGATACATAGAGGACATACACGCTCTTTCTACGCTGATTCCGCTGCGGAACGTCGAGCAGGATCTCAACCGTGACATATTCGATTCTACCACTCGCCAGCTTGAGGTCGTGGGTGATACGAATTAGCTGTTTATCGATCAAGGTGCAAATCCCTCGCCCCCCGGGCCGGCCCGACAAGGCCCTGTAGCCCTGGAGCGAGGCGGCGGAGATTAATGTTTCCTGGAGAGCAACGACTTGAGGCTTCGCAGCGAAAGACCTGAAAAACTGCTGCAGAGGGGCTTTTTTGTTAGAATACCCTGCGCAGTTCCATTGCCAAATGCGAAAACTCTCTTTGGATCTATCTATTATGGCTGACCTGATGGACTACTACCTAACGGGGCAGTTAGGCCTGCGCAAAGACTGGGACCTCCTGTCACCGCGCTGGTGGGATAGTGAAGTATAGCTTCCTTTAGTATGGCGGGAACGGTTAGCAGTTGTACGAAGGAGGCGGATGAAGCCATTCGCGCCTCAATGGCGTTGCTGCGACCTGCGAGAGCTCCGAGGCCCCTGTTGGGGTCCCCGAGCGCAACCTGAATTTGGTGAACGGTTATCACTGAGGCAAGCGACGCTAGCGGTGACCTGTTTGAGGCCGTCTGTCAGCCCAATGAGACTTCGCTTATTCTCGCTGACTTCTGCAGACAACGCTCTCGATTCACATGTTTGTTTGAGTACTGCCCTGCGTTTGGAGGACGTCGCAGTACCGTCTATCATAGCTGGGATTTTAGTCTCGGTGGCCACGACTGACGCACAGTTACCCGACACATTCGAAACGAGTTTCCTGATCTCTGCCATTTCGTAAACTAGCCTCTTGATCGTGTTCTTGAGGTCGTCGCTTTCCTTGCGTAAACGAATGACTTGCGCGTCTCTAGCTTGCTCTGTGGGTGGGTTGGTACGAGACGCCGGAGCAGCCTCGGCATTGGCGCCGGGCTTGGGTCGTGCCAGACCGGCCCAAACAAGGGTCGGCTGCTTTCCGCAACTTGTGGAGGCGTGCTGAGGCCCTGATGCTGGCTGGTTTCTGGAACCCGGGCGGCCCCTGGAGCCGGATCTGGACCTGGATTTGGATTGCACCCGGGATCTTGACCTCGACCTGGCCCTGGAGACGGAGCGGCTCCTCGTGCGACCCCTGGAGCGGCCCCGAGACCGGGATCTCCCCCTGGAGCGGGAGCGGCTGCGATCATATCGGCGTTGAGGCGATGCTTGCCGGGCTTGATTGGCGCCCTCCATGAGTGGGAAATGTTCGGCGTTGAGGCGCGGGAGCGTTCCCCCCGTCTGCGCCTTACGAAATACGGCGTCTGAAATCTCCGCTTGCACTCCTTGGCGGCGGTAAGGTGGTCGCCTCCGCACAGCTTGCATTTGGGAGCGCACCTATGGTGAGCGTCAGGGTTTGCTTCTCCGCATCCTCGGCAGATGGCGTCGTGGAAAAATTTTCAGAGTACCGCATTCGTTTTCCCCGCGCCGCCGACGCGTTCATTGGCCCAACCATACCACGTGACTTTGGGGTGCCATATACCTTCCAAGCCCTGGGCGGGCTGGCTGAGTTGGAGCCACGGAGCAAGACACACTTAGGAGTGGAAACTCCGTTGTTTGCGGCGACTAGAAAGTCACAAGCCCGCAGAGCCGTTATCGTGCTGGCGGCACCTGGCGGTCTGGAAAGAAATTACAGCCGTTGAGAGCGCGCCGGAGCGGCCTGCCCGGGCACTGCTTTTTTTTTTCGCTGCGGCTTCTCCGACGCGCCGTGTGGCGCCGCCACTGTATATGGCCCCGTCGGCGCATACAACAATTGTGACCTTATCTGGTCGCCCGCGCTCACTCGCGCTGACGGGAGTTTCCCCTCCTAAATGTCTTACTCCGTGGTTGGAGCGCAGGCAGCGCAGGTTCCCTACGTTTTTATGCGAAGCATATTAACGTAGGTTTCGGGCCTTCGCGTGACGCCCGGCGGTGGCCACCATTGACCCTGAAGTGGGGTCACGTGACATGACGTCACGTGATGACGTCACACCGGCTGCAGATGGGGCCTCATATGGCGCCGTCGGACGTCGCCCGGCGGAGGCCTCCACGTTTCGGTTCGCGCCTTCGCGCGCGACGCGGCGGCGGCGCCACCATCGCTGCATCACGTGATATGTGACGTCACGCCAGGGATTAAGCGGCGCGTGCCCGCCGTCGCGTCAGTCTCTGTGCCCGCAACCGCGCCAGCGTCTTTGCGCCGGGTGTGTATGCGGTCAAGATGCCTCTAAACGCTAAGGATACGCTAAGGTTAAGACCAGTGGATGCTTCGCATCCACTGGGCTTAACCTTCATAAGCCTCCAATTTTTTGTGTTCCGATTGTCGCGCTCGCGTTTGAGTGCAAGAAAATCATGCCTGGCTGCTGCGCCTTCGGATGTAGCAATCGAACAGAGTCTGGAAAGACTTTTTTCTAGATTCCAACCGGGAAAAATGACCGAGAGCGTCATTCTGTGTAGTTAATAAAATCGGCCGGGAGGACTTCAATCCTACAAAAGACACCCGCATGTGCGAGGTATAAGTACACCTTGCTTGTGCTTTTTGGCATTGTTTTAGAAGATACTTAACAGAAGTGCACGCGGTGTTAGCGACGCTACGAAAATAGGTGTTCATTGCAGGGATTGTTCGCGTCTTGCACGTTTGACGCGGGTACACGTGCACGCGTTTGTTGCTCAACACACGCGGTTATTCCGTGCTCGTGGCACGCGAAGGCACACTTGTCGCGCCAATATTCCGCGTCCTCACGTGCACCCGGTACTTGCATGATTTCTCAGCGCACGTGAGCGCGCTCTCGCCTTGAGTCACTCGACCCATATGGCACTTGTTTTTCGCAGATCGTCACGATCGCAGTCAATAATAACATGGTCAGTACGAGGCCGATGATACTTCCTTTTTTCCACTTATCCTTTGCTCATTTATACATACGCATTTCGAGCTTGAAACCGATGGCCAGGTGATATTCACAATACATGCTTCAAATTTTGAGCTTGTAAGCCGAGCACATGTAATGAACTGAAGTCAGCATACGTATTATGTTTTATGTTGAAATGCTACGGTGCATACCCAAATAGTGTTGTACTTGGTGCATAACAAGAACTACGAAACAACAGAACACCCAGTAGCTTTAGTTTCACTTTGTCACTAGGCATGTTATATAAACCGCTCTAAAAGCACAAGAATTTTATACATCGCCTAACTTTCACAACTGGAACAGCGACGACAAACTGCGATATGTCTTCTTCGCTTTGGAAGACGCGGCCAGGACGTGGTTCGAGAACCGAGAAGCCACCTTAACGACCTGGGAACTTTTCCGAAGCGGCTTCCTGCAGACATTCGCAAGCGTCGTACGCCGAGAACGAGCCCAAGCACTATTAGAAACCCGGATGCAGCTACCTAATGAGACGAACGCGATCTACACGGAAGGAATGAGCCGTCTCTTCCGCCACGCCGACCCTGAAATGCCCGAGGAGAAGAAAGTCCGCCTGCTGATGCGTGGTGTGAAGGAGGAACTTTTTGCCGGAATGGTACCAAGCCCACCGAATACCGTCGACGAGTTTCTTCGCGAGGCCACCAGCATCGAGAAAACACTCGAGATGCGAAACCGGAAATTCGACCGCCGCACGAACTCCACAAACTACGCCGGCGTTCAATCACTGGCCACCGACGACCTGCGCGAGACTATCCGAGCGGTCGTGCGGGAGGAGCTGCAAAGCTGTTCGCACCATCACAGCCTCAGGTGGCTTCGATTGCCGACGCCGTGTGTGAGGAGCTCCAACAACAACTTGGAGTAGCCCCTGAATCGCCCCAGCCGCAAGCGATGACCTACGCCGCCGTCGCACGCCGTCAAGGTCCACCTCCGCGACCGCGCCAGGGCCCTGTCACGCCGCAGTTCCGTCGTCCGCCGCCGCCACCGCCAGCACGACCACCCGTTTCCCAGCGCACCTACGCGAGGAAGACGGACATTTGGCGCGCTCCTGACCACCGCCCACTCTGCTACCACTGCGGAGAAGCGGGTCACGTCTACCGACGATGTCCATACCGGGAGATGGGACTGCGAGGTTTCGCCGTGAACGCTCCGCGCCCGCAGCAAGGTGAACGCCCCCGCGATATCGCCGATTTGTTCGCCGCTTCTCAGTGTAGCTCTCGACGACCGTCACCTTCGCCATCACCAGGCCGTTGCCTGTCGCCACAGCGCCGACCATACACTGGCCCAGCCCGGGGCCGGTCAGCGAGCCCATATCCGGAAAACTAAAAGCAGCAACCGATGGAGGTGCGGTTGCTGTTCGTCGAACTGACGAAGATCCTCCGCCGCCGACGAAGACGCCGATGAAACTACCTCGACGACATAACGACACGCCGCCGTCCCGATGAAATCAGGAAGCCAAGACTACACCGATGAAAGACGACTGGACGACGCGACGTTCCAGCTTCAGTTCAACGCGACGCAGCCGTGATCCGTCGCCAAGACCCAACTGCAACGCCATACAAAGAACCACCGACCTCGACGTACTTCTCGACGGCCACGCAGTCACTGCCTTAGTGGACACAGGGGCCGATTACTCCGTAATGAGTGGACACATCACCGCCCACTTGAAGAAGGTTAAGACTGCATGGGAGGGCCCCCAAATTCGGACCGCTGGAGGACACCTCATTACGCCGACTGGAATCTGCACGGCAAGAATTACCGTTCATGACCGGACTTACCCTGCCACCTTCGTTGTCCTCCAACAGTGTTCACGAGACGTCATTCTCGGCACGGACTTCCTGAATCAACATGGCGCAGTCATCGACCTGAAGTCGAAATCAATAACGCTGTCGGAAGATACAGCGTTACCGCCGGAGAGCTGTCGTAGTCACCACGCCTTGAGTGTGCTCGAAGATCAAGTGAGCATCCCGCCGCGCTGCAGCATTATTATTTTCGTCGGCACTGAAACACCCGCTGACGTGGAAGGCGTCATCGAGGGCGACCAACATCTACTGCTCGACCGTGAAATTTGCGTCGCAAGAGGGATCGCTCGACTCCACGGAGGGCAAGTGGAAGTTATGCTAACCAACTTCAGCCAAGAGTTCAAGCACATCAACAAGGGCACGACAATCGCATACATCGAGGAAATTGTGGAAACCAGCAATGCATTTGTCCTCTCGGATTCAGCCGCATCTACCCCGATGAGCATTGTCCCCGAACCAGACTTCCTATGAGTCTTCCTATGAGTAAGCAGCAACAGATCAGAAGTCTTCACCGACGATACAAAGACTGCTTTCCGACGTCATCGAGGATTCGACAAACACCAGTTGCAAAGCATCGCATAATAACCGAAGAGAGCGCTCGACCACTCCGCCAGAGCCCTTACCGAGTTTCGACGCGAGAACGTGAACTATTAGGCAACAAGTCGACGAAATGCTGCGCGACGACATCATCCAGCCGTCGAAAAGCCCGCGGGCCTCTCCTGTAGTCCTGGTAAAGAATAAGGACGGAACACTACGCTTCTGTGTCGATTATCGTCGACTGAACAAGATCACGAAGAAGGATGTGTACCCCCTTCAACGGATAGACGACACATTGGATCGGCTCTGCAACGCTAAATACTTCTCGTCGATGGACCTCAAGTCTTGCTACTGGCAAATAGTAGTCGACGAGAGAGATCGCGAAAAGACTGCCTTC
Organism: Dermacentor albipictus; assembly: GCF_038994185.2. NCBI lineage: Eukaryota > Metazoa > Arthropoda > Arachnida > Ixodida > Ixodidae > Dermacentor > Dermacentor albipictus. The sequence goes on from NW_027225565.1 coordinate 807,927, forward strand.
ATCACGGCAGACGGCCTCTACGAGTTCAAGGTCATGCCATTCGGACTGTGCTCGGCGCCTGCAACGTTTCAGCGCGTCATGGACACGGTGTTAGCCGGACTGAAGTGGCAGACGTGCCTTGTTTACCTGGATGACGTCGTTGTCTTCGCCGGAAATTTCGACGATCACCTTAGGCGGCTTGCGACAGTGTTAGAAGCCATCAAGTCATCAGGGCTCACTCTGAAGCCGGAAAAGTGCCGTTTCGCTTACGATGAGCTTTTGTTCCTAGGCCACGTGATCAGCTAATCAGGAGTACGCCCCGACCCACAGAAGACAGCTGCCACCGCAAAGTTCCCGCGGCCAACCGACAAGAAGGCAGTGCGCAGATTCCTTGGCATGTGTGCCTACTATAGGCGCTTTGTCAAGGACTTTTCACGCATCGCGGAGCCGCTAACACATGTAACCAAATGTGATGTCGCGCTCAAGTGGGAAACGCCGCAGGCCAAGGCATTTCAAGAACTCCGGTACTTGCACACTTCGACGAGGGCGCCGATACCGAAATCCACACTGACGCCAGTAGCCTAGGCCTCGGTGCCGTCCTAGTCCAGAGGAAAGAAGGACTTGAAAGGGTGATATCGTATGCTAGCCGGTCGCTGTCAAAAGCGGAAAGCAACTATTCTACGACTGAAAAGGAATGCCTCGCCATCATTTGGGCTACAGCTAAATTCAGCCCTTACCTCTATGGCAGGCCATTCAAAGTCGTCAGTTACCATCACGCATTGTGTTGGCTGGCTAACTTAAGGACCCTTCAGGACGGCTGGCGCGGTGGAGCCTCAGACTACAAGAATATCACGTCACGGTAATATACAAGTCCGGAAGAAAACACTCCGACGCCGACTGTTTATCGCGCGCCCCCATCGATGCCCCGCCGCAAGACGACGAGGACGACGACGCCTTCCTTGGGATAATAAGCGCGGAAGACTTCACTAAACAGCAACGAGCCGACCCGGAGCTAAAAGGCCTCGTCGAGTATTTGGAAGGGAACACCGACGTTGTCCCTAGGGCATTTAAGCGCGCGTTGTCTTCGTTCTTCCATTATCGTCGTGGGTGCCACTGGTACTGTATATATCTCTATAGAACTCCTCAGCCACTTGAACTATCTCATCCATATTAGTTATGATATTGCCGGCTTTGTCTCTTAACGCATACAGCTGATTCTTGCCAATTCCTAGTTTCTTCTTCACTGTTTTTAGGCTTCCTCCGTTCCTGAAAGCATGTTCAATCCTATCCATATTATACTTCCTGATGTCAGCTGTCTTACGCTTGTTGATTAACTTCGAAAGTTCTGCCAGTTGTATTCTAGCTGTAGGGTTAGAGGCTTTCATACATTGGCGTTTCTTGATCAGATCTTTCGTCTCCTGTGATAGTTTACTGGTATCCTGCCTAACGGAGTTGCCACCGACTTCCATTGCACACTCCTTAATGATGCCCACATGATTGACGTTAACTGCTTCAACACTAAGGTCCTCTTCCTGAGTTATAGCCGAGTACCTGTTCTGTAGCTTGATATGGAATTCCTCTATTTTCCCTCTTACCGCTAACTCATTGATCGGGTTCTTATGTACCAGCTTCTTCCGTTCCCTTCTCAGGTCTAGGCTAATTCGAGTTCTTACCATCCTGTGGTCACTGCAGCGCACCTTGCCTACTACAAAACACGCTACAAAAAATTGGAGGACGCTTAAGCTTCGCCTTCAAGAGTGGAACGCGACAGCGTTCCCATCGACCCGCCAAGGGGTGTAAGACAATGCGCTACGGCGCAGGGATCAATTACGAGGCGCCCCGCATCGGACTTTGCGCCCACCTGTCACACGGAGAGCGTCGAGCAACGCAGCGTTCGGCGCGGCAACGAAACGTGCGCCTGAGCAAAGGGAACGAACCAAAGAACTCGGTGTCTCGGAGGGGGAAACGATCTATGCCAGCCAAACGTCGTGATCGGCACGGGCAGAGAGATAGATAGATACAGTAAAAGCTCGTTAATTCGAACCGCAAGGGGAAGCCGCTTCAGTTCGAATTAACGAAAGTTCGAACTAACGAAAGTGAAGGAGAGCAACAGTACACTGCGATTTCGAAGCAGTAAGGCATGTCAGAAATTTGCCGTGTCAGAAAGTGATGGTGTGTGCCGCGGGCATACGCCATCTTCAAGTCGAAGCTCTGGTTCCGACTGTACCACACCACCGATGTCCACCGAAACGAACGTTAGCCGAGGCTCAACACCATCACAATGAATCGCGACAGCCGATACCTCCTAAGCTGAAAACAGAGGTGCACAACCGAAGAAGACTGCCGAGACAAAGACGCTGAACACGTGAAGGTGGCGAAGGGCCTGATTCGTTGGTTCTTGATTGCAAGCGCAGCTGCGACGTACTTGATTCGCTGTGTTTTGGCGCTTGCCGTGCCACCTCCGCACAACATTAGCAGCTGTACAACATTTGCAAAGCCTACGAAATTCGCAACGGGCAAGAAGTCTCGGAGGTTACGTAGAATGGAGAGGCGGCAGCCGCCGCTGCCTTCTGGCTGACCCCGCGTCGGTTAGATTTTTTCCCGATTTTGCCTTCTCTCGCCGTTTTCTCCGTTTCGGAGGCAATACAGCCTTGTGTGTAGGCAGTAGGCGCGTTTCTCTGGCCGTGTGCCAGGCGAGTGTAGTTCGAATTATCCGTGAGGGAACCTTCTCGCGTTCGAATTAACGGAATTTTTTATACATATACTTCTGTGGAGCTTGGCCGGACCAAATCGTACAGTTCGAATTATCCATAAATTCGAATTATTGAAGTTCGAATTAACGAGCTTTCACTGTAGTAATCTAAAGAAAGTAACGGCGCTTGATTCTGCAACCCGCGTGGGAGCACGGCGAAGCGTCGTCAGGGGAGAGGGAGTCGGGGGAGAGGGAACCGGACCGCGCACAGCCCCAATGCGCATATGGCGCGCCACCTGTCGGGGCAGCGCCGTACATTGAGAGGAGGGGGTCTTCTGTGTTTGCCGCAAGATGGCTCTGCGTGCGCGGTAAGCGCAGAAGAAATGTAGCGGAAACGTACTTCGCTATTGTGTAAATGCGACTTCTGTAAGTTACAGGCTCATAATTACCGTTATACACCGCAGTATAACTTTCTACGGCACGTTTTTAAGGCAACACCGCGTTCACTAGATGCGCGTTTGTACCACTTTCAAGCATCGAATTCGTGGCTGAGTGGTAGCGGCTCCGTCTCACACTCCGGAGACCCTGGTTCGATTCCCACCCAGCCCATCTTGGAAGTTGCTTTTTATTTATGAAGTGCCTGCCGTGATTTATCGCTCGCCGCGGACGCCGACACCGACGCCGACGACACCGGCTTTTCTGCGACACGAGCTCCTTAACGCTATCGCGTTAAAACAACCTGCTCGTGAAGAACTTCTCACCAGTCCGCGCCAGCTACCTTCTTGTTGTACCGTCAGCGCTGCGTCCAGAAATACTGCACGCCCTACACGACGATCCAACCGCTCGGCACCTCGGATTCTCCCGGACGCTGTCGAGACTACAGGAAAGGTATTACTGGCCGCGTCTGACCGCGGACGTCACCCGTTACGTCAAGACATGCCGAAACTGTGAACAACGCAAGACACCACCGACGAGGCCAGCAGGATTACTACAGCCGATCGAACCTCCTCGCCTACCATTCCAGCAGATTGGGATGGATTCGTTGGGGCCGTTTCCGATATCAACATCCGGGAATAAGTGGATCGTCGTGGCGACGGACTATCTCACCCGTTTTGCTGAAACTAAAGCTCTACCAAAAGGCAGCGCAGCCGAAGTGGCGCAATTTTTCGTCGAGAACATCCTGCTGCGACATGGTGCCCCGGAAGTCCTCATCACCGACAGAGGAACTGCTTTTACAGCAGCGCTCACCCAAGCCATTCTGCAGTACAGCCAGACAAGCCACAGGAGGACAACTGCCTACCATCCGCAGACGAATGGTCTCACGGAGCGCCTGAACAAGACCCTCGCCGACGTGCTAGCAATGTACGTCGACGTCGAACACAAGATATGGGACGCGGTCCTGCCGTACGTAACCTTTGCGTACAACACGGCGGTGCAAGAAACAACACAGATCATGCCGTTTAAGCTGGTTTACGGCAGGAACCCGATGACGACGCTTGACGCCATGCTGCCGCACGTAACTGACGAAGAGAATGTTGACGTCGCTAGCTATCTCCAGCGCGCCGAAGAAGCCCGACAGCTCGCCCGCCTGCGTATCAAGAGCCAGCAGAGGACCGACAGCCGGCACTACAACCTCCGACGACGCTTCGTCGAGTACGAACCGCGCGACCGTGTTTGAGTCTGGACCCCGATACGCCGACGAGGACTCTGTGAGAAACTACTCCGACGCTACTTCGGACCCTACATGGTCATCCGACGTATTGGCGCTCTGGACTATGAGGTTGTGCCAGACGGCATTTCGCATTCGCAGCGGCGCCGCGCACGATCTGAAGTGGTCCACGTGGTGCGCCTTAAACCCTTTTACGGACGCTGACGAACTTCGCCATTTTTGTTCTTTTCTTTGCTACGAGTGCTTTTGTTTATTACCTTCGTTTGTTTGCAGCATCGGGTCGATGCTTTTTAAGAGGGGGGTATTGACACGTGTACTTATCTTTATCGGGCGACCACGTTTCGCCGCTTAACAACTGTAATCGCACAGCGAGGGACGCGCCTGCATGTATCCGACGTTTCTGGAAAGTTATCGATGCTTCTACCCGGCTGTCTGTTGTCGCCGAACCTTGTGTTATCTGATTTCATTACGTAACGCGAATGGTGTAGAACTTTGTGGAAGGCACGCGGGTCCGAACGATAATCTGGAACATTCGACGACTGCTCTATAAAAGCCGACGCTCTTGACTCGCTGATCAGATTTACGACGATCGCCGACTGTGTTCGCCGCTCTCGTTGTGCTTTAAGTGTAGCCTGTTTTGTGGGCACAGGTTCGCCCAATAAAAGCTAGTTTTTGCCTTTCACAGTATTGCTACTGTGTTCTTTAACGTCATGACCACGTGACAATATGAACCAAGTCCTCACGACCGCCACAAAAGGGGCCCACTCCACGAGCCAGGACGGCTGCGAAGGGCCTGTAACTCAACGGCAGGCACCCTCGTGCCAGGCGGTACGTACATAAACGTGGCTCGTCTAGCGCCAAGGAAAGTGGCCGTAATGAGCTTCCAGTTTGGCCTGTGGATGGACAGATCATACCTTTGGCAATGCGGGGGGAGGCCTGGGGTGAGGATATCGACCAGTTCTTGCACTGGTGTTGAAACTACGTCGATGCCGGGTAGAACATTACGGAGGCTTACCAGAGAATTGGCAGCCGCCGCATAAATGGTGGACGGGGAAACTGAGCGGGCCACACAGTAGAAAAATGTGCTCAGCGAAAACAAGCGGAGTCGGGTGCTAAGAAAAAGGAAGTTAAACTTCTATTTATGAGTATATCCGAGTTAAGAGAGCGACCTGGGTCCACCTGACGTGTATAGTGCAGTGGCCACGATGCCCACGCCTGGGCAACTTGGGAAGCTGTCTGGCTACACAACCAGTTGTCCCTTTCCACAGGAAGCGAAAGAGGACCCTCACCGACATAAGCTTGGTTCGGGTTGGAACAGAAGACACACACGCCACATATGTCAGGACGGCAAATAGAAGTGAGCGAAGAATTGTCGCTCGAGCAGTCAATGTGCATGACAACACACTGAATTCCTGAATCCTCATTTCAAGCTTCTCCTTAGCATGTTGCCAGGTTTCAGGGGAGACACCGTCTGGTTCGAATTGGAAACCTAGAATGCCCAACCGCGTTTTCACGGGGAGACCATGAACGGGCTGCGGACTGGATGGAGTGGAGTTCAAGTACATGGCTTCACTTTTCGACCTATTCAACCTTGCACCGCTAGCCTTGCAGTACCTGTCCATGACCTCCAAGACGCTGCAAGTCGATGTCTCGTCCGGGACGACAATGGACAAGTCATCCGCGTAGGCAAAGAGTGCAACCGGACGGGAACCTGGTCGGAGTAGGAACCTGCCAGTTCTACTGTCAAAGGATAACCTCTGCAGAAGCGGTTCAAAGGCGAGTACGTAGACGGCAGGTGAGAGAGGGTGCCCCTGCCGTACACCCCGTCCCACAATGAACGCCTCCGAGACGTGATCCCGTATGAGAACAGCAGAAGTCAGTCGAGAATACAAAGCTTGGACCATCTGCCGAAAACCCACCCTATGAAACCAGCCTCTTCCAGAACACGGAAAAGGTACCTCTGTCTAATGATATCGAAAGCCTTCTCCTGATCGAAGGAGCAAAGGATACCTGGAAGTTTCCTGGTATTTGCCTACAGGAGACGGTCCCTCACTGCTGGACCAGGAAGCTGAGTGGAGCGCCCCTGGACACAACATGCCTGGTATGGCCCAAAACAGTGTTGAGTACTGGCGTGAGTCGCATGCACAGTCACTTTGCTATCAGCTTGTAATCGCAGTTCAGAAGTTTGATTGGACGCCATGGTCTCAGATCGGAGATCGTCCTTACAAAGTAAAGTGATTAGCCTTCCTCGTTAAGGCGCTGAAAGGTCCCTTCACCGAGCAGCCTGTTCACTAGTGATGTGAACGGCTTCCCTAACAGTGTCCAATACTTCACATGAAGTTCGACTGTCAGACCATCGGATCCCGAACTGCGGTTATGCTTCATAGACTTGAACGCCGAAAATAGCTCGTCCTCATCTATGGCTGAGTCACATACTTGCGGTGGCTCAGCTGGTGAAGCAAATGAAAAGACTACTGGAGAGGTGACTGGTTCAGCATACAAGGTCACGTAAAACTGCCTCGCCGGTGCAAGGCACGCGCCCATGCGTCAAAAGCGTCGGTCAGGAACTGGGCGAATCATGACGACGCGCAGAGATTTCGTCGACGGCTAGAAGTACGCCGTCGCGTGGCGACGCGGCGCCGGCATCAACCAATCGGCGGATGCGAGGCCTGTGATGGCCGCCAATGCGAAGACGCCGGCACCAAGGATTGTCAGAGTTCTTTGGACGCATGACGCAGCGCGCGACAGTGTTCCTGAAAGACAGCGTTGTGATAGTATAGGCCGACAACGACACGACCGACGACCGTGGACTGTGGCAGTGCGACGTGGATCTGAAGCGACTTCGAACGACGCTGCCAAATCCAACCTGCCCACAGGGTTCCGCCGGTCTGAATGCGTTGGTCTGATAAAACATGCAACCGAATCACGATTGCCGCAACGTCTGTGCTTGGTGTATGTGTATGTTGTCGTGCTCGAAACGAATGGAAACATGCTTCCGAACTCCCAATCTGGATAATCAGCACTCACCTATCGCCCCTATTGTTTAAGTTACGCGTAGACCTAGCGCGTCCATCGAGTCCATAACTGGCGAGTGAACGAGCCGAGCTGAACAACTCAGTCGAAGGAAATGAATTTTCAGTTACGTTTGGCGCTGCAGCGATTTGAAATATGGCACTTCTAACTTCGTGTGGTTTCTGGTGAGGTAAATGAACCGTGTGGAACGTTGGGTGGTGAACCGCGACTTGTTTCTGTGGTCTCAGGTGACTCGCGTTTAACAGGGGAGCCCTGCGTTGTTTCCAGTGGTAAAGATAGCTTTCGAAAGCGAAATACACTAGTAGCCGAACAATGGGAAGTGCATACGTCATCAGCCATGCCATCCGTTTTAGCTGGCAGTGCGCTATTCTATTCGGCATGTTCAATCGAGTTCACTACAAGTTCACAGTACTCCTTCACTATAACTTCTTTTCAAGTCCATGGGCTAGTTGGGAATAAATCGCTCGTGCTGCACTCAAGAATGCTGACGCACTGAAGGAAACATGACACAGCGCAGTCATGTTTGAGTCAGTATGTCCTTATACTTGAGCACTGCATAAAGAAATGATCTTTTTGCAATAGGCACCATGTGCAAACATAGGAGGACCTGTTGATCATGCAAGACCTATCCATGCAGCCGCGTATACTAGGATTTCAGCGATGCCTGCGTGAGAAGCAGCACATACTGAGTCATTGAAACTGTAATTGGCGGTTTACCTTTTTTTTTCATGGAGAAAGAAGATGGTGCGAGTGAATTGCGGGGAAAGCCTGAAAAGGTATGTGCGCTTTGTGCCGTCGGTATGCTTAAAGTGCCCAAATCTCTTCAGCTTCCATTAAAATGTTTCTCGCTGCGATACCATAAGCTATAGTCAGGGGGAAGATCACCTCAAAACCAAGTTCCCAACGCATCTTCACAGAATGTGTTTGATTAACAAGTTAACACTTCCACTGCAACATTATGTCGGTGTACAGCATACACGCTTGAAATAAATACGTTCCGTAAAGGCGAACGACTGGGCCTACAATAGCAAACTTTGTAGTAGCACCGCAAAAAGTGCTCCCATTACTATCAGCCACAACAGAACTGATGCGCGTCCAACCTACTTCTTCGGAGGCACCCCTACAAAGACTGCTTGGGCCCTTCCCATTCTGTGTGCAACATTCGGCCTTTCTCTCGACGTTTGTGCGTATGTCACCAGCACTGTATCATAGGCTCATTGTATTCTTGATTTTATGTCCCGTGTCTCCCTTCCCTGTGCGCCTGAGGTTTTCCGAGCACTCTACACTTCTATCATTCTGCCACGGCTTGAGCACTGCTCATCAGTACCAAACTCCCATCGCTTACAAACTTGAGCTTGTCCAGCGCCGGGCAACACGCGCCCTCTGTATACTCCCTTCCTTACGGTCGTCGCAAGCTCATGCTAGCCTACGAGGATTGCTTCAAAACCCTCAAGTGGCACACCCTACAATACCAGTGCAACATCGCACTAGTCTGTCTATTCTGCAGGTTGCTTGACGGCTCTCTGAACAGCACTCATCTTTCTTCTTGAGTCCCTCTGAACAGGCGGTATGGACACGCCTATTGGGCCGGACACCGCAACTCCATGCATATATCTGGCGTACAGAGCTTTCTCTCCAACCACCCAGTCATTTGCACTCCCCTTTCTTCCGACCGAACTCTATTGCAACTCCTGCGTGTTGTGCATGCGTCGACTGTGTGCGTGTGTGTATGTGTGTGTGTGCGTGTGTGCGTGTGTGCGTGCGTGTGTGTGTGTGAGTGTGTGTGTGTGTGTGTGCGCGTGCGTGCGTGCGTGTGTGTGTGTGCGTGCGTGTGTGTGTGTGTGTGCGCGTGTGTGTGTGTGTGTGTGTGTGTGTGTGTGTGTGTGTGTGTGTGTGTACACACGTGGAGAGGCGTGTTTTGCACCCTTCAAGTTCCTGCTCTAGTTGGCTGGTTTTCACACATTCTAGCACACAGACATCAGCCTTTTTTAGTTTTGCGAGCCATTTAGAGCACTACGTTACCAGTAAGATTACTATCATTATTATTCGAATCATTACTACGACCGCACTGAATGTGTTTAGGCCAGCATGACACGTAATTCAATATACCCGTATTTTCGCGATTCTAAGCACCCCCCTTCTATTTTCGCGAAAAAATTAGGAAAAACGTTTGCATGCGAATCTAAGCACCCCATATATTTGTTAGGAAGAGCGCGTAGCCAAGGCCGCGAAACGCGCTTGCTCACTCTGGAATAATTGCTCGACAGACCTGCAGGCACGTGGTTAATGCTTCTGTTGGACGCGTTTCGCGGCTAGCTGACGCCGGTGGGAAAGACAAACCTTCGGAACATCAATAGCGGGTGGCATGACGCCAGTGCTGCAACCCCTCGACGTTTCAGTCAACAATCCCTTCAAAACCAATCTCCGACAGGAGTGCGAAGAGTGGATGCGAAACCCTGACCGGAAGAAGACGCCGACGGGAAAGCTGCAGAGAGCGTCCCCATCAACCATCGCAAAGTGGATTTCGGACGCGTGGAAGAGGGTCCAAGTGGACGTTGTGGTCAAATCATTTAAGAAATGCTCGATCACAAATAACTTCGACGGAGCGGAAGACGACCTGCTGTGGGATACCGAGAGCAGCGGTTCAAGCGGTGCGACAAACTCAAGTGGCAGTGATAGTGACTGAGCATCCTACACAAGCTGTGGGTTCACTGTCTGCACCGATTTTTCTTTTGAATGTTTGCAAAATAAAATGTTATTTCTCGCACCCATACCAGACGCGTGGCCGATTGGTTCGAGTTCCATTGTGCACGTGCATGGGAGGTGGTGTACATGAACCAAGGTGCGGGATGCATCACGAGACTTCAGTGCATTGACCGTTGGGGTAGTGGACAGTGCGCCAAGCTCCGAGTTGGCAGTTCGGAGTAAGCGCCGAGTTCGAACGATGTGCATTAGAATGGTCTCCGTCTGTCTCGCACCCATCTCGTCATGATGTCGCAGCGAAAAGAGGGAGGGTGGGTCATTCTAGATTTTTCGAATCTAAGCACCCCCCTCACTTTGGGCATCGCGATCGTGAAAAAAAGGGGGTGCTTAGAATCGAGTAAATACGGTATATCTTGAGCTTCGTGCGCTCTCACTCTTCTAAAGAGTGCGCCAATGATGCATGCCTCGTTGATGAAAATGATGATATTGTCTCGAACACTGCTGATGGCTTTGCAGAAAATTGATGTTCTGTATATGCTGTAAAACATGCTTCAAGCAACTTTACTTTTCAGTGTGGCACGGTGCGTACGCTGTCACTCAATGAAGACCTTGTTTTCAAGTGTATGAAGCGCCTCAAACCTTCCCTTTCTTGTGGTGCTGATGGTATTCCTTCCGCAGTGCTTAAGACGTATGGAAGCATACTTGTTCCTTGTTTTCACAAACACCTTCAATTGTTCCCATGAAGTCTTGTACGTTTTCGTCCATGCTACTCGGAAGGTAGCATGGACATTGCCCATGTACAAATCGGGTGCTATAGACATGCAGTTACCAAGTGCCGGCCTATATTTATCCTCTGCAGTGCGTCAAAAGTATTTGAATCGGTATTGCACTCCTTGCTTTCTGTTAGTGCTCAAAACACTTCAATAAATGAACAGCATAGCTTTGTGTGCCGACGACCTAACATTATTTGAGACTGTCAACAGTGTTCACAAAACAAAAAGACATTTTTTCACTCTCAAACTGGTGCAGAACCAATCAGGTACTCTTGAATGCTTCAAATACTATGGCGTTAAGTTCAGAGTAATATTTGCCTGAGCTCGTTGGTTGCACTTAGCACGATTGGTTTCCGACAGAACGTTCTGAGACGGACAGGAAGAGACGACGACACACGCTATCAGTCAATGAAGACCTTGTTTTCAAGTGTATGGACATAAGCAGCCTTTGTTGTCGTCTCTTCCTGTCCTTGTCAGAGCGTTGTGCTGAAACCTAATTGGGCATTAAGTTATATGCGGAAAACACACCATGTGCCATTTACATACCCCCTTCGGGATGTTCCACTGGCCAGAGCCGATGGAATGAAAGATCTTAGGGTGTACTTCGACAAAACGCTAAGCTTCTCTTCACACTGATATTCACACAACGTACCCGTCACGCTCTAGGAATATTATGTCGTATATTGCATGATTTCCACTCACCTGGTACTCGGTAATGGGTCTGAACCACATGTGACTTGGTTCGCTCGGCTCTTGATTTTTGCCAACCTTTCAGATGTTTTTCTAGTGTGTATCCCTTAACTTTCTACATTTCCGGATTCGTTAAGTCAAGAGGAACACGCCGATACCCGACTTTTTGGGTGGGTGGACGTTTGTGACATTTCTTGCTGTTTTCCTTTCGGCTACGTCGTGACTGTGCGCTGTGCCTAACCGCGTTAGGGTTCGCGCGGCGAGGCATCGCTCACCCGTCTCTTCTCGTCGGAAGCTCTTCTACGGACTTTGTGATGGAGTGCGAGGTGGAAGGGGAGTTTTTTGCCACCAAGGACTTCACTAAAGACTCCAGGTGGCAGCTCGTTGCCTCCAGACGTTCAATGAGAATGAGAAACGCCCCCAATGCCAGTGCGATCGACGTTCAGCATAAGACCACTTCCAACGCTCGGGGCCGCGCTGACCATGCGGGCATTAAAAGCAAGATTATTCGAGGGGGCAGGATTCCTCCGCTGCCCAAGGAGGAGCCAAAGATCGTCGTGCGGCCCAGGGGAGACCTGTGTATCAGCAAGTTAGGACCTACCGCAGTGGCCGACGCCATATGGCAAGCTGCCAGGCTCGATTCGGCGTCGCGGGACACCGACACGATGTGAACAAGCTTTCAACAAAATATAATGGTGATTAGCACACCAAACAGGCACAACGCTGAATGCTACGTCGGCATCGAAGGCATTTCCGTGGCCGGTGGACAGTTTGACGTCAGCGCTTACGAAGCCGCCCCCAACTCCACGTGCAACCCGTACAAAAAAAATTCTTGAGAAGGCATTGAAATATTGTTGGTCAATGTTGAGTTTTTTATTGAGGAATTATTGAGAGTATGTTGGAGAATTGTTGGGTTGAGTGTTGAGCACTCTTGAATATTGGCCACTGAAATCGAATTGAAACACCATTGGGTACCTCAATGTTGAATAATTGTTAAGTTACCATTGTAAGTCCATTGTGCTTAGACGGCCCGTTGTGTTCGTTTTGTTGAATGGTTGTTGAGTTACCATTGATACTGCGTTGAACTAACGTTGTGGTAGTTCTGTTGACCTGTTGTTGAGTTATTATTGCCACAGCATTGAAAAGCATATCGTGCTACAGTTGAGATGCGTTTGATGAGTTTTCTAGAGCCCAATAAATGTTTTCCGATCCGATGTTTCGTTGGGCTAGTGTATTTTTATTCATATATTGAAATTGCTTCGCTGTTCACACTTGCATGCCCCGGTGCCTGCTCATAACTTTCCCAAACACAAACAAAATAAAAGGAGAGACTGATCAACTTGAAGTACCTTTATTTACACTAAAGATGTGTGCACGTGAAACATTATTACAGTACATAAGCCACCACTACATCGAACCTGGAGACACAGGCTAGTACCTACAGCACTCTAGCAGTGTAATACATCTGAAAAAACCTATACATATGAATCCAATCAAAACGATCATTGTGCTCTTCACTTTCGACTTAAGTTTATGACTAGAAGGCAAAGCGACTCAAAAGGCAGGGCTTAAGCATACCCTTGCAACAACCAACTTTGAACACATGAACACTTGGAGCTGCTTGCATGTGAATACACAAAAGACATCTGAATATGTTACATTAAAATGTTGCGCACACTAACACATCACAGGAAGAGCTACGGCTGACTGTGAGAAGGCAAAATAACCAACTTGAAACGAATGACTTCACGTAAATATATACAACCTTTAGCACACGTCTTTCACCATGATTAAAATTTAATGAAGTACCAAAGTAGACTTGCCTGAGCTATGTCTTCGAGATATATATATTTTCATGTTGCCCAATTATTTTATAAAATAACATCACTCAACTTAGCTATACTTGACGAGACATCATGTAGAAAGTTGTCGGGCATGATGAACACCTGAATCGTGTTTCTGACAAGCCAGGATTGCTTTCTTCAGAAATAAACTTGTAAAGCTTTTGTGTAATGAAAGCAGCTTATCTCCCTGGCACAAGTCAAGAACAAACAGTACGCCATTTGATTATGTTAATTTGGGGTACAGAGGAGTTCGTTAGTGGCATTTCCTCAATTTAGTGAGCTCATTTTAGGTAATATTTCTGGGCTTGCACAAAGCTAATTAAAGCACTTTTTGGGGCCTTTTTTCCTATACCCAGCAAGTAAGTGCTACCTCAGTCAATAAAGAGATAAGGAAAGGCTAATACCTTGAACGATAAGAGAAAAAATTATTTAGCACAGAAAATTGGTAGTAGCACATGGCTAACACAATTCCAAACAGCCAAATAAATGGTCACCTGCACTTTCAGTATCAAGCACCTCAGAAATAGTCTTACAGTATGAGAAAAGATTCCAATGACTCGACAGCCCGATTGCTGAGACAGTGAAAAACGCAAATAAACCATATACGAAACACTAATTACCTCAATTTCACAGATAAAATGTTATTAAAATAGCACCAGAGTTTTGCTGCATAAAATATGTAAAGGTTGCATAAAAATTGGGACAAAGCAATAACTGAAAGACAGAGGGAGCTACAGCGCACCCATGTTGAAAAAGATTACAAGGAAAATGATATATATGCATATTTAAGTTTACAATTTTCGCTCCAACATATAGAAAAAGAACGCATGCACTTAGAGCATAAAAAGGTTCATGTGCCTGGAGAATGCAGCGCAGTACAAAGAAGCGTCATGAGAACCGAAAAGTAGATCTTACTACGAATGCTTGCAACCTACAATCAGGCATGTGCCATGTCATGCCTTGAATGGATGAAATTCATAAATCTTACACACAAAGGAAGTTACCATCACTCTTATTGGCTTCCTGAGGGGACTCCTTGAAATTGAACTAGAAAAATGTACTCAGTGTCAAAAACAAAGAGAAGACCCTATAGCATTCTTCCTGAAATGAACAGCGCAAATAACTTCATGTATCAATTCTATGGACACTTCACCAATTCGGTGTACATTTATATTTCACAACCACCCAACAGAGACGAGAAGGATGAATTAAGGTAGGAACACACATGAACGCTGACTGAAGTAGAAGTTTATTCGTGAAGACGAAGATTTTAAACACACTGACCAACTTCACAAAGAAAAAGCTATGGATGCGCAGCATACACAGCCCGCACAACAAAAAAGGACCGAAATACGTCCTGTAGAATAAACATGTGCGCCAAAAACTAACAAAAACATGAAAACTGAAGGGTTTCTCCTGTAAGCGATAGTAACGAGAAGTACTGTAGCAACTCTTTCCCACTAAGGCTCAAAGAAATCTTGTTTATGAATATTTCTTCGTGATCAATAAATAATGCTTCCCTAAGTCCTTTTGTGTTCTGGTCTCTGTGATGAAAGAATCGTTCTTTCTGCTTTATACCGCAACACCAGAGGAGTTCCAGAAGCAATATTTATTGATCACAAACGAAACAATTGCGTAACCAAGTTATCTGTTGCCCTTAGTGGGAAAAAGTTGTTCTCAAAAGAGTATTTCCCGTTGGGTAGTATCACTTATCGGACAAATCTTTCGCTTTTTCAATAGATTTGACCGATAGTTCTCTTTTTTCGCGCACATTTATTCTACATGACATGGCTTTTTCATATTTTTTTTCTTGTCGCACGTGGCTGTTTCTGCCACGCACGCACGGATTTTTACCTTTGCCAAGTTGACCAGTGTGTTTAATACCTTTGTCATCAAAAGCAAACATTTAGTAGAGCTTGCACTCGTGTGTGCTCCTACCTATTTCGTCGTCCGCCTCTGTTCCTGCTGCTGTTTACAGTACCCACGTATCACTTGGTTAGGCTGGTAAACATTCTCACAAACAAAAGTAAATGCCTCCCCTCAAAAGGTAGCCCATCCTTTACTACTAAACGCCAGAGCAAATCGAAAGTAAGCCTTTACAGCGTCCATGCAGCAGCTGGTACACCACAGAGTAACACAAAAAATAGTTGAAAATCCCACTTGATGCGAGCTTGCTAGTGAATCAGCCACATATCAACGGGTGTCTCTTGCACGACGCCAAGGTGCTTTTGGCGTAGAACACTTTAGCATCTGGGAATTTACTGCATACGTAACCTGTGAGAAGGGAATGTGGACAGAAAATGAGATTGCGCGGATTAAGAATGTGCCACGCACTGCACATAACTACGCACGAAATAGAAGTACACACTATACTGACAAGTAAAAATTTGGGACTCTTTACGAGTGCCGTAGAGAAAAGGAAGGAATGGGTTGCTACGGTAAATGTTAGCTAAAACACGCACAGCGATGTTTCACAGTGGGGAAAATATTCCCGGCTCACTCGCAGAACCAAAGACCACGCGACAGTGCATAGCCCATACCAAACAGATATCGAATCTTTTGGTAGAAGTCCAGTAGAAGGGATGACCTAAACATACGCCGAGAGCGATGCGAGCGTGAGCGTGCCTGTACGAATGAGAACATGTACCGCTTCTTTGAAGCTAGCCGCGCTCCGGCGTGGCTCCGATCATCCCGCGCGATTTGTGTGCAGAACGTCGCGTACACGCCCTTGCGTTGCGCGGTAGCGTCTGCGCAGTGAGCTAGCTTCATGCACGCGTCATTCTTCACCGTGCAAACGGTGCTCGAGTACGACGCTTAGCTCGAGGCGACAACGCGCCGATTGGCGCTCCTTTCGCTTCTGGAAACAACCCATATTCGGATCGGTCCAACTCAAAGAGGCAGCAGAGAACGGTGGCATGTTTCGGTTATCGCTTATTAAAATTGTACAGTACGTCTTCAACGGCAAACCATAGAAACCGCCGCGCTAGATAAAGATGCTTACTGCGGTAGTTTTGGCGGTGATAGACGATAAGGTGAACCCGTCGGCGGCTGTGTTCTTTGACAACGTCACCACACCTCTGTTCATTTGAGCTGTGTATCCATGTACAGTCACCGCGCGGAAGCTGTGACTAATCGGTTGGCCGTTCTCCGAAAATCCCAGAGAGGCGAAATATATTTCGCGGTGCGCCGCATCACTAGACGCAACCTAAATCGAGGCGCGCTTAACCGCTACGGCACAAAAGGTGATCACACTAACCGTATGGTATACGATGAGCCACTACGGAAAAAAAAAATTCTGATGTTGCACGTGCCAAACCAACGATCTGATTATGAGGCACGTTGTAGTTGGGGGCTCCGTATTAATTTTGACTTCCTGGAAATTTTTACGTGCATACAATGCACAATGCACGAGCGTTTTTGCATTCCGCTCCTTTGGAATGCGGCCGCTGCAGGGATCGTATCCACGACCTCGATCCCCAAATTGCCACGGAGGCCGGCATAGTTACGAAATGCGTAAGCGTGAAGTGCAACACTGCCTTTCGGTACGAGTGTGGTACAAGCGTAGCACAGCTGCACACCTGCTGCACGATTATTTGTCGCGGTTCTCCTAAACTCGTAGTGCCTGCCTAAATACCTTGAAAGGCAGCGCGCCTCTCACGTATCGGAACGCGATAACAAGCGCTTAGACGGCATGCGTGAGCCTCCATGAAAGATGAGGTGGCCACTGTAGAAAATTATCACTGCGCAGAGAAGCCGATCCTTATGTTCCAATTGTGTTCTCTCATACAAATGAAGGAAACGTTATTAGACAGGAACAAATGAAGCAATGCAATTTTACGCACATGGGGCGCCGCTGCCTCTTCGCCTACCATTGTTTCAAACAAAGTGACGGCGGCAGCGACAGTTAGTATCGCGCGCATTTGCTCCGGGGCATGCGGTTTGCTTCATGAAAGTGAACGGTGTGCTTAACATGTCACGCTCGTCTATGTCAAAATAGAAAAGAAGGCTACGTGACCAAGAAAACGAGATTACTTACCTATCTTCAGAAGTGCGGCTGCGACTGTTTCGGGGTGCCTTCTCTCCAACAGGCATCATGGCCTCTGCCGCGCAACTCATCAAAACCGTCAGGCTCGCACATCAGTAGAAGACTAGTTGTTGGGTGAGCCAACCACTTCACCGGATAAACGTCCCACTTATCGTCGTTGAAGCATTCCACTAAAATGTGCGTCATGATGTCCGAAAAGAAAATACTTTGATCAAGAAGCACGAGGCGTGAACCAACGCACAACTGCAACCGATTAACTGAGTCCGAAAGCCGTTCACAGCTTCACATGGTTTCACTATCGTATTCAGTTATAAAAACCTTTCAAACACAAAATAATGGCACTTAAGAACCACTAATTAATTATCAATAATTTTTTATCAACAAACCTTTATAAATTATTAAGAACTACCTAATTTATAGCGTAAACAATAAATACTACGATCAAAAAAATGCGACTACGAAACTAACGGTAACCATGTGTACTGTTGCAAAAGTGTGCGCAAAACGAAGCTCGGTTGCGCCCGTTTGCGCGCACACATACACACCCGAACGCCACCTTAGCGTTTGTCGCGCCACCTAGAAGTAAAAATTACTACTAGTTTTGCTATTGTTACAAAAATAAAACTTCTAATATAGTTTGTAGCGTTTTTGCAGATGACGAGGTGACAAGTAAGGTACAATAAACGTCCGTTACCTGTATTTCTTTCATTTCCCTTTGGTGTTCTTAACTGAACGTACGAGACCTGCAGGCTTGGGAGAGGACGACCGTTCGGCGAGGCTCAAATAAATCGCGTGCTGCTTCCAAGGCGAGAAACGGGAGCAGCCGCAGATACAGCGATTAGCTGTGATACTTTTGCTGCTGTTGCTGAATCTGAAGCTCTTTGAAGTCAATGGTTATAGCGGCTGCGCGCTGCTATCTCAAAGCGCGTTCATTCTTTGATCTCTAGTACCATGGACATTGGACAAAAACTATATTTGCTTTACGGACAGAGGGTACGTCGCAGGAAATTCGAAGACCTCACCCGTGTATGTTTGTAGCGTGTGCGCGCTTGCATCCTACGGTTCCCACAGTGCGTCCGATGCTCGAAGGTAGCGTCGTCGCCTGTCGGCACCTGTCTTATCGCCGGCCGCGCTGCCGCCGTGTCTACTTTTGGGGAACTCCACATGCGCGTAGTCACCGTGTTGGCAAGTGAGTTTCGCATTCTTCTGCTCCCCAAAACGTGCTCATTTCGGATCGTACCAATGGTTATGTCATCTAGTGTATGTTAAAACGACGATGGCATTTGTACACCGGCGAAGAAATAAATCGTTATGAACTTGGGCGGTTATGAATCTAGTCTAACGTTGCAGTTTTTACGTAGCGAAAATGGCTACGAAAGTGGGGCGGTCCCGGAGATAAGCGCTTCAAAGCGCCAGCTGTAGCGACAGCACCAGGAAGTGGCACGCGGCGCACACGCCAAGCATTTCAGAGCTCACTGGCTTTCGAATGAGAGGAGTATGCGCAAGCTCGTGGCCTATTGGTTAGAGTACCGGGCTCGACGGCCGACGTTCGATTCCACCCCATCGGTCACACATAATTTTCTATTAATGAAAGCGAGGCGAAAGAAGAACCTACCTGCCGCAAAGTGACAGGAATGAGGTTGGAACGCATCGCAAAACATGTTTGGAATGTCTTCATATGCGAGTCCTAATTATTGTATACCGGACTCAACTGCTACACAACAAAAGAACAACTAGAAAAATCAACACAAATTACCCAATAAATTGTTTATTGAGGACACTCAACGGTAATATTGTTGTGCAAGAATTGAGTGAACTCAATTGCTCTTGAAAATTTGTTGAAGTCAGTTGTTTCAACAATTCCCCAACAATATATCAATGGTTAATCAACACTCATTTTTGTACGGGTACGAAGGAAACATTTCCTCATTTCGAGCCGGAATGAGGCAAGCTTGTGCTTTTGGGCAGGAACATCGTAGACCGCCGTCGGCTTCTATTGAATGTTTCCAAGCAGGGCGAAACTAACACCTGACAGTGTCACAGGCACGTACGTTCATTGTATAATTTCACAAGCTAAATCAGATACATTTAATTTAGTTTGTAAACGGATACCCCGCGTTCTCGATTCTACCGGGTGACTTCGTCCGCCGTATACGCACGACACACTGCGACTGCCGTGTGCGCACCGGTGTTTGGCCGTGATCGCAAGACGATCTTTGCACAGCAGGCGTAAAAACCAACTTCGATGACTATTTGGGGCACTAAATTTTGTGGAAGGCCAATATGAGCCATTTGCGTGATTACAGCAACGTATATGTACTTCTATACACTGATAATGAGTGAGAGTTTGCTACATTGCAATTTATGAACGTGGCTGTCTACTGCGTTCATGAGCGGCTACTCTTATCAACTCATTTATGACTGTTTTGTTAGACTGCCAAGATTTGCTGCCTGTGTAAAAAAAAGCAGGAACGCCCGCTGGTGACGCAGCACTCTTTTTCTCCAAGGTACATAGGCGATGTATAAAATTCTTGTGCTTTTAGAGCGGTTTATGTAATATGCCTAGTGACAAAGTGAAACTAAAGCTACTGGGTGTTCTGTTGTTTCGTATTTCTTGTTATGCACCAAGTACAACACTATTTGGGTATGCACCGTAGCATTTCAACATAAAACATAATACGTACGCTGACTTCAGTTCATTGCATGTGCTCGGCTTACAAGCTCAAAATTTGAAGCATGTATTGTGAATATCACCTGGCCATGGGTTTCAAGCTCGAAATGCGTATGTATAAATGAGCAAAGGATAAGTGGAAAAAAGGAAGTATCATGGGCCACGTACTGACCATGTTATTATTGACTGCGATCGTAACGATCTGCGAAAAACAAGTGCCATATGGGTCGAGTGACTCAAGGCGAGAGCGCGCTCACGTGCGCTGAGAAATCATGCAAGTACCTGGTGCACGTGAGGACGCGGAATATTGGCGCGACAAGTGTGCCTTCGCGTGCCACGAGCACGGAATAACCGCGTGTGTTGAGCAACAAACGCGTGCACGTGTACCCGCGTCAAACGTGCAAAACGCGAACAATCCCTGCAATGAACACCTATTTTCGTAGCATCGCTAACACCGCGTGCACTTCTCTTAAGTATCTTCTAAAACAATGCCAAAAAGCACAAGCAAGGTGTACTTATACCTCGCACATGCGGGTGTCTTTTGTAGGATTGAAGTCCTCCCGGCCGATTTTATTAACTACACAGAATGACGCTCTCGGTCATTTTTCCCGGTCGGAATCTAGAAAAAAGTCTTTCCAGACTCTGTTCGGTTGCTACATCCGAAGGCGCAGCAGCCAGGCATGATTTTCTTGCAGTCAAACGCACGCGCGACAATCGGAACACAAAAAACGTGGGGAACCTGCGCTGCCTGCGCTCCAACCACGGAGCAAGACATTTAGGAGGGGAAACTCCCGTCAGCGCGAGCGAGCGCGGGCGACCAGATAAGGTCACAATTGTTCTATGCGCCCACGGGGCCATATACAGTGGCGGCGCCATGCGGCGCGTCATGAAGTCGCAGCGAAAAAAAAATGCAGCGCCCGGGCAGGCCACTCCGGCGTGCTCTCAACGGCGGTAATTTCTTTCCAGACCGCCAGGTGCCGCCAGCATGATAACGGCTCCACGGGCTTGTGACTTTCTGGTCACCGCAAACAACGGAGTTTCCACTCCTAAGTGTGTGTTGCGCCGTGGCTCCAACTCAGCCAGCCCGCCCGGGGCTTGGAAGGTATATGGCACCCCAAAGTCACGTGGTACGGTTGGGCCAATGAACACGTCGGCGGCGCGGGGAAAAGAATGCGGTACTCTGAAAATTTTTCCACGACGCCATCTGCCGAGGATGCGGAGAAGCAAACCCTGACGCTCAGCATAGGTGCGCTCCCAAATGCAAGCTGTGCGGAGGCGACCACCTAACCGCAGCTAAGGAGTGCAAGCGGAGATTTCAGACGCCGTATTTCGTAAGGCGCATACGGGGCGAACGCTCCCGCGCCCTCAACGCCGAACATTTCCCAACCATGGAGGGTGCGAATCAATGGCAAGCATCGCCTCAACGCCGATATGATCGCAGCCGCTCCCGCTCCAGGGGGAGATCCCGGTCTCGGGGCCGCTCCAGGGGTCGCACGAGGAGCCGCTCCTTCTCCAGGGCGAGGTCGAGGTCAAGATCCCGGGTGCAAAATGTCCAGATCCGGCTCCAGGGGCCGCCCGGGTTCCAGAAACCAGCCAGCATCAGGGCCTCAGCCCTCCTCCACAAGTTGCGGAAAGCAGCCGACCCTTGTTTGGGCCGGTCTGGCACCACCCAAGCCCGGCGCCAATGCCGAGGCTGCTCCGGCGTCTCGTACCAACCCACCCACAGAGCAAGCTTGAGACGCGGAAGTCATTCGTTTACGCAAGGAAAACGACGACCTCAAGAACACGATCAAGAGGCTAGTTAACGAAATGGCAGAGATCAGGAAACTCGTTTCGAATGTGTCGGGTAACGGTGCGTCAGTCACGGCCACCGAGACTCCAATCCCAGCTCCGGTAGACGGTGCTGCGACGTCCTCCAAACGCAGGGCAGTACTCAAACAAACATGTGAATCGAGAGCGTTGTCTGCAGAAGTCAGAGAGAATAAGCGAAGTCTCATTGGGCTGACAGACGGCCTCAAACAGGTCACCGCTAGCGTCGCTTGCCTCAGTGATAACCGTTCATCAAATTCAGGTTGCGCTCGGGGACCCCAACAGGGGCCTCGGAGCTCTCACAGGTCGCATCAACGCCATTGAGGCGCGAATGGCTTCATCCGCCTCCTTCGTACAACTGCTAACCGTTCTCGCCATACTAAAGGAAGCTATACTTCATTATCCCACCAGCGCGGCGACAGGAGGTCCCAGTCTTTGCGCAGGCCTAACTGCCCCGTTAGGTAGTAGTCCATCAGGTCAGCCATAATAGATAGATCCAAAGAGAGTTTTCGCATTTGGCAATGGAACTGCGCAGGGTATTCTAACAAAAATGCCCCTCTGCAGCAGTTTTTCAGGTCTTTAGCTGCGAAACCTCAAGTAATTGCTCTCCAGGAAACATTAATCTCCGCCGCCTCGCTCCAGGGCTACAGGGCCTTGTCGGGCCGGCCCGGGGGGCGAGGGATTTGCACCTTGATCGATAAACAGCTAATTCGTATCACCCACGACCTCAAGCTGGCGAGTGGTAGAATCGAATATGTCACGCTTGAGATCCTGCTCGACGTTCCGCAGCGGAATCAACGCAGAAAGAGCGTGTTTGTCCTCTATGTATCTAGCAACTCCAGATACTTGCGCCAGCAGTTCAGGACCATTCTCAAGAAGGCGATGGACTTGGCCGGCCCTCGACCCTTGGTCGTCGTCGGTGACTTCAACGCACCATACGGTATCTGGGGCTACGTCTACAACACTACCAAGGAGCGCAACCTGTGGCAAGACGCCAACGAAATGGACCTCTGTGGTCACCGACAAGAATTACTTCTCTATAAGTTTTGCTACATATTCATCGACCGTGTGAGACCTGGTGGCTTCGTGAAGGGCCCAGGCCAAAGTTGCATCGGCAGCTCCGTCACCCGGGACTGGACACCCGACCTCGCCCTCGTGAGGAACGTTGAGGACGTGGGTTGGGAGAACACCACTATGAAGTTCGGCAACGACCATTACATTCTCGGTACCAACTTCAAGGTGTCTCGGAGTAGGGTCAGGGAATTCACGTTCATCGATTGGCACCATTTTCGCAAGATCCGTGAAGAACCCGGGAGAGCCAGGGCACCCGCCACTCGAAGAATGGTGTGAAGGCATCCGTAACGACGCTTCTGCGGCCACCAAGAAAGTTGAAACCAATCTCGACGTCGAGCGGATCGACAGCAGGCTCGCCCACCTGATAGAGGCCAAAAAAACCTTGCTCCGCCGATGGAAGGGTCAAAGGCTCAATCGCAGACTCTGAAAGAAGATTTCGTAGCTCAACAAGGTCATTGATGACCACGGCAAGGTGCTATGCCAGCCGCAGTGGGACGAGCTCTGCGAATCTATCGATGGACAGATGCGCAACGGTAAATCCTGGGGTATGCTGAAGCACCTTCTCGAAGAAAGCGGCTCGAAGTCAAATCAAAAGCATACGTTGGCCCGGGGCCTTCACCAAGACACCAGGTCTCACACGGTCGATGAACACGTCGCAAAACTCCTACAGAAGTACCTGCCTGTCCGTCGTGACGGAGATCCGTCGACCCAACTCCCGGACTACCGAGACCCTCCACGCCCCGAGCTGGACGAAGACTTCTCTGTTGCCGAGGTCAGACAGGCCATCATCGCACTCAACCGCAAGGCTGCGCCGGGTCCGGATGGACCCGGCGAGAAAAAAGCCGTTCGCAATATTGTGAATGCCTCTTACGATGCTAATACAGCTGCAATATTTCGCTCCCTTAATCTGATTCCCGTACAACACTCGTACGAAACAAACCTTGTCTTAAAGTGCAAAAACAGTCTTCTATACAACAACACATTTTTCTTAGATACATGCAAATTAACTTTCCCCACACATGTACCGTACAATATGAGGCAAAAGAATGCTTGGCTACTGCCATTTTCAAGAACAAATTATGGCTTTACTAGATTAGAATACCGCGTACCAAAGTTACTAAACGCCTTACAGAATGTTGATATAACCCTAAATGATATTTCTAGGCGAACGTTGACAGCACAACTTTCGGAATACGGCACATTTACGTGGAACCAGTGACGCAAACGGTTGAGCAATGATTAAAATGACTTACATAACGGTATTTTGCTTATATTTCTTGAGTATCCTTTGTACAAAAGCATGTTGCTGTACTAAATTATACTCTTATAGGTGGCTGTATAAATTACAATGGCATGTTTCTGAAAAATGAATGTTGTCACAATGTTTAAAGAACAATGTTTCAAGAAAATGTTATAAATGTACTTGTCTTTTTTTGTATTGGTGAATATGTGCGCACTTCTGTCTTTTTCTCTCTCTCTCTCTCTCTTATTGACAAATTAACAGAAAGTTTTTTTTGGTATGAGTGTGTGTATATGCATATATGTACTCTGAATGTCTGTATCAATCTGTGCCTGTTGCCAAGAAGAGGGGCAAGGACCTAGTCAAGCTGCTGTTTTGCAGCTTTTTGTTCTTGCCCTAGTGTTCTTTTTCTGCTGTAAAAAAGAATGCTGAAATAAAATGAAATGAAATGAAAATGAAATGAGTCACCAGCAGAATGTTGAGAAACCTCGACGACACGTCGATTGTCTTTCTGACCGACAAGATAAACGAGTGCTGGAAGAGCGGCGTTGTACCTGCAGAATGGAAGACGGCCTGCACGGTGCTGATTCCCAAGCCCGGCAAGGCCCCGAGCATCGAGAACTTGAGGCCCATTTCTCTAACCTCCTGCGTCGGCAAGGTCATGGAGCGCATCGTCCTCAGCAGGCTTAACGGGTACCTCGAAGAGAACGAGGTTTACACGTACAACATGATCGGCTTCCGCGCCGGACTCTCGATGCAGGATGCCATGAAACTAATCAAGCACCAGATTGTGGATGGCCGTTCCAGAGACGTCAAGGCTGTGCTCGGTCTGGACCTCGAGAAGGCTTTCGACAACGTGCTCCACACCTTCATGGTCACGAGCATTTCAGACCTGGGTCTCGGTTCCAGATTCCGCAGCTACGTCAGCTCTTTCCTAACTGACAGGAAGGCGAAGCTTCGCATTGGAGACTTGCGCTCCGAAGATGTGCGCCTCTGAGGGCGGGGCACTCCTCAGGGCGCCGTCATCTCCCCAACGCTGTTTAACATCTGTATGATTGGTGATCGGTGATTGGTGATCGACGTGATCGAGGAGTATCTCCGCCCCTCCGGATTTCGATGCTTCCACGCCAAGTCGGAGCTCCTGCTTTACAGAAAAGAGATGGGAGGCAGACCCAAAGATTGGAAGCCAGTCTGACTGGGGGGTGATGCCCATCGTTGTCAGACTTTGCGATGAGCTTCGTTCGCAGAATCGCAAACCGGCATCGAGGCTTGAAGGAAAACAATCTTCTCAGGCTGATCAATGTCTTCGTACTCTGCCACCTCACGTACACGATTTCTATGCACAAATGGCTCAGAGCGGAGCGAGACAAGCTCAACGTTCTCATCCGCAAAGTAGTCAAGAGGGCTCTTGGGCTACCCATCAGGACCCATGCCGAGGATCTCTTGAGGCTGGGGGTACATAACACCACCGAGGAGATTGCCGAAGCCCAAGAACGCGCGCAACTCAGTTGCCTGACTGCCACAGCGGCAGGTAAACGCATCCTCGAAGAGCTGGGTTACCACCCTGCGGAATTCCCCATGGTCAGTACCCCGATCCCTAGGTGCAATCGAGACAAGTTCGTAGTGGCCCCTGTGCCCCGAAACGTCGATGCCGTCCCCAACGAGGGCAGACGCAAGGCCAGAGCAGCAGTCATCCTCAAACACATCGAGCAACATGACCTTAGAGCAAGCTTCATCGACGCCGCGGAGTACAGTGACGGGAAGACCTTTGCCGTCGTTGTGGTCTACTCGAGCGGAAACATTTCCAATAGCGCCTCGATTCGCACTTCAGACCCCGGAGTCGCCGAGCAAGTCGCCATCGCCCTCGCCCTGCTAGATGGTCGTGGGTTCGAAATCTATAGTGATTCCAAAACGGCAGTTAGCGCTTTTCAAAAGGGTTGCATCGCCAAGGAAGCTGTTCGTCTACTTAGCGGCTCGAGTCCACATGCTCTCACAAACCATTCAATTCACTGGTTTCCCGCTCACGTAGGATCGGTAAAGGGTGCTCCCCCGAACATCAATGAGTCTGCGCACGAGGCTGCGCGTGACCTCACCGACCGCGCTTCCTCTATAAGGAGCATTGACTCCCCTCCTCTCTACGGTCACAGGGACGCTCCCGCTACTCACAACGAGATTAATAAATATTTCTACATGTCCAGAAGAGTCTTTCCACCCCCTCACGCCAAGTTGAATAGGGCGCAAGCCGTTTCGCTTGGGCTTCTACAGACAAGCCTATATCCGTGTCTGTTCGCTGTCCACGAGGCTTAACCCGACGTGTACCGCGACGACACCTGCCCGTCCTGCGGCCATACCTCCACTCTAGCTCACTTGCTCTGGGAGTGCGGGTCGACATACCCGAAGTTCATCAAGGAGGAGTGCGACTCGCTTCTGCGTGGCCCCACTCTAGAAAAGCAAAACCTTGCCGTCTTGCGTGCCCGAGACCGGGCCGGTGGGCTAGACCTGCCAGTACCGACGTGGGACTAGCCGGGTGCGCGACGAGTTCGCGTCCTCGTCGGACCTGCAATAAAGTTTCTTTACTTACTAACTCTACTCACCTGTTCTGTTTTTGAAATCCCCGGAGAAGAACATCCCGGAGAAGAACATGATTAGGATCCTGGGCATGTGGCTACAAGGCAGCCGGAAGTGCAGCCACACCATTAGCCCGCTGAGCAAGGCGGCGGAATAGGTGGACCGCATGATCAGTAGGGTCTCCCAAAAGAGATACGAGATGAAAGAAGGAGACACTCTCAAGCTAGTCAACAGCCTAATTGTCAGCCGATTCACGTACTCCCTGCCGTACCACGTCACGACCAAGGCAGAAAGAGAGAAAGCAGACACCATCCACAGGAAGGCGTACAAGACGGCTCTGCGTCTACCGAGAAACACGTCGAACGAGAAGTTGCTCCAGCTGGGCATCAGCAACACCTTCAGCGAGCTCGCCGAGGCTCTGCTGAGTACGCAAACCGCGAGACTCAGAGGCCCCCCTACGGGACGAGCGCTCCTGAGGAGGTTGGGTCGGGATACGAGCGGACTGACAGACATATGCGCGGACGTACCGGACCACCTCAGGAAAACCATTAATGTGGGACCACTGCCAAAATATATGGATTCCAACCCAAACGAAAACAGGCGAAAAGCTAGGGCCGAATACGTTGAGAGAACGCTAGCCCAGCTAGACAATACAGTATACACGGACGCCGCCGTATATCCACATTGAAGAGATCGCGTGGCCGCGACGGTAGTGGTTAACAAGGAAGGAAACCCGATCACGTATGCGACGGCAAAGATCGCTTGCACAGCAGAGGCCGAGGAGATTGCCGTAGCGCTGGCGGCAGCGGAAGGTTATAGAACAGGCCGATCTCTCAACCTACTGACGGACTCAAAAGAAGTGTGCAGGAACCACACGAGGAGCAGAATTAGCAAAACCGCCCTCAGAATACTCAGCGGAGCCACCTCCGCCGAGAAGGAAAAGCCCAGGCACAAACTAATCTAGATCCCGGGTCACATAGGCATAAGGGGGAACGAAAGGGCAGACAGTCTAGCTCGAGGCGAAGCGTTCCGAGCGGGGCGGTCGAATGCCCCGAAGGCCCACCTACAGGCTTGCGAGGGGGGATACGCAGAGATCCTGAACATACATGGAGGAACTAGAATTAGATATCCGCCACCACACAAAGACCTCACAAAGGAGGAAGCGACCAGCTGGCGCAGACTACAAACAAACTCCTTCCCCAACTTACACGTGCTCAATAAGATGTTTCCGACACAATACAGGGCCACCTGCCCTTGGTGCGGTGCCACACCTACACTCTACCACATTACCTGGGAGTGCGAACGCAACAAAGCATTCAGAAAACACGAACACCCGAGTGTGGAGCAATGGGAGAGTCGGCTCACCAGCAGCAAGCTCACGGCCCAAAGGGCCCTAGTGCAGCACTTGAGCGATGCAGCACGACTCAGTGGAGCCTTGGAATAAGGGCCCACCCTTGCTGAAGAGAAGTCTCATATCGCCAGCGCCAAGAAGATGAAGACGACGGAGACCTCGTAACCGCGAAACTCTTGAAAGACTCAATAAAAGTTGTCACTCACTTGCCAACTGCATAACCGGCAAGACGAGATAAATCGGTGGACACTAGCAACCATCAAGTGAGTGTCATATTTACTAATTTCTGCAACGGCTGCACAGCCACCTAGCTAAGCCCAACGCCGAACGAGCGGCTGCAACCCCGTGGCGCGTACTCGCGCCGCTCGAGCGTATCTGCGAGCATAGCACGGGCGCCTGCCCACGCAGCGACGAGCTCTCGAGATGAGCGAGGCAGCAATAGAAGCAATCAACATACCAAGAGAACAACTGGAAGATACAAACACAATGCAGATGGACCCGGCTGAATTAAACAACACAGAAACTGCCTGGAATTATGACTCAAGCAGCGGAAGAACTATTGAACGCGAGAGCATCTGGATTACGAGGGGCGAAAAGGCAAGAAGGAGGCAGAGCATCAAACAACACAATAAAGCAACCCAGCCAAACAACAAACGGATGGAAAGCCACCACTACCTCAAAAGCGAAACCCCGAATGCCGCCTCTACCAGTCAACAACTACAAGGTCGTATTCCGCCCACAACCAGGCCTCGAGCTTGCAAAGTGAAACAATGTCTCCATTATGCACGCCATCGGAAGAGCCAGCGGTTTCTCACAGCAAGACTTCAGCGCAAAAGTTTGTGTTCAAGTGCAGAGAATTCAGAACCTGATTATTGAGAGCACGGCCGACTGGGAAGACGCGAAAAAACTCGGAAATATCATCAGAATACAACGTGGCGGCACTTTCTTCACTGTAAAAGGCAACACGAGAACCCCGGACGATGTATCCAGAGGCGTAATAAGTGGGCTCTTGCCCGACACGACTGAAGAAGAACTCAAGGCAAGTCTTCACGCACCAGCGAGGTACACCGTCCTACACGCTCGTATGCTCGGGCAATCGTCCGCGGCCGTGATTGTTTTCCAAGGACCGCACGTACCTTATTATGTCCGCTTCCAGAGTCTCGACTTTCGATGCCGTCCCTACCGCAAGACAGTGCAATACTACAGAACCTGTAGAAACATGGGACACCTTCAGGATGTCTGCCCACGACCATTGCCAGCCTTCTGCTCTAAATGTGGTAAAACCGATCAGCTACCCGACCACGAGTGCAAAACCGCATGCAAGTTATGTGGAGAAGGGCACGAAACCGCAAGCAAAGATTGCAAGAAAAGACTGAAACCCAACCCGCCGCCATTCAACATACGACCGCACGCATCGACAGGGTCCAAGTGAGACATGACATGACGAGAACTTTATTTGAGTCCTGAGAGACTGAGATCTTGGGGAGCTAAAACCTAAGGATCCCGAAGATCAAGTCGGTGGCGCCACCCACGATAGTACCGGGAGATGAAGTTCCGCCGTAATGTCGTGGGCCCTCTGGACAGCCTGGAGTTGCATGTGGAGATTGTTGCTCTTGAGCGATTCCTGCCATTGTTCTTTCGTGATGGGTGGAGAGGCATTAAGGGCTGGGCACAGCCGGAGCATGTGTTCAAAAGAGCATGAGTCATGACCAAATTTGGGGCATGACTGTGAGTGGGCAGGATCTATCCTGTTAAGAGACGGAGGAGTGGGATACGAACGGGTTTGCAGAAGTCTGAGTGTGCTAGCCTGGGGTTTGTTCAATTTAGGGTTAGGGGAACTCAAAGCGAGAGACAGTCACTGGAGCTCAGGCGGTGAACAATTCCCACAATTAGGAAGCTCAACCACCAGCTTGAGGGGCAGAGATGACAGCACCCCCAAACGAAGTAGATCTAGATCTATACTCCGATCGCCTTCCCGATCGCGCTCGCACTCGCCCAAACGCGTGAGCTACGCGGATGTGGTAAGCGGACCGAGTGGATCGAGAACCACGAGCAGCTTCAAATTCTTGTCTTCCGAAACTGCGGCCCTTCAGGCGCCCGAAAATAAGGTGCAAATTCAACAAAATACGTTGCACAATCAAAACAGTAAACTACAAAGCTATCAGGCCCTCATCGACAAGCTAATCCAATGTCAACGATACAGCAAGACAACATAAAGAGGCTTCTACAAAAGTGTGATGAGCAAAAAGATATCATTGATAAACTGCAACAGAGATGTACGAAAGTCCAAGAGAACATTGCACAGCCGCGACCCTCACTTCCCGACGCATATGTTCAATCCGTAGTTGACGCAAGATTCCAAATCCTCCAAGAAACTCTCATAAAAAGTACCCACGACACAATTGAGAAAATCGTCCAGGCAGCAATAACGAATTTCGCCGCAAGTATAGCCAATAAGGTCACCACGCTAGACACCAAGGTGGATGGACTTGCAGCGCAACAAAACAACTTCATAGCCCCCATCAAGAAGACGTGCGTAACAAAACAGCACTTCAACACGTCACTAAATGACATTCAGCCCGACAGAAAGCAGCCGCGAGCAAACGAACGAAGTGCCTCTCGTTCAGTTTCACCTACCCGCGAGCGCCGGCAGGGAACAGAAACAACCGAAGATGCCGGTCCCTAACCACAGGACTACAAATGCAATCTCGACTCTCCGCATATGGCAATGGAACTGTCGTTCCTATCGACCACGGCATGCTACCTTACCAGAATTTGTCAAACAAGACCCACCCGACCTCATAGCGCTGCAAGGCACAAATACATAAAACGTCCTGCTACAAGGGTACAACGCCCACGTACCAACAAAACGCACGGCAATTCTCACCAAGAAGGATCTCACTGTGCAGGAATTGGAACCCGTCAGCACACCGATCGAACGCACCTTCATCGAAATCATACCGGAGAGGAAATCGCTCAAGAGCGTATTCGTAGTCAATGTCTACAGCCCTCCCAGCGACCCCCTTTCAGCCTTCGACCACCTTGTCCGAGAAATTAAGAAGCGCACCGATGGTCATCAAGTCGTTATAGTGGGGGACTTCAACGCCCCACACACGGCCTGGGGATACCAGACCACCATGAAGAAAGGAGCCCGAGTGCACAACACTGCACAACAGCACAGACTCACAATGTGGAATGACTCACTCCAAACAACGAGGATAGGTAATAGTGTCTTTAGAGACACAAACCCGGATCTCACCTTCACGCTAAACGTGCCCTCGGCAGAATGGAGTCGACTCCCAGAAACCCTGGGCAGCGATCACCACATCCTGCAACTTATTTTGGCTCACACTCGCAAGCCCGCTAGGCTTGGAACGTCCCGGGTAACGGAGTGGAAGTCATTCAGAGATGTGCTAAATGTCGAGACCACCATCGAGAACATTGATGACTGGGTGGAGAAAGTCCCCGACACGGCAGAACGCCACACGAAAACAATACAGCTGAATGAAGTAGTGCCAGCCGTCGACACGCACCTCCTCCACCTCTGGGAAGCCAGAAGAGCTCTCCTCAAGAGGTGGAAGAGACAGAAGTTAAACAAGAAATTAAAGAAGTGAATTTCCCTCCTCACCGAGCAAGCACAGGCATACGCGGAGAGATTAGGAAGACAGAACTGGCACGCATTTTGCGACAAACTCCAGGGAACCCTGAGCACAAAGAAGACGTGGCATCTCCTGCGCGCCCTTCTCGACAACGGCCCTACGAAGACGCAGCAGCGACAGAACTTCTGTAGGCTCGTGCACAAGCACGCCGGACTGGAAGAAAACCTCCTCCGAGAAATTCAGAAGAAGCTGTGTGGCAACCCACCCGTTAATACGATGGCACAAGACAAATTTTTCGGTGGGAAACCATACCCCGACCTTGACCAACCCTTCACGCATGCTGAACTCTCTGCAGCACTATCGACGCTCGCCAGAAACACCAGCCCGGGCAAAGATTGGATCATGAACAAGCATCTTCGGAACCTTCTGCAGCAGGCTGCCGCAGCTCTGCTCCAGTACTTCAATGCATGCTGGGAGAAGGCAAAGCTACCGGCTGCCTGGAAGCACTCGGAGATTAGCATGATCCCTAAACCAAATAAACAGCTCAGCATCGAGAATTTGCGCCCAATTTCTCTTACCTCGTGCGTAGGGTAACTTTTCGAGCACATGGTTCACAACCGGCTAACCTCGTACCTCGAAGACAACGGATATTTTCCAAACACTATGTTCGGTTTCAGGCAGAAACTGTCAACTCACGATGTCTTCCTTTTATTCAAGGAAGACCTCATTGACCACCTGAGTACCAGAAGCAAATAATCGATTTTAGCCATCGACGTAAAGGGAGCTTTTGACAACGTCAGTCACGAAGCTATCCTCTGCAACCTCGAAGACCTGGGCTGCGGTTCTCGGACATACGACTATGCCAGGAATTTCCTCACGGGCCGCACGGCCACAGTTGGAATATACAAACTGCGCAGCGACAGCTTCCGACTACCGAGCAAAGGCACCCCGCAGGGTTCGGTCATGTCGCCGTTGCTCTTCAACGTCGCAATGATCAAACTACCCAGCCTCCTCGACGCGATACCAGACGTAAGACACGCTTTCTATGCAGATGATATCACGTTATGGACAAGGGCTTCAAACACTGGAACACAAGAAACAGGAAGCAGTAGATACCATCGAGAGCTACTTGCACAAATGTGGCCTCCGCTGTGCTCCCGAGAAGTCCGAACACCTTGTCCTCAAGTCAAGAACGAGAGGCAGACCACCCTACTACGATGAACCCGATCCTAACGTCACCCTCAATGGAACGCCCATTCCAAAAGTGGAAACCCCACGAGTTCTAGGGCTACACATACACAAAGACGGGTCCGGGGCGGCCACCCTCCCGCGACTACAGCGAACACTTTCACAGCTCACGCATCTCGTGAGGAGAGTTGCAAGGCATAGAAGCGGACTTAAAGAACAAGACACGCTACGCGTGATACAAGCACTCCTCACCAGTCGAATAACATACGCCACGGCCCACCTCGCGCTGAAGAATGTAGAGGTAGAAAAAAATTAAAGCCTGTTTCACATGATGCGATTTTCGTCGCACCGGAAGTGCGATATCCGTCGTTTGCGAAGAAAATCGCAGTCGCAGTGCCGACCCCCCGATTTTCGGCTGCGACCAACCGCTTGGTCGCACAATCGCACCGTCGCACCGATCGCTGCGATTTTCCGTCGAAATTGCGCGGAGAGCTGTCAATGGAGCTATTTCGCCGGTTTGTTTTGGAAAATGGCGTCTCGCACGACAACTGCAATGCGCGGAGACGTGGAACGTCGAATTTGGTACGTACGCGAAGGGAGAATAAAAACTTGTACCGCGGATTGCATTCTCCAATTGCTATGCGTTTGTTGACACGCTACACAGCAAATGTAGTGCATTTTCCCGTTTGCTTCGTACGCCTTTCCGAGTTGTCAGTGCTAGGAGGTGTTCGGTCCCCAGCAGACGACGAGGTCGTCACAATTTTCTTTTGTTGAGCTGCATGTAAAAATCGAAATCGCGCTTACGGAGCAGCTTGAATTATTTCAACCTCGGCAAGGGCAAATGACAAGACAGCAAACTACCCGAAGTTCCAACGTTGCGCTGAACGCGGTACCATTCAGTTGCATTTTCTTGTCGGTTTTCAAGCACGAATTTCCCGATGCATCTTGAAAGCTTATCTTGCCTCGTATTAAATTTGACAGAGCAAAAGTGTAGGCTATCGTAATGATATTGCTACGATAGCATTAAATGCGTGGCTTGAATAAAATATTGCATGCACGTTAAGTTGCACCTCTTCTCTGGACAATTTTTTTTTCTTGCACAGAAACCAATCAACATTGACTATTTTGCGGACTTGGTATCCTTACTGCATCTGTATGAACACTTGCTCTGCAAGGTAATTAACTGTACAGCTAGTAGATTAAGTAAATTGCTTGCTATAGTGGTGCAGTGACAGCGTACCCTCCTGCACAATTATGTAGAACTCGTGCAACAATGCGAAAAGCAGGCAAACGGCCTGTTCTTGTGGGGATAAAACAGTATAAAACGACACGCTGAAGAAAAGTAAACCAAACTGTGCAGTGAAGGCAGCCAGTACAAGCAGTTCTCGCACGATCACAGCTGATCAAGTGTGCAGAAACATTCATGCCTTTCATGTTTCTAGTAAGTTTCTAATGAGTTTGTGATCACATATATTAGTGTGTAAACCCATATAACGATATCAGCTGCGATTACTACCTTTATAAGTAATGAAATACCATGCTACTTCTAAAACATATATCACCTGAGGATTTTAGAACAAATTTCTGCATTTCAACTATACACAATATGTGGTTTATGCAATAAAAGGCCACAAACTGGGCTTTCTTGCATTGACAATCTTGTTCCTAACTTTGCTTACGTACAGGCAAGAAAAAATGTTATAGACAAAAATATTGTTCTTAAATTTGTTCACCTGCCCCACTATGGCTATAGCATTCTGCTGCTAACACAAGGCGAGGGATTGATTTGCCAGCCATGGAAGTCGCATTTCGATGGGAGACATCGGTGAGAAAAAAAGCTCTTGCACTTAGATTTAGTTCATCACCCTTTATTGAACCCTTACACTTCAAAATACTATAGCATAGGGGGGCATGCTTATGCAACATCTAACACTAATAGAAAGCAAAGGGCATAATGGTAAAACAACTATCTTTCGTGCTGATTCGAGTGTGTAAATATTCATTGCATCAATATGTATTGTTCAACAGCATTGCACAAATAAGCATGATCAAGTATAGCAAGTACTCTGTCAGGAAGCTGGTTCTACAGATGTATATATGTCAAGGCATGAATGCTCATACTACGTCGTACACATAGCCCAAAGAAAGCCTTTTTCAAGAGTTGTCCCTTCTGGCAGATATGAGTGAGCCATAGGCAGCAGAAACTTTATTGCAGAAAATTCTGTAATACCGCTTATGAAAGAATGAAGAGAGTGAAGAGGCCTTTAACAGCAGTACCTCATGCTGCCCTAATAAGAGGAACGATGAGCAAAAACATTTGTTGTAGACCACTTAAACAGTGACTTTCTGAAAGACAGAAAATTCCAGGTGAGAGTTAGAGGTACATTTGGCTCACACACACCAACAACATGGGCATACTACAAGAAACACTACAGCCTATGGTGTATTACAGTCTATGGGAAAGCTATCTTCTACAGAAATCACGAATGATGCAACAAGCCCTCGACAACACTGCAGACTTTCTTGGCCAGTCTGGCCTCTCGCTTTCTGATAAGTCAGCTCATATAGACGTCGGAAAACAAAGACTAGAATCAAGAACTACCCCAGATTGCACATTGTGATCCACATAGCTGGACAAATATGCCCGCAAGTCAACATCCACAAATCCTCAGCTAGTGTAAGACCAAGACGGCAGAGCCAGCACGTGGGTGAAACAATTATGCAACGCCTGGATGCAGCTTCCACACCTGGTGCAAAGAATAATCTCGATATAACGCGGGTGGACGAGTGGATACTATAGAAAATCGCAGACGCTGTGCTTGTGTCCAAGGTATGGTACGGTATGAATTACCAGCAGCACACAAAAGAGACAACTCATCGAATACAGGTATCGGGTAGTAATAATAGGTCTTTCCAACTGTACCATGCTTCAAGACCTCTATGAGAAAGAGCTAACGAACAAGCACCTAGCCAGAGTAGAGTTGGAGCCTGCAGCAAAAATTCTTTGTCTCAAGAGCTCAGAACCTCGTCCGAAGAAACTATGCCAGCTAGCATATGAGATGCAAAGACGACTACCCCTCCCTTCAGAAACACAACCTTGGGAGTACCTGAACTTGAAACACAAGAGGCCCATACCGTGGAATACGGGGGCAAACAATTAGGCCAGGAGACTATATGCAACTGCCAAACACACAGAGGAGGTTGCTAATCATGAAGATGCAAGCAAACATAAGGCACATATAGTACACTGATCTGGCAATAGCAGTTTAACAGTAGTATGAGACTACATAAAACTAAACCCCATATAAGTGAGTACCATTCCAGGTCATCCTACACCTAGAAAAGCTGAACTGAAAGCAATCAAAGCAGCACTTGTAGTGCAGATTACACCCTGCGCAACACCCTGCATGGATTCACCAGAAACTGTCTGGGCCTGCACATCACACAAGATTGTCAGGAAAATCAGGAGATTGACACGCGACTTGCAAGCACATGGCCTGAAATTACATTACAGGATACATAGCCATGCAGATATTCCAGGACACAAGCGGGCTTATAAACCTGACATAACAACTGAAAACTAGATGAGTTTGTGTGTATTCATTATTAACTAAAGTGCAACAGATAGACAACAGACAAGAACGAAGCGCTCTGTGTGTTCACTTCGTTCCTGTCCATCGCATTTCGGTTGCACTATAGTTAATGAATTTATAAGGCTGCACAGGAGAAGAATGGTACCTCTGCCCACGGGCCCGATCTCACATCCAAATCCATGCGTGTGCAAACACACACACACACGAATTTTGCAAGAGTGCAGAGCATGAAGCAGTATCAACACGATGACACTAGATATGGATGAGCACTAACTTTCAAATGAGGTTCATTTGTAAAAATGTGGCGAGTTATATAAATTACCAGAAAAAAAAAGGATGATGAGCAAAAAGAGAACAAGGTGAAAGCAGGAGCCAACGTTTCGACAAGCGGACTTGTCTTCTTCAAGGTCCACGTGTGGAAACGTTGGCTCCTACTTTCACCTTGTTCTCGTGTTGCGCATCGTCTTGAATTTCCATCTCCTGCCTTCCCCGAGTTTTCCCCAGAAAAAGAAAGACATCTTTGAAGGATAGATAAAAATTGGTGCTTGATGCAGCCAAACATAAATAAAAATGCTACAGAAAGAAAATAGAGAAAAATTCAAAGTGCAGGAAAAAAATCATTACAATTGCCAATCCTGTATGCCAGCACCTTTCAAGAAACACTGTTGTTATTCCAACAGACAGACTCACAGCTTGCTTATGCAAGCACATTCTTCCATTTCCATGCCATTGGGAAAAAATGAGTTCCCTGGAAGGTAGCCACATGCACACTTGGTGATCAGAATGTTCTTTTTCCCTGGACTTGTATATATATAAGTATTTTCTCCCTTTCCTGCTTTTATGTTTGGTTTCATCGAGCACTAGCCTTTATGAGGTTTTATTGCTGTACTACTTTGCGGTAACCTTTATAGATCACTGCATTTTCACAATAAACCTTTTAATTAGAAGTTAGCATACCCTGTTCTTACTGCTTCACACTGTACGTTCTTGCTACATTGGTCAAAAAAAGATTTTATAAGTTATCAAGAGGGCCAATAAAGTGACTTGTTGCAGTCTAAAGAAAAAAAGAAGAAACGAATAGCCTGGCTGCAAATGGCACAAGAGAACACATAGGGCAAACAAGAAAACCGAGATGATCTCACAATCAAAAGTTTAATGTACACTCCGAGTAAATGCTAGCTGACAAGCAATTGACTGAACATACACAAAAACGAGAAGCAAAAATTCACGTGCGTTTCCTGACAGGAAATGCATCCATTTCTAACGGAGGCTGTGATGACAAGATTAACCCAGCATTTTTAGATCTACAGCTTCCGTAATTTCCCTAGGCAGCCGATCTGCACAGAATGCTAGCGTCTTCCTCTACAATGCACGCTCATATGTGGAGAGTGCATTATAGAGGAAGAAGCTAGCATTTTGTGGCGACCGGCTGCCTAGAGAAATTATGGATACTGTAGATGCAAATACACTGGGCGAATCTTGTGTCAGCATGGGCGCTGTTACACTTTCAGAGATGGATGGATTTCCTGTTGGGATCTGTATGGACACACATCAGATATTGCTTCTGCTTTTTGTGTAAATTCAATTTATTGCTTGTCGAACAGCATTTACTCGGCATGTTCAATAAACTTTCACTTGTTAATACACCTCATGATTGTCTTGGTCTCTAGCAGAAAGCTGTTCATTCTTTTTTCAGTGAAGCTGTGTATGCCTAGGCGAAGCACTCATGGTCCGATCCTAAAACCCGTAGTGTAGGGGTATGAGCCATTGTTTAAGGGGGTGTGAGCCATTGCATTCGTCTTGGTTAAGACAAGATCATGATGTCATTATTATCTCACAGCAAAGGTGTGGTGGGCTATTGGCTAGACCGATAGTGACGTCATTTCTCTCAAGCAGCAGAGCGCGCGTGCAGCAGTCTCTCTCCGACTTCCCAACAGGTTCGAAAATGTGTCCCTGTATTTATTTAAATGAAGTGTGCAGCCCCGTTGTGTCACTTCGTAACTACAGTGCATAACTGAGTCATGAACATTATGATTAACGTATTGCAAAACACAAGTGCGTAGCATAATTCAGAAAGACTTGGATGGACCCGGTGGTTTAACACAATGAACCACTCATTGCACTTTCCATGATGGTGATCTTGCAAAGTGCAATGTGTGGCATTCCAAATAAACAATGTGATAAACCCAAGCCAAACACGTGCATAACCTCATTAAGAAACACAGACATCACCACTAATATAGAAAGACTTGAATAAACCATTGGAATTAACCCAGTGATAAACACCGAGGCTGCACATTTTAGCTTCGCTGGTTTACCGTCTGTACAGGGTGCATGGGCAGTAACTTTTTCTGTTATTGTTTGTTAAGTATTGTATAATGTTGTGCCATTAAAACACATTGGGTTAGTTGGTGCAATGTATTGGTACTGCTTTTTTTGCTGTTTTTTTCTTAATGTGGTGCCCGTCTTCCTTTTGTAACAACTTTTTTATTCCCCCTTTCATTATACTCCAACCTTGCAGCCTGCGAGGTATATAAATTCATTCATTCGTCATTCATACATCATTCATTCATCTGCATACACCTCGCACCATTCCTTGCTCAACAAACGTCACTGCGTTGATGTCTCGCAACATGCATCTACTTTAACTGCCGTTTGCGTTTTGGTTTTGTTTGTGAACAGTGTAATGCATAAAGATTACATGACATTAAGGTTGTGACCTATGCGGTGCATAAGCAAACCTTGCAAAAGATGACATATTCGATTGTTGAAATTAAGACGAATTGTATATATCGCAGTTACTTTAACAGCATTTAATTGACCACTTGACAAAAACTTCACTTCGCATAGATTCCAACACGTACGCTGAAACTGCAGTTTTCGTATTTGCTTATTAATTCAGTCGTTACTGCATGGCCACATTGCAGATTTGGAAAGAAAGTGTAATAAATTTGTTTGTTGCAATATAACAATATGTGTAAATCACTGCGATTGTAACACGAGAACTTGATACAAACATGCACACTATAGGATGCAGACAAATGCTCAGGAGTAACTCCAGAATGTTTGCATCCGGATACTTATGAAAGTGAACGGTTTCATTCCATGGCTGTCAATGAAAGGGAGAGAGAAAACTTCATTGTGTTCGTGGAACAACAACGCATTGCTAAGCTTACACATATAGTCATTTCTTAACACTTTCTAAATTAATAATTATAGCTTGCTATCGACATTGAAGCAGCCTTTCGACAGCAAAAAAAAAGGAATCAGTTTTTCCAGCTCTGAACATTGAATGGCAGGAAATGCAAGCAGGCATAAAATTCTGCCAATATAATCTGTTTAGGAATACCAAATTGGAATAAATATTCAGGCTTGCATTTGTACTTTCTCTGGCTGAGCAATCTAGTTTGAAATGACTCCCATAAGCATGTCGTAACAATGTTGATCTAATAAAGGTTAAATGCATGACTGGCTAAAGAAATCTGGATGATTGCTATGAATTACAGTGAAAAAAGTATATCTAATAACATTGATAATATAATAATATTTATTTATTTCCACAAAACAGGCTAACCCTGAGAGGCGTACGAGGCCGAGCAAAAAGCTGAAAATTCTACGGCAAGTGCGCCTGCCGTGGCCCTACAATCCTGCATTATGAATAGCGTGTATTGACATGGTCTTCTTGTTAGAAGTTCCAAGTACACTACCAGCGCGAAACACGGGACAACAAAGTGGAGGAGAAGCGTGTCTTTTAGAATGCTATGTTACAACGTAGAGGTTTCTACAAAAGTGACGGTAACTGCTCGAACCATTTGATGCGTCGGCTTTTCGGCTTTAGAAATATTTAGAGAGGGCTCCCATATATATATTCGCAGCGCAAGTACGGTGGTGGACGAACCAGGCTAGCGTTAAGGTTGAATTTCAAACACAATTTTCATTCCACGTCGTAATCACACAGATCGTTTGAGGCTTCGTTCAGGGGCATACATGGGCGTTCGGGTTGGTGCTTCTTGTTGCGTTTGGCGGAAGAATATGGCTAGGAGCAGGCACCACATATGCGCAACGACAGGCAATATACACGCATCATTTCTCCAGAAGCTGACGCCGAGCACGGGTAACGCGAGGATCTTGCTGGGCTGACATGACAACTTCGTGGCAGCCGAATTTCGAATACTGCATATACAGTGAGGGTAGCTATTGAACTTGTCGATAGGTCATATTGTAGATTGTTGTAGCGAAGGCAGAACGAAACGGTCATAGAAGGTAGAGAAGACAACACACAGCGCTGAACCATAGAGTAAAGAATCACTGAACCACCTGCGAACAGCTGTTTACGTGGGCGATGTCGCACTGAACTACAGACACCGCCGTCGCGCACCCCAAGACAAATCTTATCTAACGTTTTTAAATGAGTAAACGTACATATTATTTGCTTTTAATCAAGAAAAGTCCATAATATTATACTCTAAACGTTTTATTCACTATAATAAAAGAATAG
Organism: Dermacentor albipictus; assembly: GCF_038994185.2. Lineage (NCBI taxonomy): Eukaryota > Metazoa > Arthropoda > Arachnida > Ixodida > Ixodidae > Dermacentor > Dermacentor albipictus. The sequence goes on from NW_027225565.1 coordinate 848,946, forward strand.
CGTTTGCCACGAAACCTGGCACTAAGCAACCCTGGGCGTCGCACCAGTCGCATTGTTGAAATCGCAATCATGTGAAATGAGCCCTCTAAAAATCGCATTGCGACGCGTGCGACAGCACAGATTTTCGTCGTTGCAGTCGCAGCATGTGAAACAGCCTTTAACATTCAAATACGGAAAGCCATTAAAATCGCCCTGGGCCTACCATCTACGGCTTCGACTACGAGACTTCTCAAGATGGGCATACACAACACCTGGCAAGAAATTGCTGAAGTTCACGAAGCCAGTAAATTAGAACGACTGAAGCTCACGCCCACCGGAAGATCAGTGCTGCAACGGCTGAGCTACGGTGAAACCTTTATAGCCACCACAGACCGAAATGAAAAAATTCCTTCAAACCTCCGCGAATACATGTGCATAGCCCCAATTCCACGCAACATGCACACCACGTGCCACAAGGAAAGAAGACAAGCCCAAGTGGATGCTCTACGGCGAATACAAAGGCAAGATCCGGACGCCAGATACACCTACGCAGCCAAATACCCAGAAAGAAACGCTTACGCCCTGAGCGTCGTAGATTCTCAGGGCACAAAGCTAGCGTCTGCCACAGTTTGTGCGCAAAACCCCGAGACTGTAGAAGAGACGGCGATCGCCCTAGCAACTACCACGTGCATGGACGCAGCTGTCATCTTCTCCGATTCTCAAGCAGCCGTCAGGAACTACGCTAAGGGTCGCGCGTCGACAGAAGCACTGAAGATCTTGAAGCACCGCAGTACTCCGATCCCCTGCACCTGCGTGACATGGGTTCCTGGGCACGAGGGGCCGGAGGGGAACGAAGCGGCACATGCCGCGGCCCGAGGCCACACCTGCCAGGCCAACCCTTCCTACTCTCGAGACGCCCGGTCTGCGTCAGTGGAGGCAGAGACCGTACCCATCACGTACTCAGCGATCTTTCAACATCACAGGCTGGAACGCAGGGTGTACCCACCACCTCACTCAAAGCTCAACAAAGAAGAAAGCACTACACTCAGACGACGGCAAAGTAATACTTACATCCACGGAATCATCATGCATACACTGTACCCAACGCTACAAGGATACCACTACCCAATGTGCGGCGTACCGGACACCTTAGCGCACCTGATCATCGAATTTCCATGGCATATAGACCAGAACACGCTAGTCTCGCACCCAGACTAACCGAACGCATACTCTCTCACCCGGGTTGCCCGGTCGACCGGCGCTAAGTGTATTCGCCGGCGACCAGTAGGCATGGCAAGCGCCAGCTCTAGGGCTCCAAAGTGCGGAAATGTGCCCGTTCACATGGATCCAAAGTAGAAGAAGTCATCTGGGCATCATTGCATCGTGTTTGGATGCCAAAACAACCAGCGGAAAAGGAGCAGGTCGCTTTGCTCTGTTTGCGAAGAGCACAACATACGTAGGGAATCGTGCCGGTGCGGTGTTTTCAGCCTGCGCCGATTTCCATCCGCAACCAAGAATGCCAAGCTGCGCCACCGGTGGATAGCTGCAGTGAATAGGAAGAAGTACCTGCCCAGTGAAAATGCACGAGTGAGTATTCGATCTGTGTATATTTTGGTGCCACGTTCAACTTTGCGCCCTACGAACGTAATACGTGTAACACGCAGGTTTGCTCCGAGCACTTTCTGGGCAACAATCCTACAGAGCAGAATCCCGCGCCGGTGCTTCGCCTTGGCTATAACAAAAAGGCAAGCCTTTTCGTGTTTTCATTCAGGCAGAGCTCCCGACGGTTAAGCGGAACAGTTGAGTTTGCGGTTAGCGATACTTGCAGCTGATGCACGGAATCACCATTAAGCGTGAACGACAAGTTGTAGGCCTTGCTGGTGGGCGTTATTGCTAATGAAAGTAAACCGAAGTCTGCTCGTCACGTAGCATGCGTCCACAAAAACGTAAACGACGACTACTCGTCGCCGAAGGTGTTCTTGCAGCGCACCTACCTTTACGAGCTGGTGTTGCAGGTGTCATTCGTAACGAATTCACTTGAGCCTCCTGAGCTCTAAACTGCGTGCGGGCTGTTATGCGGGGCAAAGCGCAAAATATTTCCGTTCATATGGCGAGGAAAATAAGGTGCTTAATTATTCTTGTATTTTGTAAGAAAAGTTTGATCGTTCTCACTAGTTTTTTTTTTTGCTGTTTTCTTTTCTAAGGGAGCGCCAACAATCCGATGGCCCCGCACAAGCGAAACAGGTCTGGTACAAGGTAGCTGCAGTTGGTGGGGCTAATTTCTTGGAATGCAGGTGCGGTTGTTGTCTTGTACCAAAGGGGTCCTGATGATGCAGCTTTAATTAGGGACGGTAATTTTACGTGCCCTGTCATGGTTTGTGCAACTGTACAACACCTGCATCTTTCATGCTCTCCCTGTTATACGGGCTTTGAATGCACATGTAGTTGAACACTATAACTACTGTAGTACCTCATTTTCAAATGAGTGCAGGTTTAGCATCATATGCTGCTTGTTCGAGTGCTGTAGGCTTTTGTTCTGAATGTTTTAGGATATGGTTGGATATGGTAGGTTCCAGGATACAATTGGCCTGGTGTATTTTCTATTTCATTTTGAGAGGACCTATATCTTCGCAACAGTGATGGCATGGGAAAGAACTACAGCCCTTCTTACTATAACATCTATTTTGTTTTCAATGTGCAGGTGGTGAAGGGCAGGCGTCTGCTAACCAGGCATTCAAACGACCTCGCCAGTTGGTTGCCAAACGCGGCCAACCCAGTAGAGACCATGACAAACAAGACCAAACTGAAAGTGCAGATGACAGTCTTCTGCGTGCTTTAATAATATATGGCACCAACACAGTGCTGTAAATTCCTTCACAGGTTACGTGCCAAAAAGCTCACAGGTGTTCTAGCATATAGCGCGCGGTTTGTGCAAACGTAATAGCGTACCTACCCGATGTATTCGCTCCTGCAGTCTGCACAGCACTCAGTGTGGCCATTGCGGACTTGCATGAGGTCTTGAAGTTTGATTGATGCCAAACAGCGAAAATGACAGGTTAGAAAAAACGCGAAACACGCCTTCCGCCCAGCTAAAAAGCCCAAGTTTCGCTTTCGCGCTGGGTCGCATCTCCCGGCGTGGCAGCCCAGGCCTGCTACTTCGCGGCGCTCGGGATAGATGGCGCGACCGGCGCTCATCAATATGGCGGCGCCCTTTGATTTCACGGTGTTCTGGTGTATAGACGAACACACATTACCTTCACCGAGAGACTGTTACAACGCCAGAAAAAGCGAAGACCTCATAGAAACGTGGGAGGCCAAGCTCGTCTCCGAGGACCTGGAACAACAACGACGCCTCGTCGCCAGGGCCAAGGAGGCAGCGAAGGCCAGAGGGTTACTGCAATGAGGAGACCTCCCACCGAGAGTAGAACCGGGGCTTCCTCCGGAATACTGTTTCCAAAATAAAAGTTTATTCCTCCTCCTCCTCCTCACTCACTCACTGTGCTGTGTATCTTCCACTACTAGAGTTTGCCTCTGTAGATTGGATGCAACTTGCAAATCTAATTCCGACCTCATTGAGCGTGCCCAGAATAAATTGATATCTATCTCGAAGCGCCAATTTTGCCATTCTGACGACCATAGTTCAGCCTTCTCGTATATACCTCAACTTGCATCTCTAGATTCAAGACTTAATTAATCAGATCTTTTTTTGCTGTATAAGGTAGTCCATGGCATTATACACTAACCAAAGCTTCTTGATCATATGCAAATGTGCGTTCCGCAACAGTATACCAGGCATCATTCCGCATTCTTTGTCTGGCCTTTTTGCATAAGGGACTCCAAAAAACAAGCAATAAGGGTTGTACTTGTATTGATATACCTCATAGTTTATTTCCTGTGTTTTGTGTGTCTGTAGATAATCATGTGCGAATAACTCCCTTTTACCCTTCCTCGTTCTCACTTTCCTTATTTGTTTCTTTTGTCTCGCATTTTGTCTACCGCACTCATGCTTTCTGTACATATTGTCTCTCATATTGCTTTTTAAGAGCACCAGTACGAAGTCTTCCCAGCTGTTTCTGTGAACTATTATAAACATTTGACTGATTGATTAATTGTTTGATTGATTGCTACAGTAGTAAAAACTTGTGCTTTTTAGATATATACTAGTATATTCAGTATATGAGTCATAGACACCTTTATCATTTTTTTCACTCCTCGTCTCACTGTAATAGTCAAAGTTTATTGCAAGTGTTTCATTCCTGGAATATGCTGCTGTGCCACAGCGTGCATTGTATGTGCTACGCATCTGCGCTGCTTGATATGAAAGACGTGCCGTCCCAGGGATGTAGCGCAGCTCTTACCACTCGTTTTCAGCGCCTATTGCTTGCGCCACGTCGTCGCAAACAGTACAAACACGAAACCGGGCCTAGCTGAGGGAGTGAAAGGGTTCCGAGATTCTCCTGTATTTTTCCACGGGTGCCCCGTACTACGTCTCTCTCTCTCTCTCTCTCTGTCTGGGTCCTGCGAGTGCTGTATTGGCTTGAGGTCGCAACCGGCCCGAAGGGGGGGGGGGGGTAGGGGTGCTCGAACGGTGATACAAAGCACTGTGTAGTGTGACCACCACTGATAGGCTGAAAACGTAGCGCGTGTGTGTGTGTGTGTGTGTGCGTGTGTGCGCGTGTGTGCGCGTGTGTGTGTGTGCGTGTGCGTGCGTGTGCGTGCGTGCGCGTGTGCGTGTGAGTGTGCATGTGTGCGCGTGCGTGCGTGTGTGCGTGTGTGTGCGTGTGTGCGTGCGTGCGTGCGCGTGCGTGTGTGTGCGTGTGTTTGCGTGTCTGGAAGCCGTGTTTCCCCCCCTGGAAGCCTTGTGTGCGGTGCGCTGCACCTCCTCTGCCAGGCGGAGAAGGGACTGGGGAGCGCGACCGGAAGAAGGTGAGCAATTATCATATGGCACGTGCTTTGTGCCCAGAGACGTGTTTGTGATTGATGTAGAAGAAAAATAATACAAGTGAATTATAGAACTAGGAGATGAGACGAGGCTGTGTTCACCTTTGAAACAAAAACAAGGACACATTTAAAACAAAAACAAGGACACCTTTTTTGTCGACAAAAGAGTGCACGCCGCCTGCCCAGGCCCAGGGCAGCGCGTCATGGTAGGGCCTCCTACGGGCCGCGCCAGCACCAGAGGGCGTGCAGGTAGGCGACGCACCGCTGATATATCCTTCGGACGTGCCAGCACCAGGCGCCGGCCATGTAGAAGTCGTCGGAGCTGACGTTGGTGAAGACTTCGTCCATGTTGTGCCCGGAACCCTCGCCCTGGCCATCGCTGCATAGCTCACGACCGGCACGGCTGGCATCACGTCGGCGACGTCCCAAGTTGCGCCCCGCTAGGTGACGTCGTCCTGCTCGGTCACGGAAGCACTTGACCATCTGCTCCAAATTCCCGCGCAGTCCCGCCCAGAGGCGCGCCCACGTCGGTCGGCGTCGTGGCTCGATGCGCGGCTCGAGTGGGCTTTCGAGCCATTGCTCCAGAAACTTGTTCGTGGACAGCAGAAACGCATCGTGGAGCACGCGGACGTGCGTCTGTGGAGGAGTCGGGCTGGCGCTGGTGATTGGCCCGTAGCTGCTGCCGCTGCTGCGGCTGGACAAGTGCTCGCTGCTCCTGAGGCTCTGGTAGCCTTGAAAGACGAAGTCGCTGAGGAGCGACGCTGCGCTAGGCGTGGTCCGGAAGTCTGCACGCTGGCCGCTCACGTCCAGGACGCGCGCCATAGGCTGCTCGTCGTCCTCATCGTCGCCCTCTTGCTCGCCGGAGGACGGCGAGACGACGCTGGTGGTGCTCGTCGACATCTCGATCGATAAAGGCGGCGGACTCGGTTCTGCCTCGTCGCCCTCCCACGGAAAGATGTCGACCGTGCAGCGGACGTCTAGCGAAGGAAGCGACCAGGCCGGAGCCAGGCCACTTTCGGCCTGTGACTGGTTGGCCTCGACGTCGCCGTCCTCGCCCGAGGGGTACGACCACTGCGGCTGGCCCGGGACCGTGGTCCTGCCATACTCGTCGCCACCGCCGGTAGTTGTAGAGCACGGCGCCTTCAGCAGGACGTCGCTGCATTAACGCGTTGTACATTAAGTCGACATAACCTAAACAACCGCAAATGCGATAAGTCAGTCAATGGACGCTACCGTCGCCTTTGGCTCCGGAGGTTCTGCGACGCTATTGACCCTGAACCCGACTTCGTTCTGTCGGCCATGCTATGAACGGCTCACCCGAGCGCAGCGACCCAGATTATGCAACGCACGCGTCGACGCGGCCACCGCAGGCGCGCACTATGTTGGGATCATTGGCCTCCTCCGCTCACCGCGTGTTGGAGGGCGCCTCCTGGCAGGGCTGCCGGTCAGCGTCTTCTGGAAGCTGGGACGACGTGACCTCCATGGCCCAAATGATGATGATGATGATAGCCTCATATTATGGCTCATACCCACACTGGGGGATTGGCCAAGAATTGCGTGCTGAAACGTTCACCTATTTTTTTGAAGTGCCACTTATTCGATGATAAAAAAATATATATATATAACGATAGAGAGATAAGAAAACATACAAAAACCAATAAAATACAAGACAAAAGTTAAAAATTTATTCGTTTTGTTGACGTTATGTAACTGCAAACGGCATCAAATACGTCCCTGTGGCTGACCCCTATAACTGACGCACCGAAAGATAGTATGGTTTCTGGTGATAACATTAACCCTAATTTTGCGAACGGAAGTTCTAGATGTCTTTTTCTTAACAATTTGTATCGTCGACATGCCAAAAAATAATGATCTAGTGATTCTGTTTCTTGACAGTATGGACACAGAGGTGATAGCGTCAGACCAGTCCTGTGTAAATATAGGTTTAATGGAGGGACACGGCAGCGTAATCTCGTGACCGCTACTTCTGATTGTCTTGATGGACACCACTGGATTTTCCACGGAAATTTGAGGTGCTGATATTCTGTCCATGTTGTTATTGATTCACTGACATCTCTATGAATTGAATATTTTCTATATCTGATTGCTGTTATGTGGGCCACCAAAGGAAGAACCTGCATTATAGGTCCACTCAGGGATGCTCGCGCTAATGCGTCTACCATTTCATTTAAATGTAAGCCACAATGTCCAGGTACCCATAATAGTTTTAGAGAATTCAACTGCGGAGGAACTAATGTTAGAAACGTCTTTATTGGTGGCGAATTGGGTGAAGCCGTAAGCGAAGTACAGACCGAAAGGGAATCTGTTATTATAACCGCACTTATTGAGTTCGACGGTAGTTTCCGAAGCGCTAATAGAATTGCTAAAAGCTCGGCTTCAAAAACAGGTGTGAAGTCTGGCAGTCTCAGGGAGAATGACCAGCCAAGCGGAAGCGAGAAGATGCCTACGCCCGCCTTTTCGTTGTTCACTGAAGCGTCCGTAGCTATTATGTTATTTGTTTGCACGTGTGCTAGGTAGTCTTGCAACAGGTTATTTAAAAAAGTGGCTGATTGAAACTTAGAGTTTGGGGGGAAAATGTCATCAAAATCTATCTTAATATTCTGATGTGATTCGGTTGACGGAATTACCTCTCGAATGTTCACATTCAGGCTATCTAATTGTTTTTGGACAAATATGATCTGTGGAGTGTGAAATCGAGGCCAATGAGCAAGGAAGAAGGAATTTGGATCATTAATGAATGCGTATTCAGATCGTCTAAGCGGCAAGCTGTAAAATTTCAGGAATGCTTGAACTGTTAAGATGCGGAATCTGCAGGGCAATGTTGGAAGGCGCGCTTCTTGGTAGATAACATTAATAGCCACAAACCTGGGGAGTCCCAGACACAGGCGTAGGGCCTCACGCTCCAAAAGAACCAGAGGCTTTATTTTATACGCAGGGCCGCCTGAGAACAAGACACACCCAAATTCCAATATGGGGCGCACATACATTTTATAAATCATCAACAATGTATCCCTACGTAGTCCATATTTCCGGTTACTCAGTCTGCGCAGAATACCTAAAGCACGTTGTGCCTTACCTGCTACACTCTCTATGTGTGGGCTCCAGTTGAGTTTTCCATTATATGTGATTCCCAAATATTTTAGAGACTCAACCTGTGGAATGGGTTTTTGCTTATAAGTTATAGAAATTGAAACCGGATCTATGACCGAGAACACTAAAATGGCGCTTTTGCTTACGTTTAATGACATACATATTGTCTGAAGCCATACTTCTAGCATGCTCATGTATCTTTGTAATTTTTGGTATAATGTGTTAATGTCAGTGTCGGCAGCAAAAAATGCAATGTCATCTGCATACACGTAAACGTGCACGTCCTGACAAGTGGGGATAGAGCTCATTAATATATTAAATAATAGTGGGGATAGGACAGATCCTTGGGGAAGTCCGCGGGTTTGTCTGAATTTAGACGAAGAGCATCCGTCCTTGAAGCAATAAAATTCTCTTGATCGCAAAAATTCTGCCACCCACGCGGTTATATAATTGGGGAAATTACGACGCTGCAGAATATCAAGTAGAATTGAATGTTCGACGCTGTCATAAGCTTTAGCTATATCTAATTTCATCAAAGCAGAATATTCTCTCCTTTTCCGGGCAAGTTGGATGCGGCTCTCTAAATCAGCATGGGCACACCATATTGAGCAATTAGCTCTAAAGCCTATTTGATTTGGACTTAATATTAAATTATCCGTCATCCAGATAGTAATTCGGCAGTGTAATACCCTCTCTATGACTTTGACCATATTAGAAGTAAGAGAAATGGGTCTGATGTTTTCTATGTTATACCCTAGCCCTTGTGTTTTAGGTATCGGGATTACTTTAGCTACTTTCCAATCGTTAGGTATCCAGGCTTTGTGTAAGGAATAGTTTATAACGTTTAGAAGGTCTCCAGGAGATAGATCAAATAAAATTTTTATCATGTGCACGGTAATTCCATCAGGACCAGGGGCTGACAAAGGTAAGTTTCGAATCACTTGGGATAATTCAGGCAATGTAACTTCAGTAAACACTAAGGATGGGGCTACTTTTTGCAAATTGTACGACATCGATGACGTGAATCTACTCTCCAAGCCTTTAGCCAGGAGTTCAAGAGATTTTTTCATTTCATCGGGAGACAGATTGACATAATCAATATTAGCTGGCGATGGCAGAATTTTTCGATATCTCATATATCTAAACAACGATTTTTTGTTTTTAGATTTAGAAAGGAAATCATAGTGTTTCCTATCATAATCCTCTTTAGCTTTAGCAACTGTACGTTTAAAGACTGCAGCTTGAAACTTGTAATCAAACCAATTTTTGGGGCATTGGTTGTAGAGGAGCTGCTTCCAAGCCGCCTGTCGGCGTCGGTGGTCTCGCGTGCAGTCTGTATTCCACCAAGGGTTGTAAGATGTTTGCTTTGCAGATGTAACACTGAATTCAGCCTTTTTGTATGTTCTTTTAATTACCGCACAAAGTTTCATAGCCTTGGTGTCTTCCTGCTCTTCAGAATGAGAAGCCAAATGTACCTTAAGATCGGATTTAAATTTAACATAATCTACGAATACGCGTACCTGGGAGCACGCTGGCATAATCGGGCAAGCAAGTTCAACCATTATTGGAAAGTGGTCACTGTTGGTTGCACAGTCCAAGGCTGTCCAGGATGAGTTAGTGAAGGACGAACTTACAAAACTTAAATCCAATGCGGAGCGGGACTGTTTACAAATATATGTAGGAATTTTAGAGTTCAGACAACACAGATTATTATCTATTGTCCAATCCCACAAGCGTTTACCACATTGGTCAGTTCGAAAGCCCCAGCACGTGTGATGGGAGTTGAAATCTCCAACCAGAATTTTATCCTTACACCATGAAGTCATAGCTGAATTCAAACATCGAGTGTTCTGTACACCCGCAGGAAAGTATGCGTTTACTAAGGAGAAAGGTAGACACCCTGGTATAGTTATATCTAATGCGAGAATTTCACTTTCGGGGGACATATGTTTATATGAAATCTTTGCTTTAAGGCTAATTCTGTTATTGATAAAGAAAGCTAAACCTCCGCCCTTAGATGGACGGTCCAGTCGGAAAGAGCGATAGTTCGTCAATTGAAAACTTTGATGTACTGAAAGCCATGTTTCTTGCAAAGCAATGATATCCGGGGAGAATTTCGAAGATAGATACAATAAATCTGTTGCTGCTGAGTAAATTGATCGGCAATTCCAATGAATAATTTTGAGGAGACCTATGGTTGCGTAAGTATGGACTCAGTAACTGCCTTATCTAAAATGTTTTCCTTTAAAAAATCTTCCTTGGTAAGGCTGTCTTTCGGATACTTTTTTGTCTTTGCCTGAGTTCGAGTCGTAGCTTTTTTAGACAAAGGGGATCTACATCGTTTTAACGACCGAGGATCCATGTCCATTTCCTCTGCGCCCTCTGTATTATCGTTGGAGCCTGTACATTGGGTCTGGTTAACATCGACTGGTGGGATTACAATTTGGGCATCTTGCGACGTGTAAGTGGCGGTTACTTCCTCGTTTGAGGTAGGTAGACACTCAGTAGTTCCTGAAGTTATACCAACTGCTGTTGTTGCTGCGAATATCTGCGCCATCTGGCTAGTGAGAATTTGTGTCAGGGACTCACAAAGGTTTCCAGCTAGGCGCTCCATAGATTTTTCCATTGCCCTTTCGATGGCATTAGCAATAGAAATTGAAAGAGCCGCATCCGTTGCTGTCACCTGGCGTGCTGTGACGCCGGCGTATCCCTGTGTCCTAGAATGAATTTCCGCTACCGCTTCTCTACGCGAACAACGTCTTCGTTCAATGATTGCCAGAATTTCAATTTCCCGTGCCTTTGCTGAGCAATTAGAATGATCTGCAGGGTGCGCGTCATTGCAAAGGCAGCACCTTTCTTCCTTGCTTTTGCATTCGCTTGCATTGTGTTCTTCACCACAAATTCGGCATCTGGAAGCAGATCTACATCCTTTTAACGTGTGTCCGTAGCGCCAGCATTTCACACATTGGAGGGGACGAGGGGACAGGGGTTCCACTCTGTAGATTAGAGGCCATGCCTTTATCTCTGAGGGTCGAAGTGTCCCTGCAAATGTGGCTATGATCGACTCAGTAGGGATCCTGTTTTTCTCGACCACACGTCCACACCGATAAACTGAAATTACACCCGCGGGTGAAAGCATCTCTAATACCTCTGTCGGTGTCATGTTCACGTCGACGCCGCGGACAAGCCCTTTCACACATGCCAAGTGGGGAGGAATAAATGCGCTCACCGGATTGGCGGCAAACAGCGAACACTTTAACAGGTCTTGTACACAGGACTGGTCTGCCGAAAAGCAGAGGACTCCACCTCTGCCAAACTGGCGGACCTCAGAGATGGTCTGGAAATGGGCCGTCGCCGAGCGCAATTCCGCCTGAATCGCTTTCGGATTCTTCATCCGTATGACTCCGTTATTGGTTGGGACAAGAGCCACAGGAACTGATGAGACGCCGTTGCGTAGAAACAGATCCACAGGTAACTCCTGCGGAGGAATAGAAGCGGACCAGGGGGAGGCCCCTGGCCCTGGTGAAGAAAAGGACATCTGCGTGGTCTTATTAGCCAAATAATAATAGGACTAGCAAAACTGATGAGAAGCGATAAAAGAGAAAAAAAAAACAGCTATGCAATTCTAGGCCAAAACCCTGCGAGGCAAGAGCAGTTCCACCGAGCCGAGCGAGGTTCCACAGCTTCGTGGATTCTTCTTCGTGGATTCTCAGGGAACCTCAGGATTCTCGGGATTCTCAGGATTCTCGGGATTCTCCGGATTCTCAGACGCTGGATGCGTCGATTCATTGGAATCCATCTTCACGAGCTTCTTCTTCTTCTCGTACCCAAATCTCGCCCAAATCGTAGGGCGCTTCGTCCTCTTTGCCACCGGGCACGTGTTTGTTCCTGCAGCGTGCCGCCATTCCGAGAGAGCGCGCCGGGTGCACGTTCGCCACTGTCTTTCAGGAAGCCGCGGGACGACGCTCGCACGGCGCTTTTTCTGCATGCTGCAGGTGGCAGCACGTTGAAAAATGGTGAGACGAAGCTATGACGAAGCTTTGACATCTCGGGAGACCTCGATCGGGCTGCTATTGGCTTTGGTACGCTTCAATCAGCAGCAGGTTGCTAAATTAAGCTTGAAACAGCCCTACCGGATAGCCGCGGCCCGCAAGCCACGATCCATTCAAAGAGATGGGTTCTTTAATGGATGTTGGAGACCTTTGCCTGGTGGCATGCCCAGCGTGCTCATGCAGAGGAGTATAATGAAAAATGAAATTACGTGCACAGGTCACAACATTCAGAGAGTGTCTCAGTGGAAGCGTAGACATTGGTGAGTCGGCGTACACGTATGGAGCGATCACTGTTGCACCGTCTTGCGGCGGTGCTTCGCTAAAGTATTCAATGCATCAGATAAATTTATCTTCTCGTAATTCATAGCCAACAAAATTAGATCTGCGGCTACCAGTCATTGCGTACAATCACTATATTCTACCGGTGCGTGACAACGATGACATCCTATAGATATCCTATGGACATCCGCTACCATGACAGGGATGTGTCAAATACGCCCCTCGCACGACCGTGTGGCCACACTTTTGGTGTCCTGCGAACATAAAATAGTCAAAGTCGAAGAGTTTATTTAGACAACGCATTGTACAGTTGCCTAGGGCGCAGACGAAAAGGCAAGTGGATGCCTGACAAGGAGTCTGCGCCCTTCTTGCTCCCATTCGAGAGCACAAGACATTCAGCGCATAAAACACACACTAAACGAGATGGAAATACAGAGTGGTTGGTGAACATTGAAACGGGAGTTATTTCATATTGAACATTTATGTAAAATTGGGAAAATGCTGTAAGAAACAGAAAAAAAACAAAAAGAAGAAGAGTGGTCATGCCTGCAGAGACAATAGATACATAGTGATGATATTTTTGAAAGCTTTGAATGATTTACTTTCATGGATAACGTTTACAGCAGGATGGTGAACGTTTAAAAAGCTGGAAATTCTGTAGCTAAGTTTCTGGGTGCCGTAGTTCATACGTATTTTTTCCTTATTGTAACATATTTGCCGGGTGTTGTACGTGTGTGTTTTCGTTAGATACTGATGAAAAAAAGCCGTAGGATCGGAATGCATTTGTAGGTAACTAGCTAACGCTATCTTTTTGTCCATAACGTTCCACAGTGTAAGCAGTTGATGTTTTCTAAACAATGGGGCAGTGTGGCTAAGGTATGGTGCTTTATCTATTAGGCGCAAAAATTTATTTTGTATTAAATATATCTTTTTTATGCCTGTTTTAGGTGCTGTGCCCCCCAGACAGAAAGACAAAAGTGGAAACGCGAATGTACCAAAGTGTAGTGTAGTTGTTTCCTTAGCCAGATAGGCAAAAGGTTCTTTATTTTATACATGATACCAATGGACCTAGATATACCAGTGCGAACTTTTTCAATGTGAGGTGACCAGTAAAGACGCTCATGAAATATGACACCAAGAAATTTATGTGTTGCTACACGTTCGATAGATTCATTGCGATATTGGATAAGTATTTTTTTGTTTTATACACTTGTTACGGGCGTTGAATATAATGTACATAGTTTTTTTAGTGTAACTCTAGTTCATTACCGTGGAACTACGTGGACAAATTTTCCAGCCATACATTGGTTTCTACTTGGATGACTTCTGGGTCTTGTCCGCAGATGAATACATTGGTATCATCCGCATACAGTATTATTTCTGGTGTAGAGAGCACGTTAATTATATAATTTATATAAAGAAGAAATAACAGTGGCCCAAGGATTGATCCTTGTGGAACTCCATAATGTATCTGACCTAAGCTGGACTGTGCATTCGCAATATTCGTGTACTGCGGCCGTATTCTGTAGTGGTTCGCTTTGGAACCGGCTCCTTTTGACTGTTGTCATTGGTCGGCGCTTCGTTGTCATCCCCAGTCGGCGGGACGACAAATTTTGTTGACGTCACACAGCTTGTCAATCATCTGGAAAGGAACCGGTTCCCTGCTACGAGAGCAACCGCGGAGAAGTGGTTCGCTCGATGGTCGCGCGCGGTGGCGAGATGAATTCGAGGGTTGCTGGGGCAACCGTGACTGCCGGCTAGTCTCGCGCCAGCTGACGAGCCGGCACCTAGACGAGAGAAGACAGAAACGGCAATGGCGGCTCCTTTGGTTGTGCTGCTTGCGAGCGCCGAAAGTCAACGACGCGACGAGAGGCAACGACGCGACGCGTTCGGCATCGCCGAAGAAGAGTTTCGAAGGCATTTTAGGCTCTCCAAAGACATAGTGCGACGTCTTTGCGATGAGCTGGAAGGACATCTCGGACTTCAAAGATTTCGTGGTGTCGACACTACGATGAAAGTGCTGTGCACGCTTCGGTTTTTTGCCACCGGGAGCTTTCAACAGTGCGTCGGGAATGATGAAGCGATTGCACTGTCGCAGCCTTCGGTCAGCCGGATCATTACAGCCGTCGCTGTTGTGCCATTACCACAAGCCCGGATTTCGAATCTGCAAGATGCAGAATCTATCCTGCGAGCGCCCTAATTCTTCCTTCACAATTCAAGATGCTGAGCCCTCAGGCAGCGGTGCTCTGCGAAGAAGCATCGGCGAGCAGCATGTTCAGACATGCACACAAGTGCCAGACAGCCCGGCGCCGCACCTCCTTTTGCCTGGAGGTCACTGCGCGCGCGAACTTTGAACCGGGTGGCCAGCGCGGTCGCTGGTTGGACCCCTCGGACGACCGTCGAGTGCTGACTTTGTATTGGGCCGTTTGAGGGACAATGGTTCCTCGGGGATGATAAAAGCCGCGACGCGCCGCCTGAAAAACCGGATACGCCGACCCACCGGGAGCACAGTGCCGCTCTCGACTGGGGTGAGATGTGTCACGCGTTTTCGCCGGACGTCGCCGTGCGGGAACAGTCGCGTTTGCTGTGAGATCTCGGCCCCAGTGCCGACCTGTTCATGTCCTGTATAATGACCTGTATATAGTGTATAAAGTCCCTTTTGTTATTCTCATCGACGCCTGGCTCGGAGTCTTCGCTACCAACGCTCTGTCACGAAACGGGTTACGAGCGCTACGGGACCACAAAGTCGTAATAGTGGTGCAGCGGTGCAAAGTCGTAAGATCGCCAAGGCCATTACGGTTGTGGGCGATAAAAAAGGATGGGTTAGATTCCCATCCTCGGCGCAACAGAAATCCGCCGTCAAGGAAGGCTTTCTTAGCCGTGGAAAAATTCCAGGAGTTGTAGAATGTGTGGACGGTAGTCTAATAGCCATCGTTCACCCTAAGAAGCTCGGCCCCGGCGAAACGGAATCGTGCTGGAGCCGTAAAGGGTATTACGCCCTCAACTGCATGGTCGTGAGTATTGTTCATTGACAAATATTTTCGATATGTGTTTGCGCAAGTGCGCGTTGTAAAATACTTCGCTTCGTTATTTTTCATCAATTGCCGGTAATATTTGCGTTCCTATTCGAGAAAGTAGCGTTTGTGTTGTATGTGTAATGACGACTTTGATCTTTGCATAGAACACGGCCGCACTTTTTCAGTGCTCTCTAATCACAGTTGAATAGCCTTTTCGATGCTACAATGTAAACACATTACGCGCGACTTAAACCGGAAAAGACGCCGTAGCAGTGAAGGGAGTCTTCGTCTGTGAGCGATCCTAACAGAAGACTTGGGATTCTTATTCGACGTAAAACTAAAGCATTGTGGCCAACAGACTGTAAACGTGAAAAACAGCATCCCATCAATGAAAATGGTGTGAGGGAGATTGAGAATGTTTGGACACCCATTTGCACTAGCTGTTAATACGGCACATGCTGTTTCCGCGTTCTTTCGCTTGTAATGGGCACTTTGTCTGAAAGAAAAAAACACAGGTGGCACTCTCTAGCAGAATCTTATACAATATGGACGGAAGAAACCAAAGGAATTAATTTGCAAATTGTGTTGTGACCGCACGCCATACATGAGCATTTGTACACATGCCAACATTACATTTGTAGGTTAAGATGACATTGTTATCATGCTGATCATTAGTTCCACTGCCTACTGCGTATGTTGATATCTCCTTTTCTGTAATTGTGTTCGCTGACTGAACAGTAACTGATTGGCAAGTAGTGTTGTAAGCAAAAGCTTGTGCCAGATATTTGTTGCAGTGGCATTGACACATTCTCTTTGCTTTCCCTTATGAGGTGTGCGACGCGAAGCTGAATATCCTGGCAATTGGCCCACGGTATCCCGGATCGTGCCACGATTCTTTCGTTTGGAGGCATTCTGCGTTTCGCCGCCGCCTCACTCGTGGCCTGTTACTTAATGGAGAAGTCTTGCTTGGTAAGTGCACCTAAAGTAGCAGTGCTTCTTCCACATGTAAAACATACAGAGTCAAATAGTTTTGCATCCTAGCAAGCTTTAAGAAAGCGTGATTTGCTAGAAATGTGTTGTGAATGCAGCAGTACCTAATGAACCTGCAGCGACTTTCGAGAGAAACAAGTCTCTCTTAAAAGGCAGTTGAAGTCCCGCGTTCGTGTTGTCTTTCTCTCCTCGTCCGTGTCCAAATGTGCGCTGGAACAATGTTTCATAATGCTAATCATAACCAACTAGCCCAGCTGTCCATACTTTGTACCACATATTTGTACCAGCATGTATACAACAGCTGATATGTTATGCTGTTTATTTATTAATTTCAATACACTGAATGCCAAGTGGAGCGTTACAGGCAGGCGTAAAATTCTACAGAACACGTCACAATGGCAGTCTTCAAGTATAGTGGAACAGGGTTGGTGACAATGGACTCGGGGAGCTGGTCCCTGGTCACTGTCCTTGGAATAAGGGAATAAGCGTGTGCGTGAAACTTTCGGCATCGACGTTAGTGATCGGTGTAGTATATATTGTAGAATGGTGCAAGTTGCGCTATTTTTCTTTGTGTCGCAGTGTGTGCGATTTTTTGTTGTTGTTGCAGCGACATGTGGTGCTGGAGTGATTAGAAAGGATCAAACGGGTCGCTCGATTTTGGGTACCTTCATGAGAAGAGGTACGAAAGGTAGAGCAAGGATCCCAGATACTGGCAGCATATTCGAGATTAGACCTTAGAAGTGTTTTATAAAATAACCCTTCTGAAGAGAGAAGAACTAATAAGGTTTAGTGGAGGATGTACATTTAGGGAGGGGCTAATGGGATGAACGGAGGAGAAAACCACGAGTATGAAATAAATATTACATGTCCAACATGAACTGAGAAGGAGATTTGCAGCCAACACAACAGGTGAAATTGGGCTTTTCTTTAAAATTATTCCAACTTTCTTTACAACTTTCCAGGAAGGTCAATGTTTGATAGATATTGCAACAATAAATCCAAGACGTGCAGCTGTTGTAAAATGGCCCTGGCGTAAACTGTGTTCTTGCATTGTGCCCTAATGTATCCATGTTCGTTCACTGAAATGCAACACTTTACAGGGGACTCTGGGTACCCGCTAGAGCCATGGATCATGACTCCTGTGCCTGGTCACCCAAATCGCCTCACGGCAGAGGGGCGCTATAATGAGGCACACGCATCAATGCGAAATGCCGTTGAGCGGTGCATAGGAGTCGTCAAGAGCCGCTTCCGATGCCTGAAGAGGTATCGGGTGCTCCACTACTCGCCTCGGAAAGCAGCCACTATTGTTGTAGCTTGTGCAGCGCTTCATAACCTCTGCCTTGCAGCAGGCGTGCCTCTGCCAGACGACACAGATGACGAAGGTGCACATGACGACAGCGCACAGGGGCCAGCCCAGGCACAAGTGCCGCTGCAAGTACAGGTGCCACCGCAGGCGCACCCTGTACAGCCTTCTCGAGCTTTGTTTCGAAGAGGCCGTGCGGTGTGCGAATCCATAGTCGGTGTGTTTCGGCTGGCCAGAAATTTGCGCATTGCCTACCTGCAAAGTGTGCGCCGGCGCATTCGCTGGCAAATGAGGCGGAGACATGTGGAGGTGTAACATGTTTTATTTTTCTTTTCATGAAAGTAAATGGGCCGTGCACTTCAACATAACACATTGCGTGTGCTCACATGTGGCTAATCATAGTATGCTGCATACTGCAGTAGTGAACAGCACATGATCTGTCTATGTTGAGCATGACAGATACACATGCAGTGACAAATAACCATGTGCCATTGTGTTACTCCTTTGCTTTGTTTACTGTGCTTTTGAATATTGTCTCGCCAGGGAATTTTCTTTAAATAAAGGTTATTTCCAAGGTGAATGGAAACCAATCTTGCATTGTTGAAGATTGCTTTGTGATGCCTATTTTACTGTGCAGTTTGCATTGTTCCAAAGCTGAAGATGTCTGTTCATGTGTGACACGCAAGCACAGCACGAGTTACGCAGCGACTGAAATGTCGTTCAGAGCAATCTGTATAGCACATACTGAAACGTATAGCAACAAACGAGGCTTGTCAAGCCCTTTTTGGAGCAGGATTTCTTTAAATAGCAGACACTCATGCCTGCTACTGCTTTGTTTAAACTCAAGAGTTGCTTCAACATTGCATTTCTTGCAAGCTTGATTTCACATAATGCTCGTAATTGCTGCTTAACAAGGTGCAACTACGCTACACGCTTAGGCCAAGTTACACCCTTTGGCTTGCCCCTTCTGCCACACGACAATAATCGTTATCTGCCTTGATGCGCTTCCTTTCTTTCACGCTGCGAGCCCTGAGCTTTCCAGTAACGAACGGCACGCGTGTTATCAGCGTAGAGCAGTTTACACCCTTTCGAGTGCACCTTCTGATAATGCGCGTGCCGTTCGTTACTGGAAAGTTCCGGGCTCACAGCGTTAAAGAAAGGAAACGCATCAAGGCAGATAACGATTGTTCTTGTGTGGCAGAAGGGGCAAGCCAAAGGGTGTAAGTTTGCCTGAGAGTGTATAACACAATATAACCAAAATCATGACAATGAACCATTTCTTTGTTTATTTTATTCATTGGGTACCTGCTTCGCCATTCAGGCATTACAGCAGGGAGGGTACAACTCATATAAATGAACACTCAAAATTACATTCATAAAGCATGGAAGAAATCATCATTTGAACAAATACAGACAGTGTCAGGTGGTAGAGTATTTCAATCTCTTATAGTACGAACATAGAAAGAGTAGCGGAAAGCGTCGCTTTTAACCCTTTATTGCATGGCGTCCCATATTTGGCACATACCGGTTGCCATTCTTTTTTCACGTGTCGGAGATTCCCAGTTGAGAATGTGATACCGTCAGAGTAATTCTCATAGTTATGCGCACTTATTATGGGCAACTGCTGCCAACTCTTGAGCGATACGCATAACAGAGGTGAAGTAGATTTTGGGAAGCGACGTGAAACTCGGAGGGGGCCAACACGAGCAATTTTTTTTCTCTGAAAATTTTGACTGCAGAAACATAGAAAAATTATTTTGGCATATTTTTTGGTCTCGCCAATTCAAGGCAGTTACTAGTTTTCTCAATTTTGCCTGCAGCTGCAGCAGAGAAACCGAAATCGGTGTGTGCCATTTTTGGCACAGTATGAACTTGAAATACAAAATATGGTAACATGCTGCCATCTGTTCAATAGACCCGAAGCTGCAAGTCACTCTATCACAAAATGGAATTTTGGCGATCGGTACGGTGAGGGCGAATCGTCTACCAAACAGCCACCTGAAAAGCGAAAAGGAACTGAAATGTCAAGGATGTGGTGCTTCAGAGGCACTCACAAGCGCGATAGATAACGTGGAGTTATTGTGTGTGCGTTGATACGATGAACGTGCCGTGAAATTTCTGTCGAGCTTTGTTGGGAGAGATCTAGTCCAAAAGACTAAGCGCTGGTTTACCTCCACCAAGGTGTTTCGCGAAATTGTTTGCCCCAGCGTAGTAAAGATCCACAACAGGCACATGGGTGGTGTCGACCTGCTGGACTCACTTTTTGGACTTTACCGCATACATATCAGAGGTCGAAGAAATGGCACTTTCGAATTTTCACGCCTATGCTAGACTTATCGGTAGTAACAGCATGGATATTGTATAGTAGGGTGCAGGAGCAGCTTAGGAGGAGACAAGTACTACCATTGGCTCAATTAAAAGCAGAAATTGCAGAATGCCTTACCTCGCATAACAAGGGCCTACCCAACAAGCGACCAGGAAGGACTTCAAGTCAAGACATCGAATTTCAGGTTCAAGTCAAAAAAGCACAGGGACCAGCGGCCGCAATGACACCCAAAGACGACCAATCTGACCAAGTCGGCCACTGGCCAGAATTCGACGAGAAGAAACAAAGATGTAGAGAGAGAGAGGGCTCTTTAATAGAAAAACAGAGAATTTAGCCGGCGCGTATATAACCGCTGGCATGCTACTCTGTATAGGGATGGGGAATGGGATCAAAAGATTCCAGAAAAGAGTGGGAGGAAAAAACGATAAAAATAAATATGAAATGTCCGAGTGGGCCTGATACTAATTTTTACACGTGACATGGCGGGTAAATTTAGGCTTTTGTATAGGAAGGATGCAATTTTTAAAGATTTCCTATTTGACCAATTTCTGTCAGTTATTTGAACAATAAATCCAAAACCCGTCGCTGTTTTGAAGGGCTGGGCATTGGACCTAAGATGCTCGGTAACGTTAACGGTTCGTGGCAAATCATGTCCATTTGGTGCTCAAAAAATTGTCTCTCGTGGCGGTACGCGGGGCATTCTAGTAATATGTGGTCAATTGTCTCTAAGTTGCGACAGTTATCACAGTATGGGTTAGTAGTAAGTCCTATGCGGTACAGATAATTGTTCGTGTATGCCACGTTCAGTCGAAGACGATGGTACAATGTCTCTAAGTGTCGAGGAAGTGGTCGTGGAATTTTCGGTCTCATTTCTGGGTCAATGTAACGTAGGAAGTTATCTTGGTGAAGCGGCAGATTCAAGATGCGGTCTTTTTCTTGATAGGCATATTTTTTTGCCATGGTTGAAGCATCGGCTTTTGTAAAATATGTTCTTCTGAACTTGCGATATTAGAGTCCATTTCTGGCAGCTTCGTCCGCTCTTTCGTTTCCCGAAATGCCGACATGGTCAGGTATACACTGGAACTTTATGCAATGCCCAGCAATCTTAGCCCTGTGGTGAAGATAAGCAATGTCAAATGCTGCTGGTTGATTATTACAACGCTTGTGCCTGTTCCACATAATTTGTAGGGCTGTTTTTGAGTCTGTGAAAATCACCCGTCTTTGACGGCTGCTGTCCAAGTACATACACAAGGGCCTCCTTAATGCCATATAGCTCCGCTGAAGCAGATGATGTCGCTCGCTCAAGACGAAACGAGAATCATTGCCCTGTAGAGGGAACAAAAAGTCCGCATGATGAACGATGTGGAGTTGTAGAGCCATCTGTGAAAATGTGTGTATGTCTTGGCCTTCCGAAGGGGTCGTCCCGCTCAGGGACTGTAGCAGAAGCTGGATGACGGCCTCTGGAAGTGCTATGTTCGCAGGAGACACTTCGGATACACCTCCGCCATGTCATTAATACGAAGACTCACTTTTTAAAGGATATTTCCAGAACCCGTGCTACATCTAGCTTTGGGCAGGCCATCGGAAGCATATCTATTTCGATTCCTGCTCAGGCGTCACAAATTATGCCGCGAAACATTTCACCATGGAAACTGTCCCCACTGGAAATCATGCCATACATACCTGGAATCAGTGCAAAAAAGAAAATGCCTCAAGCAGCGACTTATCAGATACCTTCAGAATATATGCACAAAGAATACGCAGCCACAAAGATGTAAGCGGCCACCTTGCACAAACAAGTCGTTGGTAAGATAGAGGAAGTGAAACATTCATCTGTGCCTGAACGCCGAAAACAACTGTTTCATTTCATTCCCCACATCGCACTAGAAAGACCACCGTCCGTGAAGCTTTGTTTTCCTCCCATGGCAGCAAGAGCGCTCAGCCATCTTCATGGTGTGCCATATTTGGCACAAAGCTTTATCTTTATTATTACAGACGCTATAACTCTGGAACTTCTTGTATGTTGGTTCATTCAATCAATAATGAAAGCTGAAAAAATGACTTTGTCATAATTCATGTAATAGAGGGTCAAAAGGAATCTCACCTATTTTTAATTTGTGATCTCGCCTTTTAGAAGCATATGTGGGTGGCTGAAAATACAATTTCCTGGCTATCTCCGTATTAGAGTGGTACATGTTATGAAGAAATTTTAATCTGAGATTTCGATGACGGTGTTCAAGAAGATGCCAATTCAATGCTTTTTTCTTTCTGTCATGCTAAGCATCCTGTCATAATGGCCAAGGACAAACCGAACTGCTCTGTTCTGCACTTTTTCTAGTTTTATCTACAAGTTCTGTAGTATATGGATCCCAGCAAACACTTGCTGCCAGAGTTCCTCCTTGCGCGCCGCCGGCAGCGCGCCGCCGTCAGCACACACGACGCCTTCGCAAGGTAGGGGTGCTCTTCAACAAATGGCACAAGTATATCGCGCTGCCTCGCTGAAACATGAGGACCCAGCCGCCTATCCTTGTGCAAGGACATCGTTTCGGATTCGGCGCGCAAACTGGCAAGTCCAAAACCTAAACAAAGCGAGGCAACTTGTTTGCATAACGTATGGCACACCACCTAGCGACTAAATAAGAAAACAACACAAATAAAATTACAACTCCCAGTAGCCGTCTGCGCCGCAAGCTCACATTTATTACTGAAGATATATTTGCAAGTGTTCTATACAAACCAATGTTTTTTCATCAAACCAGCAACATCCTTCAATTGCTATACCACCCCCAAGTACGAAGAAAAATGATGACGAGATCTTCCGGCAGACCGCCGCTCGTTGATTGGTTTCCTCACGCTGCCCCGTTCCACTCTTTCTCCGAGTGACGTAATCCAGACACAACAGCCAAACCGAACCGGTTCCAAAGCGAACCGCTACAGAATACGGCCCCAGGTGACGATTTCAGAGGTAATTCTTTATTAGTGTGCGAGCCGTTCCTCTAATGCCATATTTCTATAACTTGTACAGTAAAATAGGGTGCTCAATGGAGTCGAATGCCTTTTTGAAGCCTTAAAAAACACCTATTGTATATATTTTCTGCTCAAAGTTGTCTATTATCTTGTCCTTAATTTTTATTAGCGCCATTTTAGTAGATTTCTCTTTCTGTAATCCGTATTGCTGCTCGGCGATTATATCGTTTCGCTTGCAGGCGTTTAGTAGCCTGATGTTTAGGACTTGTTAGACTGCTTTCGAGAGGATTGGTAGGACTGAAATTGGCCAATAATTATTTACGTCATTTCCATCACCCCCCTTGTTTATGAGAGAGAGTTTTGCAATTTTTAATTTATCTAGAAATATTCCGGTACTCAAAATCAGGTTGCATATATACGTAAGTGGCTGACTAATCAGGTGACTGATGAATTTTATAGGTTCAACTTTATAGTTGAAGAACATCTGCCCAGCTTGTTTCCAACCCAAGGTAACTTTTCTATGCAAATGAGGGGGGGGGAGGTACCTTTACTAGAAAAAATGTGAATATTGCCCACCACTCGCCATAAAGACGCGTAAACCCGCAAAAGAGAATTCAAATGAGGTGTATCTCACAGGTACTTCTGTGAGATACACCTCTCCTTAACTTGGCAAACAAGGAACCACATCAAATGGACTCGCGCATGAAAGAAGCGCAGGAAGACCACTGCCAAGAACAAGTAACCAAGCGAAAGTGTAAAATTAAGATTGCGGGTAGCGTTTTTTGAATTAGCTCTGGAGGAATTATAGAGAAATACATATATTTGCGGAACAATCACAGTACTTTTGGATCCCTCGTTTACTGCTCTACCAAGTTAAAGGCCAAAGCCGACTCGTGTTCTTATTTGGGAAGTTGCGTAGCGATGCGTGGCAACCAGTACAGTACAACCACGTAGAGCACAGGATGCTGCGGTTCTAGACGTACTGCGCCCACCGCAGAAGGTTAGAAAAACGCACACATTATCACAGCGGAGAAGTGGCTACGTCAGGTGGGTCGACTGATAACTGTAGAAGCGTCATTCAAAACACACGAAATTATTATTCACTTCCGGGGGCGTTTTTTCGACTTCCCCTTTATATAAAATATATTGATCCATGAATATCTTCACAAAAATGAAGGCTGAATTTGTTAATTTTCACTTTTCCTGGCTGTTTGGCTGTTGCCTCTGCTAACTACTACTACTAAGGGCTTTTGCCCTTAGTAGATCGCTTTTTTTCTCAATTTTTTGTGACGCTTGTTTCCAGTTGGCAATCTTGCACGAAAAGTGCTGTACAATTAGGGAAAAGCCAGATGAGGTAACGGGTGACAGTCATATTGCTTATAGATTTAACGGTTATTGAAGGCCTTGCATTATTTCGCAATATTTTATTTTCTACCTTATCTAACCCATATCGCAGGTATATGGTTCCGAGGATCTGCCAGCGTCGCGGCGAGCCGTTACTCGAGGAAATAATGAAGCAAAAGTTAAAGTTAAACGAAACTGGCGTTTCCTCCGGCCGCACCTCGTTCCACGAGCACATAGACCACCTCACTACGGACCGAATCCTTTCCTGGTCCATGAATCCATCTAAACAAAGAAGATTGAGCTTACGAAGCAACAGCGATGCGCGTGATCGTTGAACAGCTGGTGACAACTAAACTCATCTTGAGTTAATCGCACGGGCACCGAGTCGATCAGAAAACTGGCCTTTAAACCCCGGAAGGTGCCGATAACCACCGCCATCCAAAAGGAGTGAAAAAACTGACAACCATTCCATTCTGTGAATACGGAATGACAGCGAAAGCTGACGACAGTCAAAGCTTCACCTGCTTCACCTTCGCCGCGAGTCGGCCTGAAGATAGTGCAACACCAGGCCAAGCCCGGTGGAGGTGAAGCAGGCGCCAAGCACCCCCCATACGTGGGCCCATACCAAAGGTAGTGCAATGCCGGGCCGACCCATGGCAAAGGTGAAGCAAGCGTTAAGCACTTCCCATACGTAAGCAGATTCCGAAGATAGTGCAAAACCGGGCCGACCCCCGCTGGAGGTAAAGCAGGCGTTGCGCACTCCCCATACGTTGCCCCATCCAGAAGGTCCCGAAAGACGCGGTACAGGTTCCCGAGCCCACAGGGTATCGCCAGGATCGGCCCACATGATGATTCTTTCTGTTGACGGACGTCGAAAAAACTAGAAAGGTTAGTCACACACAACTTTCGCTGTAAAAGGCGGCAAAATGTAGACCGCCGAATTGATTGATTTGTCGGCGTTTTAGTAATATGCGTGAGGAGTGGTGGCGTGGGCGGAGAGGGGGTATGCCACTTACTTTCGGGGGAGAGGGGGGGGGCGGGTCCCCTCGGCCCCCCTTTGTAACGTGCCTGCATCACGCGTTGTGTCATGCAACGGGCAGAGCGCCCACACATCAAGAACGGATACATCAATTGTGTGCTGTAGGGGTTGAGGGACGGACTTCGGGATGAAAAACCAAACTTGGGAGGGTTTATTCTACATTATGTACAGAAAGGTGAGCGTCAAGTAACATTCGTATAGTCATTACGGACCGGCAGCAACTCGGACGCTGCGGCCCGCGGCAAGACGTTCGAGAGAGGTGAATCAGGGAATCAGGGAATGTCCTGGTCTCTCTGGAAGGCTTCTTATAAACCCTTCGAGCACTGTAAGTCACGTCATGTTTGACCAATGGGAGAGTCCGCTCCGATGACGCCACTTTCAGCCAATGGTACGCGCCCGTGCGATGGTGTCATACCCGGCGAAGAGAGTCGGCGCCTGGTCCTCCTCTCTTGATCACTTGAACCCCCTGCGATCTTGCCTCGCAGTCTGGCAATCCACTTCTAAGGTGGAGAAGGCGGGGGGGGCGCTCATGCTCCATTGTACAAGGGTCCACCTGCCCCCGGTGGCTCGGCTCCGCAGTGGTGGCAATGCCTTCTTCAAAGGCGAAGGGGGACGATTGAGCTCCATTGTCCGAGGCCCCCTTCTAATCCCGGCGGCACACGACCTGGGGGCCGCAAACTTGTTTGCACTTGTCTGGTGCTCTTCTGGAATGTGCTTTCCTGCTTCTGCATTCCTCAATTAGCTGTGCTGCGTTTCGAAGTGGTTTGGGGAACTCGAAGTAGCCTCAGGAAACGGCGCCATATCTCACAGCTCGTCCTCGCCCCAGTTGTTCTGAATGGCCGGTGAACTCAATTCGCTGGCCATGAGGAACGCTGAAAGAACATGCAGGGTATTGGTTTCGAGCCTCGTTTGACGAACTTCGGGATCCTAGGCCCTGGAAAACAAACGTCAAACAAACCAAACAACACAGCGCTGCCCCACGTTTAAGCGCAGGCTCTTCACCCCTGACTCGCCAGGCTATTACTGAGTCAAAATGAACCCTGATCTTTTATTTCCCCAATTTTGACAAAGCAGTTCCAACCACCCCTCCAAACAGCTATCCATTTCTCCTCGAATGCCGACAAGACCAGAGTACTATTGTTGTTGCAAAACAAAAGGGTCGTTGACGATGCAAACAACAAATGAAAACAGCCGAACATAACTTAAGTGGCCTAACTACACGAACAGCATGTTTCGAATCTATCGCAGTGGCGTACTTATCGCACGTAATGGTGCCACTGAACAATCTGGTCAACCTCACAAGTACATAATCACAAGCGCACTAGCCTTGTGGTCACTAAACAAAACGCGTACTTGCGTTGTAGGCAAACTTTTCATTTACGCTTACTCACGTTTCTTCCCTGAAAGTCCTACAGGACACGTGACGTAAACGAACAATTAAAATTGCGGGACTTACACACTCCGCAGAACCCTTAAACTAATGCGTCTTTTAATAACTCGTTCCACGCGTACTTATAATAGAAGTCAGAATACGGCTGCCCTCCACACACACTAGCAACCCAGTCATAAAGTCTGCTTCCTTCCGTCCACACAGGACACGCGCTAATGGAACTAAGAACGCTTCTCCGTGCAAATCATGCACTCACTGAAAATCTACGCGCTTAACCTTAGAAAATTCAAAAAGACTTAAAAAGAAAGAAGGTTAAATAACACACGCGCTTTACCATAGGCCTTTCGACGATAACCTTGACCCTCAGGTTACTCACACACACACAAAAAAGCCTATCTACTTATTAATGAGCATCTCGCGAGACTACATGTTTACTTAAAACGCATCTTTCAAATCTCGAGCTTCTCAAACGAAAACATAAACAAAGCTCAAACCTTACACCTTGAAAGAAATCCTAGTCTCAAATAGCGAAAACTTTCCGATGCTCAAAAATAAAACAAAATAACACGTTTTACTTCTACGGAAGCTCTCTTGGCCTCCCTTTCCAAACGCTTATGTCTGACTCACTTTTGAGTCGTACCCGAGGTGGGCGTGGTCTCAAAGATACTCTGGCTGCCGAGAGACAACAAAGGGCTGATTCACTATCAGCTCCCCCAAGACGTTACGGTCTCCTGCCAATTTGCGTCCCCGCGCCCCGCTTTCATCACGAACTCGATTGACCGCGTCGCTACTCCCCACCTGGTCTCGTCCTGCCACCTTGCGTTTCTTCAAACTGCTCACTGAGCTATGAAAAGAACTACGGAACGACGAGGAGTTTAACAGCCTCGTGCCCTTTGTCCGCGTCCGTGCAGAACATTCTTCGCGGTCCCCCTTTGACCGGTGGCTCGACCATTCTGGATGCGTCAACATCGTCCGTGACGACCGCACCTTTTTCCTCGCGCCCTGCCCATTTGGGTTTGTCGCCATCTTTGGCGGCGCGACATTAGTTACCGTCTTTTGGTCTTTACCGCGCTTCTTTTTACGGCGCTTTCTCTTTGCACTCGCCTTCATGTCGCCTTCTCGTGCCTCGTGCTGGCCGGTACACATTTCGTCGGCCCGGATCGGTCTCTTACCCGCACAGTCTGAGTGATTTACATTTAAATCTACTCTCACTTTGCCTCGACTGGCGGACAGCCCAACCGACTCTGGCACAATGCAGCAGGCTTTACTCGAGTTAGACAACTCGCACCCTTGCGAACTGCCCTCTACTACATTGCCCAGCTCACGCTGTGCATCGGCACACAGCCCGTCGGTATCGATCGCTGTCTCACGCGCACAGTCCGAATGATTAACAACTGAATCATCCCTATCTAGGCCATCTAGACTGGCGGAGAGCCGCACCGATCCCTGAACAATGCAGTTGTATTCTCTTGAGCTACGTAGCTCGCCATCCCGAGAACTACTCTCAACTGCATCGCTCAGTTCGCACATCACTTCTGCACGCAGATCTGACCTGACATGGGTGCTCGCGTCTGTCGCGTCAACAGTACCCTTTTCTTCGCTAGCAACCTCGCTAAAATTACCAGCGACGCACACACGCGGTGACTGTGCCAATTTGTTCGCAGCTGGCCTAGCTGTCTCCACAGTCATCTGTTGGCACAGCACCTCGTCGCTCTCACTACGGCCTTTAACGGCCTCTGTTGCCACTAAGGCATCGTTAGCAGCTAGCCCTTTCACTTCACTTATGACTCTGCAGCTAATCTCACAGGCACTACTCTTTTCGTCGGCTTCTGGCGAAAATCCGCTCGATGCTGCCTCATTCTTTCGCTCTGTACTACCTACAGAATTCTCAGACAGCCGTTGTCTCTGTGCCAATAACTGATCACAATGCTGTATCTCTTTGATCAGTGCTGCCTTCTCTCTCTCATACTTTTGCTCACGCTCAAGCTTACGTTCCTGATACTCACGTTTGCGTTCATTCTCACGTTCGTGACGCTGACACCTAAGAGTAAGTTCTTGAAGCTCATGCTTCCGTTCATTCTCGCGTTCTTCACGCTTAAGCTCACTCCTAAGTTCACGACGCTCCCGCAAACGTACACGACGCTCAGGCTGCCGTGGCTCCTGTATCACCTCCCAAGCAAGTTCAATGCTTTTGTCATCATTGCCACTATCTTGAATCGCCTTTATGATAGCTGGCGTCTTCATCCGTTCGTCCGCCTCAACTCCCAAATCGTCGCACACCAACAACAAGTCTAACCTCGTCAACCTTCTAAGATCCATGGCAGCTGCCCCGACAGGTGGTTAAAACTGTTTTCCTTAATTAATTTGTGCAAACACACAATGCAACAAACTCCCGATTCCCAGAACTATCAAAATGAACACACAACATTAGAGTCTGGCGAATCAAAAGGAAAAAAACCACGCGCTCACTTACGGTTGCAGCACCCTGCCATCCGGTTCATTTGTCCGCTGTTCCCGGTTCCTCCGGACTCCCTGGGTCGAAGGCTCGCTCCTTCTTCGCTACTCCCAGTTTCTTCGGACCTCTTTCGACGAAGGCTCTCTCTTCTTCGCTCTTCCCGGTTCCTTAGGATCTCTCTCGACGAAGGTTTATCCGTAGCGCTGCCACCAGCTGATGTATTCGGAGACGATCTCACCGCTGCCAACCAGATGTAGGGGTTGGGGCACGGACTTCGGGATGAAATACCAAACTTGGGAGGATTTATTCTACATTATTTACAAGGAGGTGAGAGTCATGTAACAGTAGTACAGTCATTACGGGCCGGCAGCAACTCGGACGCTGCGGCCCACGGCAAGAAGTTCGAGAGAGGTGAATCAGGGAATCAGGGAATGTCCTGGTCTCTCTGGAAGGCTTCTTATAAATCCTTCGAGCACTGTAAGTCACGTCATGTTTGACCAATGGGAGAGTCCGCTCCGATGACGCCACTTTCAGCCAATGGTAGGCGCCCATGCGATGGTGTCATACCCGGCGAAGAGAGTCGGCGCCTGGTCCTCCTCTCTTGATAACTTGAACCCCCTGCGATCTTGCCTCGCAGTCTGGCAATCCACTTCTAAGGTGGAGAAGGCGGGGGGGGGGGGGCGCTCATGCTCTATTGTACAAGGGTCCACCTGCCCCCGGTGGCTCGGCTCCGCAGTGGTGGCAAATGCCTTCTTCAAAGGCGAAGGGGGACGATTGAGCTCCATTGTCCGAGGCCCCCTTCTAATCCCGGCGGCGCATGACCTGGGGGCCGCAAACTTGTTTGCACTTGTCTGGTGCTCCTCTGGAATGTGCTTTCCTGCTTCTGCATTCCTCAATTAGCTGTGCTGCCTTTCGAAGTGGTTTGGGGAACTCGAAGTAGCCTCAGGAAACGGCGCCATATCTAACAGTGCACACGTTACGCACGCACGCACGTAGGCGGAAGTGCAGCATCGTCGAATATTTCGAGGCCTTTCGCCAAGCGCAATAGTCTTATTGAACTAATTGAAATTCTCATAGTTGCGCCAGAAAATTCGTAAGGTACGACATACACACGAGATACGGACATGCTACCTTGGGATTGTAATTCGAACAGGTGAGAAAACAATTCTGTAACCAGGAAAGAGAAAGCCGAAATTCGAGGGCAGATATTGACGTGTATGTCAAAAAGGACCTTATCTGGGATAACCTTTAGACATTCGTTATAGAATACCCGAAAGTGGACGTCAAGCGGATGTTCTATTTGTATCCGAAATGGCACATAGACATTGAGACATGATTTCGGATGCCCAATGGATGTAGTACACTCTTGAACAAATGTACACTCTTTGTGGTGTATATTTGCCGCACAGCGATAGTCATCATCTGTCTTGCTTGCATTTCCTTTCTTGAAAGCGCTGCGCTAGCTACTTTCCTGTCGAGAATGCTCTGTCATGCTGATAACGCACATGCCGTTCGGGACTTCGATGTGCCGGGCTGGCAGCGTTAAAAAGGGGAGGCGCGGACAGGACGGATGACGATTGTTGTTGTGTGGCGGGATACGACTCAAAGGGGCGAAATTTTGATAAAGAGTGTAGCGTGACGTTAAGGCACAGGAAGAGTCGTGTGGATATATGAGCAAACGGCGATAGACGATATTCTAGGGGACATTAAGAGAAAAATATTGGCGCTGGGCAGGCCATAAAATACGTAGGGAAGATAACCGGTGTACCATTAGTTACAGAATGGGTACCGAGGCCAGGGAATTGCAGTCGAGGCCGGCATAAAATTAGGTGAGGTGAGGAATTTGAGGTGATGAATGCACTACACCTGCAGGCTTGGAGTCATGCCGCACACACGCGAAAGATGGCGACAGCGAGTGGGTCTATACTAATCCAGGTAGAACCAAATTTGGGAGGCTCACTAAGCTTGAAGAAAGACGCTCCCTCACCAGAACAGGAATTGGCCTCCCTGGTGCAGTATTTGGCCACAACCTCCCTGATGATATCCACAATTAACCAATGGCCCTCAGTCCCCAGCAGCTGCGGAGCATCTGACCAAGGCGGCGGTCAGGCCCGTAGCGCAGCAGAGGGTGCTAAGAATCTCTGGGTCCGTACAGGCCGCCAATGAAAACTCACCCTTGCAACGTATAACACCCGAACCCTATCGACTGAGGCTAGCTTAGCAGGACTCTTTGAGGAACTAGCACACATTGTTTGGGATATCCTCGGCCTTGGTGAGATTAGAAGAACTGGCGAGGCTCACACATTGCTAAATAACGGCCATGTCCTCTGCTATAGAGGTCTCCCTGATAAGAAGCAATAAGCGGTAAGATTCCAAATCCATAAGGACATAGCGGGCAACATTGACGAATTCTATAGCATTAATCAGAAGATAGCAGTAGTCATAATCAAACTTATTGAGAGGTATACATTAAAGGTAGTACAAGCCTACGCGCCAACATCCAGTCACGACAATGAGGAAGCAGATAAGTTTGATGAAGATGTTGAATTAGCGATGAGAAAAGGCAAACTCGGTATAAAGTAGTAATGAGTGACCTCAATGCAAAAGTGGGGAAAATCAGGCGGGTGAAGAGGCAATTGGCAACTACGGCGTCGATTATACAAAGGCTAGAGGAGAGATGCTGGTAGAATTCGCAGAAAGGAATAAACTGATAGTACGGAACACCTTTTTCAGGAAACGCAGCAACAGAAAGTGGACCTAGGAAAAGCCCTAATGGTGAAACAAGAAATGAAATTGATTTCATACTTTCTGCCGATCCCAGCATAGTGCAGGATGTAGAAGTGATAGGTAGGGTAAAGTGCAGTGATCATAGGTTACTGAGGGCTAGGGCTCACCTCAATTTTAGCAGAGAAAGAGTAAAATTGGTCAAGAAAATACAGGTCAATTTAGAGGCAGTAAGGGTGAAAGTAGACAAATTTAGGCTGGTACTTGCAAACAAATATGCAGCCTTAGAACAGAGAGATGATGGTGATGACATAGAGGCAATCAATGAAACCGTAACGAGGCTGGCTTCGGAGGCAGAGCTCTCCCAAGTAACAAAGGACCTAACAAATGAACGACAACCCAGGTAGCACAAAAGAGATACGTAACGTTTTCGTAGCGTTTATCCAAGACGATAAAAACGGGTTAAAGAAGACACGAATGAAATAATTCGGCGGGAAAACGTCGTATATCTATGCTAATGTCCGGCTTAATTACTTTCTTGAGATGATCTAGAACAGGTCTGCAAGACGCATTCGAAAAGCTGGTC
This sequence comes from Dermacentor albipictus, assembly GCF_038994185.2. Lineage (NCBI taxonomy): Eukaryota > Metazoa > Arthropoda > Arachnida > Ixodida > Ixodidae > Dermacentor > Dermacentor albipictus. The sequence goes on from NW_027225565.1 coordinate 881,449, forward strand.
TAGAAATAGGATTGGGAAAAACACAAGTAATCCCTTTGCCAAAACTATTCGTAACCAAATTCTAAACGTTTTTAGGACGTTATCAAAAAGCTGGTCTAGAAGCGGTCTTGAAAGGTTTACGATCATCTGAAGCTAATTTTCGCGGGTGACGGGTGCGATCAGACATCGTTGTTCAAAACACGCGTTTAGTTTCGCCTCACGCGACTGGCCTATGCCGCGCAGACGTCGTCAGCCGCACCCGTTGGCACGGCCTAGGCCAATCGCGTGAGGTGACACTGATCGGGCGTTTTGAACAACGATCTCCAATCGCGCCCCAGATGAGTAGAAGCGTCGGTGTTGACTGTAAGAGCCATGGCGCAGTGCCAAGCACTGTTCCCCGCATGGCCGGCGCATCCTCTACCAAGTCGCCGGAAAATGAGCCTGTTAGGAATAATAAATCCTTAATACCACCTTTAGTAAGCTACGATGCTTACAACCACAATGGGAATGACATCGTGCAAAGAACAAATGGCCACGTCTTGGCAGGTGGCCAGACCAAGCCCTTCATGCCAAGAGTGCATGAAATGAGAGCATTGTGACAAAGCAAAAACACTTCATTAAAATGTAATGCTTATGCAAGGCTCGAACGAACTGTGTGAGAAATGCAACTAGAAGTAAAAGTACATCATCAATGACAAAAGTCGCAGAAAGGATTCGTAATGAACTCGAAAGTGAACATTCACTAGCACATAAACAAAATTCCAAGTACACATACAAAAATGAACAGAAAAACCTGCAGTGTACTAAAGTGTCTAATTTATCATAGTAAAGTGCACGTGCTATTAGAATGACTAGAGTTATGCAGAAGTGACATCGGAGGGAATGGAAGTAGACAGAAAAATGCAAGAGTATGAATCGGATGGTAACTGCCTCCAAGCAATGTTACCAATCAGCTAGAAGCTTGAAAAAAGCACAAAAATAAATACCACCGCATACCATCATGAAACAATCCTGTGACAGAAAAAAAAATGGGAACAATGCAAAATAGGAAATATTGCCTTTAGCATATATCAAAGAAGGTAACGGCGAGAAAAAATAACCATACAACAAAAAAGCAATAAAGTGAAATTAGTACAGAATACTTAAACGGGGGATTCAGTGTAACAAGTGAACACTACTGTAGTACAGCGAACGATGAGACAGTAATGCTGCATCTTGCCACTCCAGAACGTGAGAAATGAACATGCAAGCCTTATATTAGAAACTTACGTAAACATGGAAATAAACTTGAATGCACTGGAAGCTGCATTTGTTTAACATAAGAAGCAATGGTCATAATAAATAGTAAGTGTTTTATCTAAAAAGCCCTTTACAAGAGGCAAAGTTGTACCTCTCTGGCAAAAACAAAGTTGCAACGAATAATTTGCAAACCAGCAAATACATTAATTAGCATGCTGACATGTCACACTTTGCGCGCATCTCCAGTCTCCTAAAGTAAAAAAAAAACACTCTGAATGAGAAAAACGTTTAACACACGTAGCCCAGAGCAAATTCTTTTCCAGTTCACTCACACTTTCACATCCAAAAACATTTGCCACAAAGTCCAGGCACAGTTCCACTGATGTTTACCAATTCACCCCCACTTTCACGTCCAAAATTATTTGGCACACAGTCCAGGCAGAGCTTCATAGATGAACAGCTTGAGAGCACCCTACTGATTATTGCGCAGTCCCGCTGCTGGAACTAGAACTGCCGCACATGCTGATAGTGGTTTCAATGTAGACAAACTTGCTGCCCTGGACAGGTATGCTCAGATATCTGCACTGGTGCTCCATTTTGGCGAAGTAGACACATTGATGCACTACGCTGGTTGTTGAAATGTTTTGAATGCAGAAGCATTGGCTTCACCAGAAAAACTTGCCCACATACCACCACTGGCATATACATGCACTTGCTTTTCATTCAGTAGCATTGAACTGAAAGTGTTCCCTATGTGGGAGCCCGGTGTGGACACCGGTTACACCTCAAAGTCGTAACCGGTGTCACACGACCACTCTCGATCGCGATCAAGCCCGATCCGGATCGAAATTATCGATGCGACTGGCTCACTCTCGTAGCTTCTGCAGAGGAGCCAATCACGACCGAGAAATTCGATTTGTAATGGACTGGATAGCGGATAAAAGAGCCCCGTGTGAAACCGGTATCAAATAATGCACAGACGTACGCTAGGAAAATGTGTTGCACAAGGACAAAGAACTGCGACATGCCCTGTTGTGCGAAGCGCGCACAGAACACATGTATATATATATATATATATATATATATATATATATATATATATATATATATATATATATATAAGAATGGCTGTGGCTTAGCTAAGGTTAAGCGCAGGATGCGAAGCATACTAGCCTTTATTTTAGTTGTTGAACCACTGTTTAGCCTGGTGAACTGCTGTTGCTTGGCTATATTTGGTTTGGCTAGACGAAGAAACAACTCATGCGTTACTCTGCTTCGCCTTCAAAAGTGGAACACGACAGCGTTCCCGTCGACCCGCCAAGGGGTGCAAGACAATGGGCTACGGCGCAGCGACTACGCGCCCCGCATTGGACGCGGTGAGCGTCGAGCAGCGCAGCGTTCGGCGCGGCAACGAAATATGCGCCTGAGCAAGCGACGCACGCCTGAGCCTTAGAAACAGCTCGTTTCTAAGGCAACACCGCATTCACTAGAGGCGCTTTAGTACCGCTTTGAAGCATCGTACTCGTGGCTCAGTGGTAGCGTCTCCGTCTCCCACTCCGGAGACCCTGGTTCGATTCCCACCCAGCCCATCTTGCAAGAGTTGAGCCAAAGCCACCTAGAAAATCAGTCTCTGTAGCACGCCGCAACCATCGCTTCTCATTCCAACGAGCAGCTCTGTCTCCAGGAGGCATCTCACCTCGTGAGTGTCTAGCAGAGGCAAGCGCAGCTGCTTATATACCGCCGCGACGCCGCGAGCGCATGGATCAAGCAAGCCGTGGAAGTTCATAGCTTGTGTCTGCCCGTAGCAAAAGTGCTTAATGAAGGACCTTTCGGAGCACTTGAGATGGAGGCAGCAGTGTCATCTATGCTGCCCCCTGTTGTGCCATTACCACCAGCCCGGATTCCGAATCTGCAAGATGCAGAATTTATCCTGCGAGCGCCCTTTGGACAAACCCAGGGCTGCGCCGAAAGGCACAGCGCCCTTATTCTCCTTTGACAAGTCAAGATGCTGAGCCGTCAGGCATGTTCAAACGTGCAAGCAAGTGCCAGACAGCCCGGCGCCGCACCTCCTTTTGCCTGGAGGTCACCGCGCGCGCGAAATTTGAACCGGGTGGCCAGCGCGGTCGCTGGTTGGACCTCTCGGATGACCGTCGAGTGCTGGCTTTGTATTGGACCGTTTGAGTGACAATGGTTTCTCGGGGATTAAAAAGCCGCGACGCGGCCGCCTAAAAAAACTGGATCCGCCGACCCACCGGGAGCCAGTGCCGCTCTCGACTGGAGTGAGATGTGTCACGCGTTTTCGCCGGCCGTCGCCGTGCGGGAACAGTCGCGTTTGCTGTGAGCTCTCGGCCCCAGTGCCGATCCGATCCTGTCCTGTATAATGACCTGTATATAGTGTATCAAATACCTTTCGTTATTCTCACCGACGCCTGACTCGGAGTCTTCGCTACCAACGCTCTGTCATGAAACGGGTGACGAGCGCTACGGGACCACCTCAAAGTCGTAATAGTGGTGCAGCGGTGCAAAGTCGTAACACCCCCCAGTACCCGTACCTATTTTCGAACAGGTCCGATCACCTCCTGCGCGAGAAGGGACTTTTGTTTGGTGAGGGTAGCGTTCAGGCCTTAACCAGATCGAGAGTTCGGGAGCCCGCTGCAAAGGCGGTAGTTGCGGGGCCGACGTTGTCGAACAATGAGAAAGGGTCGGAGGTGCCGCAAGCTGATATTCAGAGCACGTCCGAACTGAATAAAATTGAGCCTGTAGCGTTGAAGGCACCAGATACTGGAGAGGAAATGCCCGACACGGGAAAGTTAGAAGAGCTATCTGCAGATTTTCTCATCGCGCCTACGTCAGATGGACTTAATAGGTTGCTAAAGGTCAGCCGGTCGGCTTTGATAGCCGAGCAAAAAAAGGGATGGCAGCGTAGAAAACATGCGCTGCAATGTCAAGGAAGGTACCGCCAAGAAAAATGCTCGTTTTGTGGAAAGAGGTGGGGTCCTGTACCGGAAGTATCTAGACCGCAGTGGTGTGGAGTTCGATCAGCTGATCGTGCCTCAGTGCTACCGTCAGGATCTGTTGCGCTTGTCGCATGGAGGTTCATGGTCCGGACACCTAGGAGTTAAGAAGACTAAGGACCGTCTCTTGCAAGAGTACTATTGGCCAGGGTGTTTTCGTGACGCAGAACACTTTGTGAGGACATGTGACACCTGTCAGCGGGTGGGCAAACCAGGGGACAAATCGAGGGTGCCGTTGAAGTTGGTACCAATCATTACGGAGCCTCTTAGACGGCTCGTTATTGATACAGAGGGACCTCTGCCGGTAAAAACCACGGGGTACAGACACATTTTGACTGTGATCTGCCCAGCGACAAAGTTCGCTGAAGCAGTGCGGCTTAAAGAACTGAGCTCAGTTGAGATAGTGAATGCACTACTGTCCATATTTGCGCGAGTTGGTTTTCCTGCGGAAATCCAGTCAGATCAGGGCACAGTGTTTACTAGCGCTTTGACGACAGCCTTTCTCGAAAGGTGCGAGGTAAAGCTGTTACACAGCTCAGTGTACCGCCCACAGTCGAATTCCGTTGAGAAGCTCCACTCCATCATGAAGCGCGTGTTGAGAGCATTGTGGTTTGAACAACAAACTGACTGGGTGCTGTGTCTGCCTGGGGTGATGTTTGCATGAAGGACCGCGCCGCATGCGGCTACGGGGTTTTCGCCAGCTGAGCTCCTGTACGGTCGCTCGCTGCGGTCTCCGCTTCGCATGCTTCGAGACGGATCACTGCCCTCTCCAATGGCTGCAGATCATCTCTTCCACAAATGGCCGCCTCCTGCGCTGGAGCCTCGCTTTGCAACAATATTCCTTTGAGGTGCGTTACAAAAAGAGGAGTCTCAACGGTAACGCCGATGACTTACGTCGAGGCCCCTAACGTAGGAATTAGCCTCAAAGTTGTTTGTTACTGATGTTTTCTTCCTGAGGCAAGATTTTTCGGTAGGCAGGTTTGTCAGTGCTTGGATGACAGCGGGCTTATCAGGCCCCCGAGGACCACGATAACGCGGTGGTTTCGTTGATATTGCCACCATATCCCATAGCGACTTCACCATTACTTGGAGGAAATGTTTGCACTGTAAAATGAAAAGAAACATTGTCAGAGATGTTGGTATGACAAATGTATGTGGGAGAGTTTTCATTTGAAAAATCGCCATACTGCAACAATATTATAAGTCTGAGCAGAGAGTTCGAAGGGGTGAATCAAGAAACTTTCTTGCAAGAGATTTGTCAAGTAACACTTCTTAATATTTCGACATCTATGGCATACCTTGTACAAGGTGTAACGTAATATTTAGAGCAGACATAAAATGAGCAGGATCCGTCCGCTTTGTTTACAGCCCACACCTACTCAGCGTAGCACTTTATGATTAAAAATTACAGCAAAACCTGCTGCAGCCCAAAAAGCCTAGTTTCAGTCTGTGTAGACACAATGCGGCCTTCGTGCGAAATTTTTAATGTGGAAACCGAGAAGTTCCGTCAAGAAACACTAGTAAAAGAAGCATTTATTATACGAAAAGAAAGAAATACTGTCAGCTGGAAATGATGCTTGACCTATACCAGTGAGAAGAAGCGTGGTTCCTCGGTATCACTAGCAGGATCAGGCCGCGCGCGTGGCTTGATAAAATCATAGTCCTGGAATTTGGGTGAAATTCACAGAGATTTACACGTGGTTCTACTCCAGGCACTATTCAAAGGCTGCAAATAAAAAGAGCTATTTAATTACAGGCACTCTACATTAGCCAGGCCTGTTTCAGTAACATATATACCGCGTGGTATTGTTTGGGTGATATAGCTTGGGTGATATTGCTTCAGATAAAACTTATGCGCAAAACAAATGCACTCACCATTGTATGATCCATGCTTCTTTGTATCCGAGTTCGTCCCACATAGAAGACGGTGGCCACAAGCGCCGACTTTTTTTCTAATTGTTGTTTCGCCTATATTAATTGACCACTTGCAGAAGTCGGAGCGCCACCTAGCGCGAAAAACAGGAAGCTTGTGCCTCGTCGCTTGGTTGGAAAACATCCCGGCTCCAGCTTTGCTTTGGTACGACGGCATCGAGTGGGGACGTTGTGTTTGCAGAGCGTTTTTCACGTTTTGGGAAAGCGTCGACGTTCTTTGGTAGTTGCATATGACCTGCCTCAAATATGATTGACGAGGACTTCATTCCCTTGCCGTTTTTGCAAATGGGACAGAAAATTGACCTCTCAGAGTGCCGGGCAACGAGCGACAATGCGTGGGGTTATTTTCAAGCCAACACTCTGTCCGTTTGTCAGGCACACCGCCGATGGGCTTTAAAAGAAGGTTAAGAACATAAAACTTGACGTAAACACCTCGGACCCTGCACTTGGCCTCACACGAGTTACGTGCACGCCATCCATGAAGTCGGGTATCTATGTGGTTACAGCATGGTTCACAAAAGTGATTGGCGACATTGCCGGAGAGCACTGTGAATGTGCGACCGGATGAGTACATTAGGCCTGTCGCATTCCCAGAACTCTTAGTTGTTGCAAGGAACATTAGATGTACATGCTCTAGCTTGCAAATTTGGTATTCGTTTGCTGCTGTTTCGCCAAACTGCTGTGTTCCATGCTTGTAGCTGTACCAAACCGTATCCCAAATTTCGCATGCGCTGTATGTACGCGGTATGTTATTCAGTGTGTTTTTGCGAGCGCTAAGGCCTCAAAGCTTACGCCAACCTATTTTATTATACGTTATATTAGCTTAAATATGGGCAGCTCGTGCGTCCGCAGGCCAGTGTGCTCCCGCTCACTCGCGAATACTCATCAAGGCCGATAGCTGGGCGAATTGGTTCGAAGTCATGGTGGAATAGAGCGCAACTTAACTGACATGTACGGAAGAAAAGAAGACGAGCGCTGACTCACAAATGACACGAAGTACATAGACTGGCTGCATCTGTTGGCGTCGTTTTTCACAAATCACTCAATCGTACTCGCATATACTCAGAGTCACTCAGTGACTAGCGCGAAGAAAAACTGCATCCTTTATATTTTACAGCCTTAGCGAGACCTGCCTGCACGTCGCTGGCCTTCTGCTCAGCGTTACAGAACAGGAAGAAGATGACAAGGGAATGGAAGTCGCCTGCACTGGCCACAGATCCTAGAATGTATTGTTAGCTGCCATGGCGTGCCGTCTGGGTTCGACCGCTTCCCCGCTGCCGTCCACAAAGTTCTCCTCTCCACGTTAACCTTCGCGGGTGGAAATCTGAAGAAATTCTATTTCCATTTCCAAAATAATAGCTCATGCAGCCGAAAGCGACGCAGTTGGCCGGCATGTCACGCCCGAGCTGCGCAGTTTGCTTTCCAACCACGGAGAGCGCGCTCACGAAGCGCCGCCCCGCGGCCGGTTTCGGCGCATGCGCAGTCGTGCTAGGGTGGCTAGAATGGGGAGGTGTGAAGACCGGCCTCCGGAAGCTGGCCCCAAAACGCGTTCCTGCCACGTGACGGCGCTGCCGGCCGGGGCGCTGTTTAGGGCGCCGTAGTTTCTCGGGGCGTCTGCATACCTGCGGGCGGGAAAATGATTTGGTAGCGCTTAGTTTTTGCGTTTGAATGCGTTCAAATCTGACCAGACTTTTTTCTCTACATTGTAGATGCTGAGAGAATTTAGTGATGTTTCGCTGCTCTCATTCCACATGGAAACAGCGAGCACCGACTACGCAGCCGACACAGCAACGCTTTTTGCGACCCCCTCTTGCCGAGATTCGCGCGCTTATGCCTTACCGAAAATATAGTTCATAGGAATTGCCACGCAAGGCCAGCGCATTGGAATAACCTTGAATGTGTCGCCCGCACATAAGTCACATATTTGGGATTGTAACATTACTTTAAATGGAGGAAGTTCATGCAATATATCAGCATAGTGGTGAAGAAATTCTAGAAAGTACAAAGCGCTTGCGACTTAATACATGTTTATTGGAAATAACACGGTTATTGCATAACATACCATTTTTAAAAAAACGCAGGGCTTAACCTTCTTGGCTTTGTTGTAGATGACACATAGATTTAAGCTTTTGAGGAAAAAGTGAATATATTTGTTATACAATAAAACCTAGACACCGATCCTGTTAGATCAGCGGAATGCCTCCTGCAGCCGATCTGTGGCACATTGGCTGCTAGAAGCAAGAAATTCTTGACACCTTTTGCGTGCAGTCGCGTAGTGCTAAATGCACGAGTGAACCGGTCCTCGAGTGTCTGAATGAGGTTGTATAGACATGCTGAGGGATACAGAAGCACCCCCCCCCCCAACCACCCGAGACGTGGTCTCGTATGACAACAGCAGAAGTCGGTCGAGAATACAAAGCTTGGACCATCTGCCGAAAACCCACACTAAAACCAGCCTCTTCTAGAACACGGAAAAGGTACCTATGGCTAATGATGTCGAAAGCCTTCTCCGGATCGAAGGAGCAAAGAATACCGGGAAGTTTCCTGGTATTTCCCTCCAGGAGAAGGTCCCTCACTGCTAAACCGTGAAGCTGAGTAGAGCGCCCCTGGACACTACATGCCTGATATGGACCCAAAGAAGTGCTGAGCACTGGTGTGAGTCACGTACACAGGCACTTTGCTATGAGCTTATAATCGCAGTTCAGAAGCGTGATTGGACGCCATGCTCTCAGATCGGAGCTCCTCGACTCGTCCTTACAAAGGAGAGTGATTAGCCCCTCTCGTTGAGACGCTGACAAAGTCCCTTCACCTATAGTAGCCTGTTCACCAATGATGTGAACGGCTTCACTAACAGCGTCCAAAATTTAACATAAAATTCGACTGTCATATCATCGGATCCTGGACTGCGATTACGCTTCATAGACCAAGGCCGAAAACAGCTCGTCCTCATCTATGGCTGAGTCGCACGCTTGTGGCGGCTCAGCTGGTGAAGCAAACGGAAAGACAGCTGGAGAGGCACACAAGGTCATGTAAAACTGCCTTGCCAGTGCAAGAACTCCATCTGGTGAGTCGACTATGCTACCATCACTTGGATCTATCAGGGAAAACAGAGTTGTGTTCTTCCTTGAAAGATGCTTACGTAGGACGTTTCTGCTGCACCACGCTTCCATTTCCCACAGCTCTGCTCAGGCTGTGGCCCTCAAACCGTCCCAGCGTCGCTGCAGGAGAATCCGAAGTTCCTTTCGGAGAGAGGCCAGAGCCGAAGCAACACCAGGCCCGCCGGAAAGTGGCCTCGAGAGCAGGAGGATCGCGTCGGATACGATTTTAATCTCCCCACTCTCCCTGTGCGCTCGAAGCTTGCCCCAAACCCTGAATTAAGCGCTCACGCACTCTGACCTTCACGTCATACCATTCTGTGGCACTTAGATTCGCTGTGTTGTGAAGCGATCGAAATTTAGGAAGCGCGAGAAAAGTACAGCTGCACTATACAGACCACGAGAGTTACTTCGCACTGCACCGTAGCCTACGAGACTGACAAGCTCACGGCGCCCCCGCGCTAGCCACCCTACCCGCGCCCCCGACGGAAGCGCCAAATTTTACCCCAGTGGGAGGAACGCGTAGCGGGGCCTCCCTAGGCAATGGCGGCGGCGCCGCGGTCTTCACACCTCCCAATTCTGGCCACCCCAGTCGTACTTCTGCAAGTGGTCAATTCTAACACTCACAAAAATTCGTGGCCACATTGCTGCGTATTTCAAGATGTAGGCTTCTCAGTAGGAATGACGACCGCAAGCGAGCATTTTTCACGAGAGGAGTGCGCTGGCAAGAACGGACGGCAAGCACTCAGGCGGTGTTGCACCCAGTCGGCGTGCTAGCGACGCATAGAAGGAAAGAGTGAAAGGAAAGGGTGAACGAAGAATACGGCGTAAACGCCACTTTCACCCGCTGGACCTAGCCCGAACGGGTTTTGGGGTGGCAGCGATGGGGGGCGACAAGGAGGACAATAGTGACCCCGCCGCTTTCCCCCATGCTTCCGAGAGCACCCAATTCGACACAGCAGCTTATGGCTGTCTGAACGCTACAAGCGTTTCCCCGCAGGCCGGCTGAGGCCGGTGAACAATAGAAGGCAGCATCCACGTGACCCTGCGTTCCCGGATGTTGGTTCCCTAAGTTGGTTTCCAACTGTCCCTATGAGGCCACTGAATACCTAGTGTGTCACGTGATTGGGGAGGTTTCTTCCCTGTATTACTGCCGGAATATACAACAATCCTAGCGCGTGCAATGACGCAAAACCACGTGCTTCTAAACGCCGTCTCTCCGCTTCGGAATGGCGCACGTCTGTGATCGAGCTGCCATCGGCGATGACGATCGTCGCTGCGAATTTTTGCAGCCAACTATTCATGCAGAGGAAGAACATGCTGCAACACATCAGGAACGTTCACAGAATGGCCGTGGATGTCAAGAAATTGATGAAATGCGACGTATGTGGCACTTCCCTGCCTACAATGGAGAAGTATTCGGTGCACCAGATCGCTGCGCACAACTTCGAGGCTGACTACGTGCACCTGTGTTCCGGAACAATAAGGGTGAGGAACAGTTTTATTACGTTTATTCTCAGTCATCGTAAGCAAATGACGTTTAAACGCAATATTATATGTCGGACTTTTTTAAATTTCTTGTTGCGCAGTGTGCCTCCAAAAGCAGTTGTTTATACCTTGCGGGCCTTTGTTTTTTCTTTCTCCATCTGTTTCGCGAAGAGTATCTTTTGCGCACGTGCCTAATTTATTTCCTTGGGGTATGTTGAAGTTTGTATCCTCGTTAAATATAATTTGTTTGTTTACCCATCTATATATAGTATAGTCATGTGTGCGCGTTCCCAGCGATGCGCTACATGACATACGTTTGGCATGGTCTGCTTTCCTGCCCAGCAAGTGGAGTGAAATTTGACGTTTGCACATCTTTTTTTCTTTTTTTAAGCGACAGGAGTAAGCTGTTCTGCGTTCTGACGTTGCTCTGTGCCACATGCGTGCGTGGCCTAGTCTTCGCCTCAATGCACGTTGCAATACGGCAGAGACGCAGAACCGGGACCATACTTGAATTTGCGGATGTCGCCGGGATGGTTTCCCAGCGTATTGTTGGCAAACTCTTTAGTAGTACATTTCATAGAATAGAGCGAAATGTGACGCTCGCGCACCCTCCCCGCCCCCTTCTTTTTTTTCCTTAAACGAGAGGAGGGATTTGCTCTGCGTTCTCACGTTGCTTTGCGCTACTTGCGTGCGTGGTACAGTCTTCGCCTCAGTGCCTACCGCAATACACTTGCAATTGCGGCTGTCAGCGGCTTGGTCTCCCGGCGTACTTTGGGAAAATTCTTTAGTAGTACCACAGTCCTTCAATTGAAGAACTCTGGTTGTAGATTTCATAAAATAGAGCCAAATTTTACGCACGCGCAATCCTTTTTTCTTTAAGAAGAGTGTGTTAGGAGGCTACTTGGTAAGACATCTTTTTGTGAACTTAAACTGCGCTTGGGAAAAGACACCAACGTAGAAGAAGACAGGACGAACACACACTAGCAACTGGTTTATTGAAATCACACATAATGCTGCCTCTTCGAACCAGGCGCATGCCCAAGCCAGATCATAACCACGTGACCATGGAACACTCCCTCGCCAAGCCCCTATCTACAGTAAAAATTCAAGCTCTTCTTGAAAAGAAGGAGCTTTTCAAGAAGAAACTGAGGGAAGGGATTCACACTGTTCTGGGGCGTAGCTTGCACCACGTGCTCTCAGTTCGTCTTTGTCTTATCGTAACAGCATTGCTGTGAATGTACAGTCTGATTCAATATTGAGGAAGGAGTGAGCATAGATCATGCTTAAGTTTCATACTTGTTTCTTATTAAAACAAAACTAATATGATAAATGTTTTGAAGTTATGGCGCATTGCATATTTGAAATTCAATTTTAACAGAAATTTGAGCAATATCAAGGGTGACCTCATGACACAGTCGAGTTGAAGGTGAGGGAGTAAAATAAATGCTACGTTAGCCCGTGTCCAAAGCCTTCAAAGTGATTATTTTTGTTTGCATCTCTCTCCCCAAAGTACTTGTCACCATCTAATGCTATTTTGTGCTTTTATTACAGAATTTCATGAATGGAAAGCAGAAGAAGAGGGTAGCCAAAACTGCTGGTTCATTTTGCCCAGGGACCCCAAAAAGCTGGCCAGTGGAGAGACAAGGATCCACTATTACTGTAATAGATCAGGCGAGGCAAGGAAAAAGGAAGGTCATAGTGACCGTCGGGAGAAAAGTCAGGGGAGCTGTAAGTCTGGTAAGATATGTCTTTCATTTATTACCATCACAATGGACGACACTCAGAGTCCGACACCTGAAAGCACCACCATAAAAGTCAGGTATCAAAGAAACCATTATGGTCATAAACCAGAAATTCAGCACTTGGGAATGAGTGACAAGGAAAAGGCCAGCGTAGCAGAGAACCTAGAAAGGGGTGTGCCCATGAAAACCATTCTAAAGCAAATAAGAACATCTGTTGCATCCAAGCTGAGGCCAGTGCACTTGGCAGAGTGCTCAACCCTGCATAGCATCAAACGGCAGTTTAACATTGCTGCTCCTGAACGTTGTCACACTAATGACGCTGTCAGTGTAGACATGTGGGTGCTTGTGATGAAAGAAAAAGGTGAAACACTTGTCCGCCTGTACAAGGCACAAGGTGCAGTGGACCCAAGTGGTACATTTTCTTCAGCAGACTTTGCTCTTGTTCTGATGACAGAGCCTCAGAAGGAGCTACTAGAAAAATTGGGCCCTGCAGGGACTGTATGTCTTGTCTCCACACATGGAACTATAGAGTACCTGTTTGAGCTGACCACGCTTCTGGTGCTAGATAAAGTAGCATCAGTTGTAGCTCTAGCTTATTTCATCTGCAACCAGATGAACGAGCAAACTTTGACAGCATTCTTCAAATATCTGGAGTCGGCCATGGCCAAAAAAGTGGCCGCTAAGACATTGATATCTGATGATGCCTCGCAATTCTACAAAGCATGGTCCAGGGTCATGGGTGCCGCAAAACAGAAACTTCTCTGTGCCTGGCATGTGGATAACAATTGGCGTAAGAAGACACTCGAGTGTGTAGAGGGACAGCTAAGGCCACATGTTTACCATAGTGTGTGGCTACTCTTAGAGTTCCTCGCGGAAAAGGCATTTGAAGATTATTTTAAGCAATTCCTTTCTAGTGAGGAAGAAAAACTGAGGGACTTCCTCAAGTACTTCAAAGACCACTATGCAGTTAGGCCGCAAGAGTGGGCCTATCGCTTTAGGACTAGAGCAGCTGTCAACACTAACATGCACCTTGAGAGCAAGCACAGGACGTTAAAGCATACTATGCTGGAGAGAAAACAGAATAAGCATGGTGACAAACTAATTTCTGCCCTCATGGACTTGACAAATCATTTTTTAATGAAAAGGGCTAGCCAGATGATGAAAGGGACAAAGGGTAAGGAGCTGAGAACAATTCAGAAGAACCACAGGTCTGGCAGTGAAATGGCAGCTTGTGCCAAAATAAATGAAGATGGCATATGGACTGTGCCATTACAGTCTATTAAAGGGCTCTCATATAAAGTGTCAAAAGTGAAAGATGGTGCTTGCTGTCCTTTGAGGTGCGAGGAATGCGCAGTGTGTGTGCAAGCACAGTCACTGTGTGGTCATCGCTAATCCAACTAGCAGCAACAAGGCCCATGAGAGCTCACCCAAAGAAGCATGTGAGGCAAGTCGGGCATTGCACATTGTACAGAGTATAACAAAGCTGGAAGCAGCCAAAGCAGTGTCAAGCTCAACACTCTTAAGAGCAAAAATGGACTCAGTCAGACAGGCAATATCAGATGGTGAAGTCTCTGAGGGTGTGGCTGAGAAGGCAAACAATTTGTTTGAGCCAGTTTTCATGCTTGTGGAAAGTGAAAGTGACCCAAAAAGAAAGATGCCAGACCATTCAAATGAACCAGCCAACAAAAAAGTTGTGCACCTGTTAAGATTTCACTCTACGAAAAACCCTAGATTGTCGCAGCCATCATCTAGCCTTTCAAGGCCCACTGAAGCTCAAAAGGAAGTCCTTAAATAACAGCTTAGGGACAGTAACATAGAAACTGAAGAGATAACCACGTCAGCAGGGCACGATTACTGGTAACAAGCCTCCAGTGCAGTTAGGAAGAGAGAAGTGGTGCAGTAGTGCTGTGCTGTCATGCCTTATAGAAGCAGGTTGAGGGCTCGCATATAAACAAATCATGACATGTGGTCTCTGATGATTAGCCCGTCTGTTTTTGTCTGTGGTGTGCAGCCATATGTCACAGCTGGATGGTATGTGTGTTAGAGCACGAGAGATGCCTCCATGCTTGTTGTATGAGCTGCTGGTAAGTGTTCTGTGAAAATAGGTACAGACCCAGTGGTTATCTCTGGTATGTGGCAGCTGTTGGATAGTAGTGTGTTAGAGCACGCCTCCATGCTTATCATATGAGCCGCTGGTAAGTATGTCTGTACATAGGAAGCGCATTGGACGGTGTGTAGTGTTTCAGTGTGCAAAAGCCTACAATGTGTTTTGCTACTTATAAATTTGTGTAAACACTCAGTAGTGCAGTAGTCATGATGTTGCACTGCTGAGCTCAAGCCTGCGGGTTCAGGTAGAGTTGACTGTTGGGCTAGTTGGTCGTCCATATTTGAAGTAGTAGCTTAGCGCAAATAAAACCACGAACACAAGGAAGACAGACAAGGACAAGCGCTACTCACAACTGTTTATTGGAAAGGAAGGATGGTGCATATATATATATCCTCTTGTCACGCATGCGCCTACCAAGCAGAAGTGAAGCCGGAACATGCACATCAAAGGCGATCGCACAAGAAGTTAAATTCGGCATCCAGTAATGTGATAGAAGGCTCACTCACACATCTATCTCTATTCTTCTTGATAAAGAACAACAGTTGTGAGTAGCGCTTGTCCTTGTCTGTCTTCCTTGTGTTCGTGGTTTTATTTGCGCTAAGCTACTAGTTCAAACTGCAGGTTCAATCCCAGCAAAGGTGGCTGCATTTCAGTGGTGGTGAAATGAAAAAAAAAGCGTGTAGTTGAATTCAAGTGCACATCACAGAACCCAAGGTGGTCAAAATAATACTGAGTCCCGCACTGTGGCATGCCTCATAATTCGATCTAGATGTTGTGTTCCATGTGATGTTCTTTATTGCCCATTTGAATAAACTTTTATTTTTCAGATTACCAAAATAGAGGGTATATGCAGTGGTGTTGTGTGCAGTCTGGATAAGTTGCTCTGGTCATGAGCACTCAATGAAAACTTCTGCATATTTGGCTGCAGCAGACAGTGTCATAATGATAGTAAAGACTATGCAGAAAGCTTTAGGCCACTCTACATATCAGATCAGTTTTATATTGCATCCTTTATGGTGCTTATGGTGGCAGAATAATAATTGGCAATGCTTCCTTACACATTTAATATTTTTCTTTTTTTCTTTTGGAAGAGCAACCTTGGAAGAATAATCTACAACAATGCTCCTACCTTCTCTTTCACTGTCTCCCCATTTCTTTTCTTCACTTCAACTTCATTCTACGCACTATCTTATTCTCCTCTTCATCCTACATTGATGGTGTGGGAAAGTGAGCTAAGTGTGCATAAAGATTACTGTGCAGAACTTAATTGCAGCACTGACGAAGACAAATCTTTGTCAAAAGGTTCATTACAGCTACATTCCCCCTCCAAACACTGTTTATCACTTCAAGCCTTCATATTCCTGTGAGCTTTTGTCTTGTTTAACAGTTGTAACAGTCATACTATTTATTACTATCAATAGCCAGCATACATTTAGCACTGCAAAGTGCTGTTTAGAAGACGTGTGAGTTTCTACTTCCCTTATGATAAATACTCCAGACATTCAGTCTCTAATTTATGAAAATCTTTCAAACATTGCCAGTGATGACCACCATATGGGTTAATGTCGGCATGGGACTGAGGCTTTCCCGCAAAAAGAACAGTTATGTTTTGCTCATATCATGTGACTGACAGTTTCTGCTGTAATTTTTTCACTTGTCAACTGCACTGTGAAGAGTTCGTTTCTGTGAATATGTGCTGGCCTGATTCTTCTTAATCACGCATTTCAGATCTTGTGCTGTGAGATTAGGAGGTGTAAAATAAAAACACCGTGTAGATTTCACAATGCCTTTAAGAAACCACGCAAAGCTTGGAGATGAAGCATCACATGCAACTTGAACCAAGTGTCTGGACAAAGCAAGTGAAAGTTGTTTTGTCATGAGTGAGGGTGTCGGCGTTACTTGTAACTGCCTTTAAATAAAAGTTTGTTTCAAAACGGTGGCTCAACTCTGTGTTCCCCCGGTAAAAAACAAAACCATTGGGATTTGCAATTCTCTTTTTAAACATAATTGACCAATATGAATAAAAAAAAACTTTATGAATCAAGATATAAGCTTGCCATACCATGGAAACACTTGAAACTCCTTTTGAGAAGTTTACTCATACGCGAACACATTATAGCAATTATTTTCAATCGTATACCCACAATTTGCCTCGTCACCATGTCAAGTTTCAAGGCAGATTTTTTTTTAGACTCCAGGAAGCCGTATGCTTAATTCTATCCATTGTTTACTACTGCATTGCATTTGATTTTCCATAACAAATAAAATCGAATTCTCCATTGATTGCACCGACGCTCACGTTATAATTATATGCTATTATTATTGACTAGTCTTTTACATATATTCTTGGAGGGTGGGGGCTGCACTGGTGGCGTTCTACGAATTTGCGCCGCGTGTTTGTGCGGGTAAACTTAAGCGCAGAATTTTTTTTTGCGCGTTATGAAAACAATGCACTGCAGGTATTTTAATTAATGCAACGAGCTGTACGAAATATCAGTCAAGGGGTTGGAAACATCGCTATAGAGAATCCCGACTATTTTCTTTTGCGTGTGTGTATTTGGAGTTGATGCACAGTTTACTTTATTTACTTATTTTGGCTACATTGCGCCAATTGCGCTTCCATAGAATAAAGAAACGCGCTTCCGCGCGCTTGCCGACTCGATCGCAAGGGGACAGCCTGATCAACATCAATATCAGCAGCAATGGCGGATTTGCGCTTGCCGTGGCGCTTGCGAAGTTTTCAATAGTTTTCGCCTTTTAAGTGATTCTTTTGCGATTTTAACGTGTGGAGGTTCATTGTACGTCTGTTTTTTCAAGTTTGGCATGTGTTTTAACACATGTGAAGGTGTAGTCTTTTCTTCTTCAGCGGATATATGTACAAGACCCCGTTCACCGTCTATCAGGTAAGATGTGTACGTATGCTACACGCAAGCGTAGTGCTTCATTAAGCCACAGTGCACTACAAAGTTAAGCATGAACGGTACACAAAATTCACAAGTTCTAAGTATTGCCAAGAACAACCATTGATTGGCGAAGTTCTCACAGGCGTTGCAGAAGTTGTTGGGCGCGGCAGTGCTGAACGTAGCGTTAGCGGCTTAAATCGTGTTTTTTTTACTAGTAACAACGTGTCACTACTTCATATTATTGGCGGCGTCTCCAGGACACCAAATCGGTAACGGGGACACCAGAGCTAGAACCCGGACTGGTCCATGGGTTGGGGCTCGCCGAGGCCTGCGCGTGCTAGTAGTATATCTATGATGCCCGTAGGCTGTGTGTAAGTCGTACTTCCCGAATTTTCTGACGCATTTTAAGATCAGCTGTCCGCTTTCGCGGACAAAAAAGCAGGAGTCAGGGTGGTCCGTGGGTTGGGGCAACATAACCTGCTTCCAGTTTGGGACCGCCCTGCTTCCAGTTTTGATCCCTCCGCTACCCCTTGGGTACCCTGCCGCCTCCTTGATTATAATCTAATGCTCTCCTGAGGCCTCTGTTTGCCGGTTACATGTGCCCTCCTGGAGCACTACTTGTAAATGAATCCGATCTATCGTCGCAACGAAAAAAGCGCCCCGCGACTTCTACAACACCAGTCAGAACCTTGCCCATTGGTTTACCTATGTGTGGCCGCAAATACCTGAAACTCAATGCCAGTTCAACATATTTGTTGGCAAGGGTGTCAGGTCGTTGCTTTGTGTGGAATCGGCCTTTTCTCAATTCTTAAGAATTTAACTGGAATGCACCTGACCAGTGCTGCTCTGTGGTGCTTGCCACCAATCCCTTGGACAGGGAAGACATGAGTATCCCTGTGCATACACTTTATACGCAGTGGTGTGACCGCTTCCTTTGGGAAACTACCACGTTAGCGATATTGTGAGCGCAATGTGGCTTTCCTTCATCTTCCTCATCCGTACGTAGTGTGTCGCTTCTTCCTCGCCATAGCTCTAGCTCGGCAAGAATAAAGCGGTTCCTTAGAAGTGCTGAAGGTGCTGGGGTTCTGCATACCAAGGGCGTATAAGGTAACAGTGCTTGTGCCTTTAATATGTCGCATTCGATCATTTTGAGACGTGGTGGTGTTCATGCGTTAGCACGATTCCAGGACATCCACAATGTAAGAGGTACATGATTCTCTAATTGTATACTCTCTCCAGGCCTTTCTCACAACCTCAGCACAAGTAGTAGGAGCATAAAAAAACTGACAAAGCTGGTGCATGAATGTTGCCCAGTCAGAAAGATCTGGCTCTTGGATCAAAGCCATTTTTTTACATTGTAGAGGCAGACGGGCATGCTGTGAAGTTTCTAAGAACTGTCCCACCATTGCTGACTCTGTTGTACATTTATCAAACCACTTGATTCTCACCAAGCTCAAGCTATGGTGACAAAGACGCGCCACATGCTTTACAGTCACATATTGCACTCGCAATACATCTGTTATGCCAGTTTGCCGAAATGAGCATGCACAGTAGTGACGAATTCACTATGCGTGCACAGGGATTTGCATTTCCTGTCCTATGGGCTGTTGGCAAGCATCACAATGCTGCACTCGTCAGGTACACCTCAGCTTTCAGTATGTTTACATTCGGTTGCATGAACATGGAGGGAGTGCGTTCGCTGTAATCAGTACCACACATTTTGCTAATGTAGGCTTGAGTGGCTTTCCCATGCCTCCAATAATAGTCGGAATACTTCCATGTATGATAGAATGATGAGCATTTAACCTCCAGGCATGCAGCAGTCTTTACACCACTGCAAGGCAGAAGCAGCCTTCCCACCATGTTTACGCTCAAATAAATCCCATTATTAAGGCATTTTATGGGCCTCCCAAACCGCCTGCACCACCTGAATGATGTCACTTGTTGTTGCACCTGGCTGTTCATTTCATTTGGCATCCTCTGTTCGCACATATTCGTTTCCAATAATTCAAGAAAATTGCAGGGCTGGTTCGCAATCTTTTCTGTTTTCCTTATTTTTTTTATGGCCTTGTAAAACTGAGAAACGATAATGAAAAAAGAAACAAAGGCTGCCTTCCTGTTCCCCAGTGAAAGCATTGTTGCTTAGAAAGAGGCGCAGAAAAAGATGTATATGCATGTCGGACAGCCTGCACAAGGTTTTATCTTTGTCTCTTCAAACATTGCGTACCTGCGTCAGTGGACTCGCTGTTCTGTAGCATTATCCCTGGCAGCGGAAGCACTGTCCCAGAGCTCTAAAGAGTCATCGGAAGCACAGTGCTAAACCTTCATCCTTGAAATGTGAAGAATGTCACTGGACAGGACGAGAGATGACAAGGTGAGACTGATTGGGGCAATGTTGTGGTGATGGGTGCCACCTGGTTGAGCGCACAGTATGGTCCCCTGTCCTGAGAAAAGCTTTTCTGGGAGCTCTACACAGTGGAAAGGGGACCAGAGAAGTACAAGCGCACCAGGGGAGAAATGAAAGTCGCATTGTGAAGCATGGTACTGTCATTTCTGGTTGCTTCATGACGCAGTAATGATAGTCGCAGCACAATATTTTCAATTTATTCTGGCAACTCACGATATGCAAGTGAATGCTGCTTACTCTGATCATGTGGCTGCGTTTCAGTGCTTGGATATTGAAGGCCACGTTGCAAAATGCACAAGAGATTTATAATCGACTTCGTATACACAGAAAATACAAGAACAGTTCTAATAGCACTGAAAAGACAGAGCATTCACGGCGTCGTTCAAGCTCAGTGTCCTTGAGCGTGCACAAGAACTAGTCTAACTGATGTTATGACTGGCCTGTGTGGTCAACGATTTGTGTCGCGCCACCAAAGCAACAGCGAAAGGCTGGACCCTTTAGATACGCCGAGCCGCCTGCAACCATTGGAAAACGCCTAGGAGGCCCCAATAGCAATAAGACCTTATCATTTGTGCAGGCATTTTCGCCTTCTTACCCACGGCTTGCACAACACCCTGATGTCTGCTTAGTCTCCACAGTGTTGTCTCCCTTTAGCAAGTGGGACGATTAAGCTTCGTGTGAGCATTCGTTCTTTCTCTTCGTCCTCGGCAGGGAAGATGCCAGCGTTGTGTGGGTGTGTGTATGCGCATGTCAGTGCCTTTCCTTCTACTGAGCCAGTGGGGGTTAGAAAATTCGTTGAACACTTCCATGTATCGAGCGGCAGGTGCCAGCGTGGAGAGTGTTTTCTCTCTCCTTTTCTTGAGTGAGGGTATTCCAAACACTATAAAGGACGTCTTCGCTAATGGACTTCAGCCTTCAGTTTTTGAGCAAACTAGCATGTCTGTCGCTCACCATCGGGTAACTTGCAGAGTTGACCACTCCGTAACAATGTGAAGTAAACATCCATTGCTACTCGTTGAATTGTTGCCGTATCTCCTGCCTGGCCCCCTCGGCACTCATGAGCCGCTGCAAAATGCAGTCAGCGGCACGATCCGACAACCAATGGTAAGCTCCAGACCACCAAGCCCACGCTACTTCCACAGTCTTGGGTTCCCATATTTAATACGGAGCAGCAGCAAAAAAAGAATTGACATCTGTGAATAAGGTATGCAGATGTGGGCTGCTTCCCTTGAACATGGGAGGCAAATGCCTTCAGGAAGTTTAGTTGCACTTTGTTATATGAAAAGGCGTCTCACCAAGATTGGAAGTTGCAAACCGACAAGTGCAGTGCATAGATCACACACTAACAATCCTGTCTCCAAATTATCAAAATGATGCACAGTGGGAAAACAAATGAAATTTTAAACAAAAGCCATCATGGTCTCAACGAAGCCCTGCTTCAGCCAGAGTCAAGGTTACATGCACAAATGTCTCTATGCAAAACGTGCTGCCTGCAATATCACCAACCATGGCACGTGACTTTCGTAAGCCAACCAATGTTAAATGCCATCCCTGAATGTATGCCCCACAGCAAAAAAGAAAGGGAAGAAAAAAAGGAAAGAAAAGACGGCTCGTCATGCGAGTGTGACGTGAACCCTTGGCTCCGTCATGGGGGAAGATGAAGAAGGAAGATCACTTGGAGGCAAAGGGGTTGAGTGCCGTCACTTTTAGCACTCGCCTCCTGGCAGCGTGAAAATGCAACATTTCAATTTCTTCCATTTCCTTTAATAATGAACTAATTAGAAATATTTGTTTGACGAAATGCTCCCTTGACGGCATCTTACAACTTCCAATGTACCTATAACTAAAATTTGCCATGGTGCTTAATGAGAGGGGCTTTTCAGCCCAAATTAGATCCTGCAGACTATAGTACTGTATGGAAAATATGGTACATGGAACTGTAAAATTTAATTTTCCACAGCAATTTCTACCTGTGCAGTTGGAGTTGGCTTTGTCATAGCATAGATATGAGGACCGTGAAACAACCTTTATTCCCTAAAGATCCTGTCCTGTAGTATATTTGAGCATTTACATAAAGGCATGGAGACCCTCAGTGTGTTGCAATCTAAGTGGCAGCATATAGGTGGTGTGTGCTGCCTGTAGAGATGCCACTGTAAGCCATCTATGTATTGGCGAATTTCTGAATTGTGGATGGGAGAAGGCTCACGGCTGTTCTGCCTTTGCACCAAGCACTGCAGAGCACAGTGCTACAATTTTCTGTTTGTGCAGTTCGAAGAAAATTATTCCTGCAGTGGCAGTGACTACACAGAAAATGCACCCTACGAGAGTGGACAGAGTTCCAATGTGACTGTGGTTTGGAATGGTCCAGCCCCTGTGTATACAAGCACCGATTTTTCCAGACAAGTGTGACAGTGCCTGGCTTTGAATGCAGTGTGCTGCTTCATAAATATTGCAGTTGCCCAGCACTAAGCTGCCTGGATTATGTGGTTGCCATAATGACTTCTCTGTACCCGTGGGACAAATATTTGCACTCGAAATAGCGACAGCAGCCATGCATTTCCTGCTGACATAGAATTAGGTTCCACAATGTCATCTGATGTATGCACATGCTGTGATGTGGTTGGTGTGGCCATGCTCTTTTTTCCTCCCTTCAAGTATGCTGGTAAACTGCCACTAGTTACAGATGTCTGCAAGGAGTGCACACTGTGTGAGTGCTGCACATCAATTGAAATCACGATCACCACAGTGATGATAAAGGACACATTGAAAGGTAATCTGACAACACTTATCAAGACTGTCTACAAGTTTTCTGTGAGAGATTTCCTCAGGGTTGACAAAAACCATCTTAGGGACCATTTAATAGGGTGTTACCGCCCACATTATGAGATGCAAGAAAAGGAAGCCATTAGGATTTCTCTGGTGGTGCAAGGTGCTCAAATAGATGGCTTTGAATTGCAGTAGACATAAATATTATCATTCTTTCTGTCTGGGCACATAACTTCTTTGCCAACCTCTCTGTCATCTCTGTAGCACATTAATTTAGGATAGTAACTCCACTCTGACGCAGGAGATGAAAGTGCATGCCAGACATGCTGACCACACTGACTTGGAGAGTGCCACTTTCTTAAATGTGGCAAAAGTCTGTGTTTTGGGCGAAATAAGAGCTCATAGGCAATTTTTATCTGTGATAAACAGAAATATGTGCTGCCAGTGGTCAGACGCCATTGAGGTCGAGCTTCTCAAGCAAGTAGATGCCATCGAGAAGACCAAAGAAGCCAGTGATTAGCCATTGTGTGCAGCAGCTTCAGATGGCAAAGTCCAGCTTGGGTTTCTCTGCACAAGGTCACCAAGTGGCATTCCTAAGTAACAGGTATTTTTTACCCTAAACTGCTACCCTAGAGTGGCTGGAACATGCACCGTTCGTTCCAAGCATGCAGCTGTTATCAAAGCTTAGTTTAGTCAATTATTGAGGCTTAAGATGGTTTTAATGAATGTACAGTAGGAAACAATTGTAAAAGAATGTAAAAAAAATTTGAACTGTGTTGACTCTGGTGGCATACTGTTGCTATTCCTGAAGTTACGTCCTCAAATGACTTATGCTCCAGGTATTTGAGTAAAAACTATTGGTGTGGAAATATCAATTTTTTAATTTCAAAGCTAATTCGAATAATGAAACCTTAGTGCGAAGCGAATATTTTTCGAATATGAATACTATTGGTATTGCAAAAATCCATTTCTTTTCACCAACCAGATGTGCAAAATAGTTATACTACATAGACTGCATAGCAAATAATGTACAGGGATATTGTGCTTCGTGGTTAACAAAATTCTCTAATACAACACTTTTGTTTGACAATGTCATAATTGTAGTTACTTAATGTTTCATGAAGCAAGGACAACAGCTCAACATGTTCGAAGAGCAGTGACACCTAGTGCATGTCACCATCGATTCAGACATCAAAAAGAGCTGCTTAAGTGTCTGGTATCAGCAGGTCGCTCTTCGCAAGCCGAGCCAACAGTGGGCACCACGCTTACACCATCGCTCAAACGGATCTTCTTTTTGGACCAAAATGTCATCATGCAAATATCTTTGAACCTGCGATTGTGGTAGTGAAAATTTCTGCCACGAGTGAAAATTTCTGCTGGTTGATAAGCTCATCAGAGTCTTTCCGCAGTGCTGATGTGGAAGTGGCCCGTTCAGAAGCTTTTGTTGTTGAATGCATACTTCGGTTCCTTGGTGATGAAATTACCCTTCCTTTCTCTAAATCCAAGGGCGAGATCTCGCATTCTGAATGTTTGCTTGCGCTCTCATTATTCGCCATCACTGTGCTTTCGTCAGCGGTCGTCTGCTTGGTGAAGCGGGAGCGCCAATTGAACACTGCCTACTCACTGATGTAGGAGGTGAAGCAAACATTCAGAAAGTTAGAAGCTGGCGCAATTTCATCCCAGGTTGTTAATCCAGTTTGACATTGAAGCATCCTGGTAGTATTAAAGTACTTTAGAATGAGGTTCCAGAAGCATTGCCAAGTTTGCCACTTGGTGAAATTTGTAGTTTGGAACAATTTAGGCTCTTGGCGAGATTAGCAGTGAACACAGAGGTTTTCACATGGCGATTGGTGTTGTCCAAATGCATGAAGAGGTCACAGTATAGGTACTTAAGCTAGTGTCGGGTAACCATAAGCACCCGCAGGGGCCCCGTGACAGTGTCTCCTTTAACTTCAGATATGCTTCACTGCATGATGATAAATATGCTTCGCCGAATAACACGACTCTGCTGCAGCAAAGGTGACTTAAACCGACAACAGCCGAGAAGGTGCAAATAGCACTGCGCTGCCTGGTTCTTGCTGTTGGCCTTATTTTTCTTCTTTTCACAGTGTCCTTACTGTAAGTACACTCCAGAGTTACAATGCCGGAATATGCATGTGTGCACAAGCTTTCTTTCAAGAGTAACTCATGATCATAAGTTACGTCATCATGGTTTCGTACTATGTTATGGCATCATAAGCGAGACATAATAAAGGGGGCCTCAAAGGCTGCGGGAGAGACTAATCTTTTGTGCGAGATTGTGCTATCCTTGCTGCACGCAGTGCAATATTATGACTCTCATGTCTATGGTGGCATTGTCGATTATGAATGTTTCCTTACTGCGTTAAAAAAATGTGTAGTGCATCTTTCAGATAATAATGGCATTATAGCTTCAGAGTTGTTCCAAGTTTTGGGGACTTGTTCACTAAAAGTACATTATTAGAAAAGCTTTAGAATGTCTAGGTCATAATTGCATTTGAAGAACTGTAAGTCTTCCTACACATAGCAATTAGTAGCTTACTGTGCGATGTTGAAGGTGGTTTTTATTCATAGGCCCTACGCAGAGAGCAGCAACACAATGCCTGGCATGTGACAAGGGTTCGTAACAGTGTTTGCATTTCCAGTGCTCGTAACTGATTCAAGTCTTAATGCATAAATTTGCTTTATGAATTATTTGTAGACAGAAGGTGCTTGAATATTGGTTGCATGAAATGCTCCAATGCACACTGTATACGTATAGGGTGTCTTTTATTACCATACAGATTTTCTTGTTTTCAAGTTATGAGCGTGGAAAATGTGGCACTCTTGCAGAGGAATTCCTCTAATGCACTCTCATTTCTTACAAATCTTGAAAGTTGCACCTAATTCAAGATATTCATCATTGAATTTCACTGGTAAATCGAGGCAATATTGGAACTGAGTGTGCTGGGAGTGCAGAAAAGAAGGTCCCGCTATCTCATCAGATGGAAACATCTTGGCCAGTCATTGTAGCTGCTGATACGACACACTTTGCCTGGCAAGCATGTGCGTCAGTGTGCCATATCAGGCTATCATTTAAGCTTTGTCCCACACTTCTTGACAAGGCACTGCCGCCTGATGTGGAGGAGGATGCACCAAGTATTGATTGTACTGAATTGAGCGCGGTAATGAATATCTCAAAATAAGTGCAATTTTCGAGATTTAGAAAAAGAAAGGGTGTGCGTTCACATGCGACTGCCTCCAAATATGCCATTTAGAAGGCTGCCGCCAAGTTACTAATAAAAAAGTGACTGAATTTTTCAAAATTAATTTTCTGAAACTCGCATTATTAGCAGCATAGTGTGTCCACCTCACCTAGAAACTCCTTTGCAAAAACGCCGGGCTCTCCGTGCTCAAAACTTTTTGCTAAATATCTGCATGGTTAAAAAAAAGTAGATATGCACAATTGTTTATGCATGAAAGTCGTACACTATCACTTTTCAAGATTTTTGCCCTTCTATGCAACACCATAAAAATTGGAAATAGAAGCTTCAGGTGACCTATCTGATTTGTAGCAAGTTGCATGGCCATAATATTGTTTTAATTCGCTATTACCTTTTACTGTGATGTCGCCACTGCAGCAGCTCGATCTCGATGGCTGTGGCTTTTCATTCCAGGTCACAAAGCTGCACCCAGGTAGAGGCAGATTCCAAAAATGCTTGTGTACTTAAGTATAGCTGCACATTACAGAATCCGAGGCCCTCAACAATCATCCGTAGCCCTCTTGTAGCCCACGAGTTCCTTATATTTTATTGGGATTGAAGAGCAACGTTTGTGCTATATCCCTCTATTTCAGACGAAATAATGTGCATGCAAAATTATATCTTCATTACTTTACACCATAGTACCAATATCTGTCGTGCGTTGATTTTTGATGTCTTTGCATTTGCTATAGCAAGGATTTTTAAACATCAGCCACAAAAGAAAAAATAAATGGTCAAAGAACCAAGAAATGGTGTGTAGCAGCTCCCTTCTTTTTTTAATTGGCGGCAAGTTTTGCACTCGTTGTGTACTTCAAAAGAAGTGTTACCTTCCTGCTTTGGAACTTTGTGGTTTTGTTCTGCCAGCTGCTTGACCAAAACAAGCAAAATGTACTTCGGATATTCCACAATTCTGTATGCATTTGGTACAATAAAATTTGTTTCAAGAATGGACAAATGCAGTGATGATTGTATTGAAAACTGCAACATGCCGATTTTAGTTTCATGCTTCATTAATTTTCTCAGAGCCCCAAAGAAAGCATGCGAGGTTTGAAAATATATCATGCGACGAAGTGCTGGCCTGCCATGACATTAGTGCACTCGGTCTAGAGAACTGATTGATGCTGCACATACATTGAACATGGTGGCCATGACCATCCCTCATGAATTGGCATTCCCTGCCTAAACCACCTCACCAAGACAGCCTGTTAACAGCAAGAAAGCTGACGAGGATTCCAAGAATTTCTATGCACTATTAGTATCGCCCTACTGAAATTACTCCATTTGTTTGCTGACAATTGTCTTGACAAAAGTGGAAGCCGAATCGGTTGTGTTCGATCAGTTTTATTTACATACAACCTATTATAATGTGGACCTTTCTTCGCCTCTTCAACTGTTCCACAGCTGCTGCTGCCATCTTGCATGCCACATCGAGGAAGGGGGGGGGGGGTCAATGTACATGGCAGGTGCATGGGAGGATTTTCCAAGGAACTCTGGAAAGCTGTAATCAAATTGCGGGCAAAGTTTAAAAAGTCTTAAATACAAAAAGGGTGAAGAGTATTGTAACCTTGTACATGTTGATCACACCACATGTTTCAGCTGCAGCTGTAAGTGCCTTGTCTCAACCAAGCTACAGTTCTTGCAATGTTCCACTTTGTGATACTCAGTATGAATTGATAAGACTAGCTGCTATTCTAGTGGTTGTGCAGGCCACAAGGGAACAGTGCCTGGCCTTTGTGCTCGTATGTGTAAATTTCTCTCTTTCGGTCTCGCCCAAGCCACACCAAAATGTTATCCACAAGTGTCGAGCCAAAAAGGCCTGGCAACATCTCGTATTAAGCCGTTTGACCCATTTTATTGCACTGATACACACGGTGCAACCAAATGTAGGAAATGACATCGCCTAGGTGATTAGTAAATTACCCTTCTAAAATACCACAAGAGCAACTTTGCTGTGGCAAGAGCCTTAGCAAAAACATAAGAGACACAAAAATGAAGGAAAAGCGACACCTTCAAGTTCCCGCACCAACTCACCGTGACAAGCAAAGATTTTGACAGTGTCTGCTTGAGCTTAGTTATTTGGAGATACATGCAGTTGAATGCTTTTACGAGCATTGAGATGCCCCACTATGCTAGCTTGCCTTTTGTGGCTATAGAAAGTTGTATACTGCCACAAGTCTGCCTATTCCGATTAGAATCTATATCGAAGCTGCTTTGAGCAACAGGTGGTATTCTATTTCAGCGCTAATGATACATTGAGAGTAGTGTGCCTGGAAGGAATAGACAAAAGCATTGCAGAAGCTGCAGTACTTTGTGCTCGCTGAATGATCACACGAGAAGGTAAAGATGCCATCAGAAAGCATCTTTCGTATGGAGTCTCTTTAAAAGAAAAACACTACAACTAGACATGGTGACAGTTGTGGGCAAACTAAAAATATAATGATAGTTCAAGGTGTGGTATGGCATGTTTATGCTATTTCTGAAAAAATAAACACGGCAAGTGTGTCCATGCCAACAATTGACACAGGATGTGCAGATGCAAAACTGCAATACAGCACCAAGCCGTCAAAACGACAGTATGCAAGTGGTGGTCCAGCATCAAAACTTCAATGTCCCTACACTGCAACACTGGGAGGCCATGCTGCGTGACAGAAGCCTGGGTGGCCAGCAGGCACTGCTCTGTCGGGCACAGGACGTGGCAGCAACTATTTCTCCTAAGGATTCAATAAACGGATTTCTCTACCTCACCCGCCATGCGATGCGCCATGTGAGGGAATGACAGTGCCACTACTGTCACAGGATATGGATGGTGCACAACACCACCTTGAGCATCGGAGCGCACGTCTGTCTGTGAGCTCTGTGTACTACAAACACAAGTGGTGCATGCAAGGTAACATTTAACACATCACTGCCAAATGCCATCAACGAACAGAAGCAGCAAAGAAAGCTGCTTACATAATTTTCACAGTGTGTCGCAACTGCATATTTTTTACATCCTGTCTGCATGCCGCATTGTTCATCACTGCTAAAAAGTGCATAGTTGCATGGTACTTTTTTTCGATTTTGTGCACTTTCTTTTGTCTTGAAAAAATAAAGCAGATGTCTCTCAATGAGCCGTAAGTACTAAAGTTGCTCAAAAGGGTAGTTTACTGAATTGATTGCATCTGAGTACTGCAGGCCTAGTTTCTTTCGGTCTTTCTCTTTTAAAGCCTCGGCACAAGTTAGCTGAAACACCGTGTATACTGGACAGCTTGCCTGGCTGCCCGCACCGCCGAGGCGGAGTATCTTACGTTTTTGTGGTGCACTTGTCGCCGTCTCGTGGCACCGGTCGTCCATCCTTATCGCGCACACGCCAGCGTCGTCTGGTGTTCCAATTGGCTGCAGCAAAGCGGACAGCTCTGGCGGGCAGGAAAAAAAGTGGTCCGCGAGCGATCGGGCTTGCTGCCTCGTTTAACGCCTGCTTTTATCCGCCTGGCCAAGAGCTTTGCCCGGTTTAGCCGCTCCGTCTTCAGTGTGAACGTGCCTTTAGAGTAAAAAATCAACAGCTTACGCTTCCACATTTTTTGCTTGGTAGCTACATTCAATTTGCTTGCTCCTCGTCTTTTAGATGTCTAGGCTCCTCACATTTTAACGTGGCTGAATAGTGCACAAATCAGAAACGAGAGTTTCTGTGGCCTAGCCTTCTCACACTTGCAAGGATACCATCCAAAATTGACCTATTTTTCTTATGGGGTGCCCACTGATTATGAGGATGCTGACATCGAAGGATCTCGAGTGGTTCTCTAGCATTTTGGTGACAAACGGAATACAGTAAATGCCGAGCTACAACTGACTTGATATCTGTCAGCACCAATGAACGCAGTAGTTAGTATTCTCACTAAATTGAGAATCCAGCCCAACAGCAGATGGACACCAGTGGTTTGAATACCCCGTGTTGGCAAATTTAACTGGCTGAAATCAAGCATTTAAAAGACACACTCTTAGTTCCATCCCTTCAATCTGTGAGCATAATGAAGATCAAAGGTCAGGTTATGTGGCTGCAGCACCTTCTGTTCATGCAGCATACCTTGTGTGCAAGCCACATCTATTTACAACAGAAACCGCTTTCCACCCGTGAGCTAATGTTTGGAGTTAAAATATGGTAGAATTTTTTATCCAGCCAACGCGTGCACGCTGAAATCCAAGTGGTACAGCCAATATGTGCCTGTTTAATCACTGCAATGCATTGAGACACTTCCGACAACGCACGGCTGTACCAGAAAAGGTTTTAATTTTTTTCACTAATGCCATGTACTTATGAACTTTTATGAATGTACCTGCAGCTTTCGCAGGCTTTCGAGTAGCTCGAGCGTAAAGTGGCCTGTGTGTTAATGCTATTCAGCCGGAGTGCAATAGGAGCCAGTCAAATGAGTAAAACATGAAGTCAATGTGCACACAAAGACTACATGTACCCTTGCATGACTTCGTGCCACAGGTAGCCAACAGCTTCCAATTCACAGTTCTTGTAATATGCTTGTGGCAGCCACCTACAGTGATCTATTTGATTTAACGGGGATGTGTATGTTGGCTGAAAAAGAGAAAATATGCTAGGAAATATATTAACACCGATGGATGCAATATATCCTTTCCGGTAGAGTTTTGCACAGAAAAGTTAGCAGATTCCATGCATATGTGAAAATCGGTTATAAGTGAAGCCTTTGTAATGTTCAGTAAAATGCAACCACTCGTTCACTTCTATAACTCTGCACACAATGCATGTCCTGGTCTCGTTGAGTTCATTTTTGTCCATACTCGGTTGCTTTCGATGCTGACTTTCCGACTTCTCTGTGGCTGACTTCTTAAATTTCCTGTTGTATACTTAATTTCTTGCCTCTTGTTCTACGTGTCTACCCAGTGGTACATGTTGAGCTGCACTTAACAGGTAATCCAATTTGCCATTTGGACACATGCCAAGCAGCACATATCCAGTGCCATACACAGTGACCAATATTGGCAGGACTGCAGCAGCCACCACCCACTGAGCAAGGAAGAGGCAAAGAGGGTTTCGTTTTAAGAACCGCTCATTAAAGTTATTCAATCAATCAATCAAAAATATGTAGCAGCTTGCATATGTAGGAATGCGATTTATTTGCGATGCTAATAATTTGATCACCTGTTTTGGTAGCTGTGGGCACGAGAAATTTAGACACCTAACCGCACCAAAATTCACCTATTATGAAAACGCGGAATTTCGATCAAAAGAGTCCATTTGCCGCTGTGGTGGTTTGAAGGACGGCGACAGAATAAACCAAACATTGTAGAAAGGGAAGTTAACAATCTGCGCAACCGCTCTATCGCGTGTTTGACAAAGAAATTGACGAAAAAATGTGCTTAACGTGATTCAGAAACATGTCTACACAGGAACGTTCAATGGTAGAAATTACACTTCACCGCTACAGAGTAGCGAAGTTGCCCTGAATAGTGGGACCAATATTTTCCGACCGCCCAACAAAGGGTGAAGTGCGCACAGTATGTACGGCAACACTTGCTTTGTTCACCGCAGTAATGCCACCCTGTAATGGAGACAACTACGACAAACGGTCCGCATTTCTTCAGCAGCGAGCAGCGAGAAAAAGTGAAACATTTTTTTACCGAGTCAGAAATAAGCCAAGCGTGTTCCTGACGGTATGTAACGGCATGCCGCTGGAAAAAAGGGGTCCATACCTCGGGGCTCAAATTCCGCAGACACGGCATGCGCTTCAGCGTAGCCGTCAATTTGCGGTTGAGCAAGCGACGTTTTTGCATTTTCTGTTCCGCATCAGCATCTTCTAGCCAGCGAGAGAGCACCTTGAAAACCAGCACGACGGGCGCCGTCTCGCTGAACAATCAAGGCCTAAAATTTAAAAGAAAACACAACTATTAGCGCTTATTGTTTCAAATTTTGTGATTTCAGTAGACTTACCTTGATGTTGCTGCATATTTCTCGTAGATCCATGTTGCTTTTACGGTCATTTCCGCCAACATAAAGAACGGCGAAATCGACACGCTCGAAGCGCATCGTGGAGACAGCCCACGCCAGCCACACTGAATTGTAGCCAGCAAAACTGAATGTGCAGTCTTTAATAGACTCAATTAGGCGCAGGCGCGACCTATTAAAGAATTTAACCTGACTCGCCGACAATGACGCCGCGCAAGGACGGCCTGACTGAACACGATCCAGCGAGGCGTAACAAGACCACGCGAACGAACCTACGTGAGCCGGCAGAAACCACAGGGATTTAGCAGCAGCACCTAGCAGCGTCTTTCCCTAGGCGTACAAGTACCTATCTGGGGGCAGGGAGTACGGCACTGGCTCACGTCACATCCGGTTTTCCTCTAAACCGGGTACAGCCGGCCTGCGGGGATACGCTTCTTGAACGCTTGACTGATAGCATTGACCAGGCTCACCTGGGTGCGTGGGGGAGAGGCAAGGGGGGGCTGAAGGACGGAAAGCTAGGCCGAAAAAAAAATCTGGAATGCGCCGTGCCTACTAAAGGCAAAGACAAGAGGTTGTTGACACGCAAATGCCAAAACGTGCAATTAATTTTTTTTCTGTCAGGGGCATTCATACAATGAGCTTACTACACATGCACGAACAAACAAATATATTAGAATAGGTGTAAAGCAGTGATTTGGGCTTGTTGGTAAGACATCGTGAGGATTATAGCGCGTTAAAAAGACAAGGACGAAGGTGAGACGTGACACACACAGGCGCCTGTGTGTGTCACGTCTCACCTTCGTCCTTGTCTTTTTAACGCGCTATAATCCTCACGATTAGAATAGGAGCATGATGATTATGTCGCCGCAAAATGCCATGCATGCTAAACAAACAAACAATAGTTTCACTAATGCATACGCGCTCCATCTCGATGCAATATAAAATGGTTCCATCAGCTCTGAGGCACTGTAATTCTCGATTCTCCTCAGAGTCCTGACCCACCAAAGCCGCGGAGCGTACATGCAAAAAATACAATGCGCAGGCAAATTCACAATACCGTTGCTTCTTATGGAAAGCTCAAGTTCTTATTCACGATCAATAAAGCAGCGGCTAAATTTATGCGACTTCCCCTGCTTGCTACGTGGTACACTGGCTTTTCTCTTTAGGGGACACATTTCGGTAAAGGAGAAGTGCAATAATGGCGGTGTACCATTCATGGAGTTGACATGGGAGAACATATTTTTGGTTCCTGCGCAGTGTGCCTGTGATCAGTGCGTTAGTTTTCAAAACATGTTGTTCAATCTCAGCAAGTCGTAGAGCACTAAAAGCCGACAAGGCGAAAATTAGCCTATTACGGGCCAATGTCCTCCAAAGAAAGCCAACTAGTAACCCATATTGGCAAATCCATACGAAAGTCGGTCCAATAATTCCCGCCTTGTTGAACGGCAGTGCCAATATTGTTTACTGACTGTGTAAAGTGGGCCAACATTGGATCTCTATCAGAATGGCACAGCCAATATTGTTTACTGACTGTGTAAAGTGGGCCAACATTGGATCTCTATCAGAATGGCACAGCCAATATTGTTTACTGACTGTGTAATGTGGGCCAACGTTGGATCTCTGTCAGAATGGCACAGCCAATATTGGCGCCACGCTGTTAACCTTAGGCCAACATTCGGCCAGGAACCAGAATGGCACTGCCAATATTGGAACCATGCTGTTAATCTTAGGCCGTCATTGGGCCAAGAAGTGCCAATATGTTTCCAACGTTGGCCCAACCTGACGTGCCACCTGGGCTATTGCATTCAATATGAGCTGCAACAGCGAGCTCTGTTGGCTTTCCCTCCTGGTCAAGCTGGTGTTGCTGCGAAAATTTTTGACCAAGAAAAGTGGAGGTTTTTAATTATTTCAGAAATGCATGTAACATCATGCTTTTGGTTGTGTGCTGTTTCCATGGAGTGATAAGTACTGGTGCACCAAGGTGCGGGAGATCCTGTGTCCTTAGTGCAGCGTGCGTTGTTATTGTGCTCTGCATCTTGCCGGCAGTGTACTATCACTGCAGAGGAAAATGACGCAAAGCATCGGGTGTGTGCGTTGCTGGGATCGTGAAACAAATTTTTTCCTGAAAGGGTCACGTTATACATGCTACCACATGACAGACCAGGAGCGCGATATGACTACGCCTCACACATTCTGGCTCATACTGAACAACGTAGTATCATAGCTAAGGCTAGGCACCATTCACAACAGCCAGTCTGTCCATTAACTATATGGCTGTAGCAGGCACGTACCCAGGATTTTTTTCCGGGGGGGGGGGGGGCGCCACCACCTCCATAATCATCATCATCACCATCATCATCATCATCATCAGCCTGTTTTATGTTCACTGCAGGACGAAGGCCTCTCCCTGCGATCTCCAATTACCCCTGTCCTGCGCCAACAGATTCCAACTAGCGCCCGCGAATTTCCTAATTTCATCGCTCCACCTGGTGTTTTGTCGTCCTCGATTGCGTTTCCCTTCTCTTGGTACCCATTCTGTAACCTTAACGGTCCAACGGTTATCTAACCGGCGCATTACATGACCTGCCCAGCTACATTTTTTCCTCTTGATGTCAATTAGAATATCGTCTATACCCGTTCACTCTCTGATCCAAACCACTCTCTGTCTTAACGTTATGCCTAGCAATCTTCGTTCGATCGCTCTTTGCGTGGTCCTTAACTTGGTCTCAAGTCTCTGCCCCATATGTACTGGCAAAATGCACTGGGAAATGCACTGGCAAATGCATTGGCACTGGACATATTGCACTGGCAAAATGCACTGATTGCACACCTTACTTTTCAATAATAATGGTAAGCTTCCAGTCAGGAGCTGGCAATGTCTGCCGTACGCGATCCAACCTAATTTTATTCTGTGAATTTCCTTCTCATGATCAGGGTTCCCTCTGATTAATTGACCTAGGTGAACGTACTCCTTCACAGTCTCTAGTGGCCGACTGGCCATCCTGATCTCTTGTTCCTTTTCCCGGCTATTTATCATTATCTTCATCTTCTGCATAATAATATTCAACCCCACTCTTACACTCTCTCTGTTAAGGTCTCCAATCATTTGTTGTAACTCGTCTGCACTGTTGTTCAATAGAACAATGTCATCGGCAAACCGAAGGTTGCTGAGATATTTGCCGTCGATCTTTACTCCTAAGCCTTCCCAGTTTAATAGCTTGAATTCTTCTAAGCACGCAGAAAATAGCTTTGGAGAAATTGCGTCTCCCTGTCTGACTCCTTTCTCTGTAGGTATCTCCCTGCTTTTCTTGTGTAGAATTAAGGTAGCTGTAGAACCTCTGTAGATATTCTAACGCGAAAGACGAGTCAGAAGACGAGAAACTATTTACAGACTATATTTACAACAACGGTTGCAGCGCTGACCGGTTAATTCACAGCGCGAGCCCAGTTCGTTCTTCCTCTTCTTTTCTGGAGTGATGGCGCCTACGCGCCTCGTTCAAACAAACAAATACCTCACGCATGTAGCAATATTTTTTAAGCTTTTTACGTAAGCGTTCTGTACTCCTTGATTACGCAGTGCCTCTACGATTGCTAGTATCTCTACTGAATCAAATGCCTTTTCGTAATCTATATAAGCCACATAGAGAGGCTTATTGTACTCTGCGGATTTCGCGATAACCTGATTGATGACATGGATGTGATCCATTGTAAAGTATCTCTTCCTGAAGCCAGCCTGTTCCCTTGGTTGACAAAATCCAGTGTTAACCTTATTCTATTGGAGATTATTTTGGTAAATATTTTATATAATACTGGGAGTAAGCTAATGGTCCCATAATTGTTCAATTCTTTAACGTCTGCTTTTTTGTGGATTAGTATAATGTGTGCATTCTTCCAGTTTTCTGGGACCCTTGCAGTCGATAGACACTTCGTATAAAGAGCCGCCAGTTTTCCAAGCATTATGTCTCCTCCATCTTTGATTAAATAGACTGTTATTCCACCTTGTCCTCCCGCTCTTCATCGTTTCATGTCTTGCAGGGCCCTTCTGACCTCATCGCTAGTTATAGGAGAGTTTCTGTATCCTGTTCATTACTGTTTCTACGTGAACTATCGTGACTTCTCTGGGTACTGTATACAGGTCAGCTTAGAATTTTTCCGCTGCTTTTACTATAACTTCGAGATTGCTGATGATGTTATCCTTCTTATCTTTTAGTGCATACATCATGGTTTGTCCTATGCCAGGTTTCTTTTTTACTGATTTTAGGCTGCGTTCATTTTTTACGGCT
The DNA here is from genome assembly GCF_038994185.2 of Dermacentor albipictus. Classification (NCBI taxonomy): domain Eukaryota; kingdom Metazoa; phylum Arthropoda; class Arachnida; order Ixodida; family Ixodidae; genus Dermacentor; species Dermacentor albipictus. The sequence goes on from NW_027225565.1 coordinate 917,617, forward strand.
TCTTCAGTCTTTCTCATGTTATAGTTTCGAATATAAGTTATTTTCGCCTTGTTGATCAGTTTTGACAGTTCCGCGAATTGCGTAACGCTGTGCGGCTGCCAGTCCCGTACAACCACGTAGAGCGCAGGACTCTGTTATTCTAGACGTACTGCGCTCACTGCGAAAGGTTAGAAAAACGCCCACATAAGCACAGCAAAGAAGTGGCTACGTGAGGCGGTTCGACCGATAACTGTAGAAGCGTCATTCAAAACAAGTAATTGTTCTCCACTTCCGGCGGCGTTTTCTCTACTTCCTTTTTAAATAAAAATATGTTGATCCATAAATATTCTCATAAACAGCGGTTAGCTTTTTTATTATTCGCTTTTGCTTGCAGTTTGGTTGTTGCCTTGGCTCTCTCCCTTAGTAGATCGCTTAATTTCTCAACTCCTTGCGATTTTTGTTTGCAGTTGCCAATTTTGCACGAAAAAATGCTATACAGTTAGGGAAAAACAGACGAGGTAACGGGCGACAGTCATCTTGTTTATGGGTATAAGGGTTATTGCAGGGTTCCATGATAGACGCTCTTTCACATTATTTTATTTCCCACCTTAGCTAACCCATATCACGTGTATATGGTTCCGGGCATCTGCCAGCGTCGCGACGAGCCGTAACTCAAGAAAACAAAGAAGCAAAGGGATAAGTTGAACGCAATTGGCGTTTTCTCCGGCCGCAACTCGTTCCATGAGAGTACAGACCAGCTGAGTAACAGCCGCATCCCTCTCCTGGTCCCAAGATCAGCCTAAACAAAGAAGGTTGAACTAACAAAAGCAACAGCTATGCGCGTGACGGTTGAAGAGATGGTGACAACTGAACGCATCTCGAGTTAGTCGCGCGGGTGCGGAATCTACGAGAAAACTGTCCTTCACATTACAAGAGATGCCGATAACTACCGCCATCTAAAAGGAGTAAAAAAGGCAGCATAATGCTGACCGATGAACTGCTGCGAAGTCTCAACATTGATCTGCCGGCGCTTTAGGAATGTGTGAGGAGTGGTGGCGTGGGTGGGGAGGGGGGGGTTATGCCACTTGATTTCGGGGGGGGCCCGGGCCCCCCCGGGCCCCCCCCTGGGTACGTGCCTGGGCTGTAGTGAACGCTAAAATGCAGGGATAACACCCTTTTGGAAGGGTGTTGTCCATGCTACACCCATATTGAAAGGGTGGTGTCTGTGTTACACCCATATAGGAAGGGTGTTGTTTGCTTTACACCCATAGGCAAGGTGACGCCATATTAACACATTTTCCTTTGTGGGGTGTTAATTTACACCCCTATGCTTGGGGTGTAGCAATACACCCATTGAGGGTGTCACCCATGGACATTTACACCCGTAAGGGTGTTAAACTTTATAGAGTATGTCATTCCATCGACCTAATTTCAGCGTAATCTTGCATTCGTCATTCTGTCGGGATCATGCCGTCGTTGTCATGTCATCGTCGTCATGCAGTCGTCGTGACGCGGTCGGGGTCGTACCATCATCACCATTCCAGATTCGTTATCCCATTCTCGTCATACTGTCGTCGTTACGCCATCGTCGCAATGCACTCGCCGTCATCCCATTGTCATCCCGCTGTCGTCGTCATGCTGTCGTCGTAATACCATCGTCATCATATGGGAATCGTCATCCCATTGCCGTCATACCGTCGTCTGCATAACACATTCGTCGTTCCTTAGACGTGATGCCATGGTCGTCATAGAGTCGTCATGCCGTCTTGGCCATGGCCAACCCTGGCAAGCGAGTGTCACAACATTGTGGGCCAATCCAGGAGTGATTGTAGGCCGCTTATAGCTGGAGCAATGGATATTTCGCAGATTCTAAATGACGTTATCTTCAGCAATACGGTGCATTGCTACATTGCTTAAATACCAATTTCAATAACGTCGACAGTAACGGAGGGATGGGCTATGCCGTGTTTTTTAAATGTTACTATATTCGCAAATTATTGAATAGACAAAAATATGCAAATAACTGTTGTTGCGTTTCGTACATCATTCGGAGCCCATATATTTCTCCAGAAGCATTAGACAGCACTTTGTATTTTAATATTGCCAGATAACAAGAGCCGAAGAGATACCCAGCATGCTGCAGTAGCCACAAATCAATTAATGAGCTGTATTGTGCCTTGGAAAGCCCATTTAGCGCCAGCAAACAAGGACTGAAGGCAGACGACACCACAATGCGCTAACTTTAACAACTTGATTTTTAGGAAACACACCCATTTAACACATGCACAGTGGCACCACCTCATCCAAATCTTAACCATTCAAAAAAGCCGTCTCGTCCTTGTCTAACAAGTCGACCGAAAGGGCACTAACACACGTATCACTATTCCGACAGATAGCCTGAGCCTCCATAATCTCTCGCACATCTTTATCTTCGTGCTTCGCAAGAACCCGGCAAGATCCACACAACGGCACACAGCCGCATTCCTGACAGTGAGTTGACATATGACCGCATTGCTTATTTTTCGTGTTTAGGCAATGTTCCCGTAATTAGTCACTGAGACACCATTCTGTCTGTCCGATGTATTTTTTTTTCACAGGACAGCGGGAGCTCATAAACAGCTTCTACACAACCCATTGGTGCTTTACGATGATTCGTAGAGCATCCCACAGATGGCTTACGGTACGGGTCCGTTCATCGGCATATTTTTGACAGCTTTTCTGGTGCTGAAAAGACCACTTTTGTGTCCACCCTGCTAGCCATTTTCTTAAGACTATATGCCGTTCTATGCAGGTAGGGCACTACCGCTATCTTCCCTCTGCGTTCCGTCCGTCGATTTGCCGCGTTCCGAATTGTGCTATTTGAACCGCATCTTTTTAGCAGCCCCTCTTCGACCGAAACTTGCATTGATTCCGGAAACCCTGCTGCTGATAACCTTCCCGACTGATCCATAAGACTCGTATAGATCTTATGGTGGCAAGATTTCTTTATTGCATTTCCAAAGCATAAGTTGGCAATGTTTCTCTTGACGAGCTTCGAGTGGGCACACCGATATGGCAACAGGGGCATATTAGCTCTAGGTTTATACTCCCAACACGTGTGCCGTTCCATGAACTCGAGCGGAATATCTAAGAAACGCAGCACGTTATCGGTGGGCTCTTCAATCGTGAAAGTAAGTGGGCTAAGGCCTGCAGAAAAAACTTCGTATAGCTTGCCTACTGTAAAACGTGCTTCTGGTTCGAAAAGCACAAGATAGTCATCAACGTTCCTGACAACTTTAACCACCCTGTGCTCCGACAAGGTACGAGACAGGTTTTTGTTAGGGTGAGCTAGAAAAATGTCACTTAGTATAGACGCCAAACATGAACCGATGCAAACCCCCTGCTTTTGAATCAATATGTCATTCCATGCTGCATACGTCGAGTGCAGAGAGCAACTAAGCATACCTAAAAAGCCCTGAACGGATAAACTGGCTGCATTTTGAAATGAACCCACACCATACTCGTCTATGCACTCTTCTACGGAAGGTATTAGTTTCTTTTGAGGCAAGGAGTAATACAAGTCCTTTATGTAGAAGGAGCAAGCTGATAAGCTTTTGTCACAATTTTCTTTCAAGAAATCTACGATTCCTGCAGAGCTTCTAACCAAAAATGGGTCGTCAATAGTAAGGATTCTGAGATTTTCTTGCAAGAGCGAAGTTCTTTTGCCATGGGACCCTGTTTCTGAAACCATTGCCCTTAATGGGCAATCGGGTTTGTGCGTCTTCGCGCTAAACATAATTCGAAGGCAACCAGACTTCGCGTTGTCACTTTCACGGACCAATTTCACGCGCCACTGTGTGTGGGTTAAATAGGTGTTTCCTGAAAATCAAGTTGAAGTTAGCGCATTGTGGTGTCGTCTCCCTTCTGTCCTTGTTTGCTGGCGCTAAATATGCTTTCCAAGTCAGTTTACCAACACGCCCAACAAATGGCAATGCTGTATTATGCCAATGAGCGAGCACTAGCGTTGTCTCTATCTGAGATCAGTGTATAGTGTACTGAGATCAGCTGTGTCTTACCAGTACTCACTTACGCGGCAGAAACCTGGAGTCTAACGAAAAGGGTTGTACTTAAATTGAGAACGACGCAACGAGCTATGGAAAGAAGAATGATGGGTGTAACGTTAAGGGGGGATAAGAAGAGAGCATATTGGGTGAGGGAAGAAACGTGAATTAATGACATCTTAGTTGAAATCAAGAAAAAGAAATGGGGCATGGGCAGGGCATGCAATGAGGAGGGAAGATAACCGTTGGTCATTAAGGGTTATGGACTGGATTCCAAGAGAAGGGAAGCGTAGCAGGGGGCGGCAAAAAGTTAGGTGGGAGGATGAGATTAAGAAATTTGCAGTGACAACATGGCCACAATTAGCACATGACCGGGGTCGTTTGAGAAGTATGGGAGAGGCCGTTGCACTGCAGTAGGCGTTGCCAGGGTGATGATGATGATGACTTTAAATTCCTGTTAATGTGAGCGGCATTCTTGCCGTTGTCACACCAGTTTCCTTTCCGGCTCTGTAGATAACCAATAATGTGGACCCATCCCGAATATAGTGCAGGAGAGGAAACGCGGACCGATGCCGAAGGTGTGTGGTCTAAACATACGACGCTGAAATCGTTCATGGCGCTCTTGAACAACAAAAAAAAATGTTCTTTAAAGGGTCTTGAGTGCTAGGCAGAATCGAACCAGCGTCACACGGCTTCCTCAAGCACAGCAAGCCATTGCTTCTATGCGCTCCGCCACAGATGCCCACGGGGAGGGAGGGGTTTAAGGCGCCCCTCAACAGGTCACATAAAAAAAGTTTGGTTATACGTTCTCTGTGTGCCCTCGACCGAAAGAATTTTTCACTTTGGCTGGTGAATGGCCCACACATAGATATTTCAGTGCCGCGAACCCCATTCTTTCAGGAGGGGAGCGTCATCGTAAATATAACGGTCTCTTCACCTGCCCCCTTCAGCCTCCGTAAGTGAAATTCCTTCCCTGCGTTCCCCCATACCGGAGCCGGAGGATCGCGTGACGCATACGTCACGGGCCCCGACTTCTTTTTTTTTCCTCGCTTTTCATGCTGCGCGGCCTACTTGCGCTACACAAACACTGAGGCAGGCGCAAGCGCATCACAGAATATAATCACGTGCTGGAACACGGTACATAGTGGCATAGTTTTGGTCTGTGCACGCACGACTGCACTTTATAGGAACGAGAAGACGAAACGGATGTACATCACTCTTGCTAATGTACGAAGTAAAACAAAGACGCGCAGACATTCGGTTTGTAGGTTTTATTATTTCTCTAAAGTTTAATTGGTCTATTGAAGCAACAGATGAAACAAATAACTGCTCTTCTCTCGAATAATTCTCAATGTCGCGTGCCGCTATGCACGTCGTCACAGCATTGTCATGTTCGTAGGCGCACTTGTGCGATATACGTCGACTCCCCGGCTGGGAGCGTGGCGCCCGCGAGGAATAGGGCTAACGACGCTTGGTTTGAAATTTGAGCTTTTTCCGCGGCGCGCAGTGATGTAATGCTTAGCAGCCACGATCGTTAGCATGCACTGCACTTGTCAGCTCAAAGTGGCCAGACCTGGTGAGGAGCCGTATAATAGTCAGCGTTCGCATGAACCGGTGCACCACGCATCTCTGAGGTCATGAGCGGACTTATGGGGCGCGCCGCTGGTTGCCGCAACGTGGCCTCAGGTGATAAAGTCAATGGAACCTAATGTCACTGGAGCTTCCAGCGAAATTAATAGAGAAGCGCGCGCGCGAGAGAGAGAAAGCCGGCTGTAGTACATAGCTCATGCGCACCTGCGCGTCACCGCTGCAACCTTGGACGCCACGCCATCTGAGATTGCAGGCAAAGGACTTCGCGCAGACTTCGCAGTGGCACCGCTAGGTGTCACAAAGTGTTTGAAGGAATTAGAATTAGTGTACATTGCTGCCATTAGAGAGGGAGCCATATACAACAACTCCAAGAGAGAAGCGCGAGAGAGCCGATCGGCTGCATTTGCTCGTCTCAACATGACGCGTTTCGGCCCTTCGCATAGTACAGTCATTCGTGATTAGTTTCTCCCGAATATTTTAGCCTTCCTTACGCAATCAGAACACGCATAATCTCCGCCAATAGAAAAACATTATCCGATCCATCGGCGCGTGAAGACGGCTTGTTGATGCTCACCAAAAAATATATTTTAAGTGCAGCAGCGGCGTACCTACTGAAGGAATAGAAATGGTGCACTACAGCCTGCAAGGAGTAAAACTCAAGCTTCAAACAATCAACGTGACATCTCATATCGAGATTTACTCCGTATTTGGTCATATTTGGTTGTCCGTAGTTGCAGCAACTTTTTTTTCAGATGCTTTCTCATGCATGCTTTCTTTGCAGCACGAAAATGATAAGTGAATGATGCATACCACAGTTCCGATTTCAACGACGACGAAAAAAGGAGGCGTAAAGCTGCGCGTGGTGAAAGAATAGACAAAACCACAGAAATGGGGACTCGGTTTGTTTATGTTCGCGACTGCCTCTTTACATGGCTTCATATTAGCAACATTATGAAGTGCTCGATGTTGGTTATTTTTTTTTTAATGTTGGATGAGAGTTTGTTCAACTGAAATAATGGACCTGGACGTCGGCAACATTGTCTTCCTCTTTTTTTTTACTTTTCAACGAAATTGCCGTTCGTGTTGGTAAATGCGCAGCAGAATTTGCTACTGCAGCGCCATTGCTGGCGGGCATGGTGTTCCCAGAACGTGCAGCGTGCCGCAGTGGCTTAGCACTGCGTTCTGCACGTGGTGACGCAACTGGGACCAGCCACCAGCTCCTGACACCGCTAAACGGAAGTGTTCTCATCTGCTACGACATCTCCTGCCTTGGAGTCGGTTCTCTGTAGCCAGCTATACAGCTCCGCTACCCGAAGCTCTTTGTATCCAGCTAAAGAAAATGAATCTTGGCCATTGGGACCCCGATGACCGCTATATCAGAGAAATAACTTCGAAATAGACAGCGACTTGTACGCTTTGAGAGATAAGCTTCGGTGCTCCGTTAAATAAGGAGCTTGGTAGCCATTATGTGTGCCGCTCCGACGTGTAATACCCTGAGTACTTCCCGAGGCAGATGAAATGCAAACACACCCACCGTGGTGGCGTAGTGGCTTTTCCGTCGCGTTGCTAAGCCTGAGAATGCGGTAACAATCCCCGAACACGGCGGCCGCATTCCGATGGGGTGTAAAATGCGAAAACGCCTGTGTACCGTACATTCCGCGAAAGTTCAAGAAAACCAGGTGATCGAAATTATTCCGGATATACCCACCAGTGGCGTAGCAACAGGGGGGGCCGGGGTGCCGTGGGCCCCGGGTTCAAGGGGCTAGTGGGGTGGGGGGGGGGGGGTGCCATACGCCTGAAGACAGCCCTCTTTCCGCCGGCTTGACTGGGCGCAAATGGCAAAGAATGCTCAAGATATCCAGTAGCCCGAGCTCATGTACCCGATGCGTTGCGCCGCAGAATTGTCGGCTGCAGCTCTATCAACACCCTACGAAATAATTGCACGAATGTGCGGGCTAAAAAATTTAATTCGCAGAATGGTCGCTAAACTACTCGCCTTAGCGGAACGTTTCATGTGGGGTGCGCTCGTGCCGTGTGTTCATGCTCGGAGCAGGCGTCGGTAAAAATACAGTCAGGCGTTGTAAGGCGTTGAGGCTCTTGGGTCCCTCTTCCGTTCAGAACGCGCAACGAACAAAGACAGCAGGAAGAGGGCGTTCAACCAGCGCGCCCGGCGCTCGCGTTTACGGCGAAGCGTTCGTTGAGAGCGACGTTGCATAAGTGCGGCCGTCAAAAGTCGCGAATGGGATTCTCTCGATCGTCTTCAGACTCGGTGCGGCCAAAGAGTTTGGCGGCGTATGACTCGACAGGCTGTATATAGTCGCGGGCGCCGCGATGTCCTGCTCGTTTTTACTTCCCCTGAGTGGACGCGTCCAAGGCATCGAGGAGTGTGGGCGCACTCGCATCACGCTCCGCAATTTCCATGTTTTTCGTGTGGTCCAGTTCTTCGAACCTACGAAAAGTGCACCTCATCGTTTCCGGGAAGTCAAGCGGCAGCCAGGGAGGCCAGAATTTTGGCCCTTGGACCATTTTTCACGGCAATACGACCAAGGTATTGCTACCTCCGCAAGTGAGCCAGTGTAAGCCTACCGACGAGTAGCGAGCGGCGGCAGCCGCGACGCCGGCTGCGACTCCGCCACCGCCGCGACGCCGACGCAGATGGCGTCTCAAACTCCTGCGCGTTGTGCGAAAAGCTGTTCAGCGGGAAGAGCCTCGACAAGCCATGATTCCAACACCGAAGAGCACATGGATTGCACGCGTATCCGACCGCACCAGGCGATGACCACCAACGCAGGGATAAGCCCATCACCGTCCACCATCAACAGCGGTGAGAATACGACCGACAAACGCATTCAAGACGCCCAAGAGGGATGGACCACAGTTGTGTCCGTCAGGGAAAGAAAAAAATTACCGACGATTACGTTACTTCCTAATGCGAAATTTGAGCGCAGCAAATAAGCGACGCGTACTCCTGGATCATCTCGACGGCGGCGACGGTAAGCTTCTGCTTCGGCGGCACGCACCTCTGGATTCTGACGGCGACGGCGCTGGGCCTCTGCTCTGGCAACTCGTTTAGCAGCAGCAGCAGCAGCAGCAGACGGAGGACTTCCATCGGTCGTCTCGCTCATGGCTCAGAAAGAACTGGCAGATAATTTCGCAGTGGCGAACGGCAGCGGCAATTTCGGCTCGGGCGGTGCACATATACAGATCCGCCGCCACCGATCTGGCTCTCTGATTGCCACCGCACAGGGCGAACGGCAGCGGCAATTTCGGCTCGGGCGGTGCACATATACAGAACCGCCGCCACCGATCTGGCTCTCTGATTGCCACCGCACAGGGGTTGCATTGGAGGAGGAGCGAAGAAAGGAATTAAGTTCGAGCCGGCGCTTTGACAACCGGAGACTCGCAGGAAGAGGGGGGAGGGGGGCGGCGTGTACACCCAGCGGCAAACGATGGGGGCAGAAGCGCGCGCAGCAAGTGGACAACACGATAAAGGGAGGAGGGAAGAGATAGCAGCGACTGACTGATGCCGCTGACGCCGATAGTGAGTCAACCCCAGCTGCGGAGTTGGTTTCAGGGACAACGCCGCCGATGGCGACACAAACAATATGATACCCTCGCTTCCGCAGCGCTAAGAACCAGGTCTAGCCGTGGGAAGGTGGTCACGTATTCGTCGACGTGCCGGGGCCTACGTGAAATAACCTGCGCGTCGGCAACTGAAGAGCACCCTATCCGCCACACAAGAACAGGGGGGGGGGACCCTTTCCTCCTCTTTCTGCATGGCGGCGACGGTGTTCTATGCAGTCACGTTATCTTGACTCTCTAGCGGCGTCAGCGGCATCCAGCGGTATCAGTCGGTCGCTGCTAGCGCTGGGGGGATGAAAGGGGGGCGGGAACGGACGCCAAAGAGCTGCGCTCTAAAATGCAACGGAGAGAACGTGCGCAGGAGCACCGGAAGAACGAATCTCCAAAGAACGCAGACAAGCCAAGATTCCGCCCGCGACGCAACGGAAAGAAACTACCACCCTTACCAAAAGACGATTCAAGGTCATTGTGAGACCGCATCAAGGACTCCCGCTTCGAGCAATTACAACTCCCGTGATGGACCGTGCTATTATAGAGGCTTGCAATGAAAAGATCCAAGGTGAGCAGTTTCTATTACGTATTAAGCCTGGATCGAACATTGTAATTGTTTCAACCCCAGAAAAGGAAGTCGCAAGCACATTGCGCCAGATTACATCACTCAAGATAAATGGAAAACCCCATGCGGTGAAAGCGTATGTAGCTCTGGAGGACAGAGCAGTTCGGGGGGTAATCCACGGACTCACCCCACATACGCCCTCAGACGTGCTTAAATCGAAAATCAGAGTGCGCACGCTAAATGTGGAAGTCGCTCACGCAGGAATGCTGGGGGACACTAAGAGTGGCGTCATTGTATTCTCCAGAAACCTAGTACCAAAATATGTGTACTATGAGGGAGGCGAAATGGCCTGCTATCCGTATCGAAATACAGTGCAAGTCTGCAAAACATGTCAAAGGGTGGGTCACAGAACTGATGTGTGCCCACAACCGGAACTGTGTGTGTGTAGGATTTGTGGAACGGAAGATCCTGCAGACGGACACGAATGTGAGCCCACCTAATGGGGGACCGAAGCTGCAGAAAGCGTCTAAAACAGGTTCGCCGACCAGAACCGTCGTCAGGACGCCAAGAACGAAAGCCATCAAAGGAACGCAGCCTCAAGCGTAAACAAAGGTAGTTCGAGTCGGAGGAAGAAGAGCACGGATATATCACGGAAGGATCTATTCCCTTCGACCAGGAAAATTTCCCGGAAGTACACCGTCAAGAAACCGGGCGGGGACCAGAGAAGTCCAAGATGAAGAACGCAACACCTCAACACCCTTAGTCCAGGGAAACCATTGGCCAACCACAAATGGCAGCACCAAAGGTAATCTGGGCGCAAGTTGCAGCTCCCACTGCACAACATCATACGAATCACAAATCTGTAGCGGATCAGAAACTTATAGAAGAAAATAGATCACTAAAAGCCAGTCTGGCAGAATTGAAGAAAGAGATGGCTGCCCTTAAGCAAACAATACACGACCTCGCAAACAAAACAAAAGAAGCGTCTACAACAAATGTTAGTAAACCCACACCAACATCAGAAGAGCCCATAGGCAAGCAGCTGGAAACAATCACACATCAAGTACAGATAATGTTCGCAGAATTGCGTGCTCTTAAGAGACACGTAGACGACTCCCTAAGCTGCGTCAAAGTAACCACACCAAAACGCCTTAATGATAGCCCAGGAGCTCCTACTCGTCGTTCTAAAGTGATGGAGATGACGGAAAGCGATAGTACCATTCATGGCTGACACGACACACAAAAACACTGAAAACCTTGAGGTATGGCAGTGGAATTGCCGTACGTTACGTAACAAACATGCTGCCCTTGCACAATATATACAGTCAGCGCCAGTCCTACCCGACATTATATGCCTACAAGAAATTTGGGCAAATTACACAAAAACTAAAAGGATACGAGACGTATTCCAATCCTGATTATCCTAGGGTCGCCAGCTTTCCGAGAAAAGACCTGGCCCTCAGCGTCACGTATATGCCACAGCACGACACACAGCATCAAATACTAACGGTGTGGCCATGCAAAAGGAATAGGGCAAGACTGTAATCGTAAATATATACAGTCCTCCTCGAGAGCGAGCACCATGCTTCGATACCCTACTAATTTATGCAATATCAGACATGGAGCGAAAAGACAAGCTGCTAGTTGTTGGTGACTTCAATGCACCACACTCCGCCTGGAGTTACAACAAAGACTCAGTGAAGGGGAAATCACTAGTTGAGACGACAGATCGATACGGGTTCGAACTCATTACAATATCGGGGTGTTACAGACGTTTAGGCAATAGTGTAGCGGCGGATACAACCCCAGATCTAGCTTTCTCGAGCCATCCAGGGGAGACGCGGTGGGCAAATTTGGAGGAAAATTTGGGCAGTGACCATAACATTGTCTCGATAGGTATCAATTCCCCCAAAATCCGTCGCTCCCTGGGGAGGGCTTACATTACAGACTAGACTGTATATCGAGAAAAACAAGAGCAGCTCATTTTCGCAGAAGATATTGAAACCTGGGTGGAGCAAATACGCGAAACACACGAAAGAGCAACGAGGGAGATTACTACAACATCGGATATAACAGCAGTAGACAGCCGCCTCATACAATTATGGGAAGCACGCAGAAGCCTGACGAGACGATGGAAAAGACAGATTAAATAGAAAGCTCAAAATACGTATAGCTCAACTAACACAGGAGGCTAATGCTTATGCACAAACACTAGAAAACAATAATTGGCACCAATTCTGTGAATCTCTACAAGAAGCCTTACACACAAAAAATACATGGGCCATTTTGAGAAGCATGATAGATCCTGCAAGTACAAAAACAGCGACGAACCGAGATCTGCGATTACTTGAATGCGAATTTCGAGACGCTGACACCCATCTCCTAGACACACTAGAAGACATGTATATAGGAGCAAATTCCACGCAAAACCATGATACTCCCACATATTTAGGAGGGAACAATGAGGAGCTAGATGCCTCTATATCGGTGGCAGAGGTTTTCGCGGCAGCGCAAACTTTCAAGAAAAATACGGCGCCTGGACCGGACAAAATAACAAACGCCATGATTCGCGATCAGAGCCTCAATGCTTTAACAGGGCTAACAGATCTTTTTAACAAACATGTATGGACTGAAGGAGGTCAAATCCCACAGGCATGGAAGCATGCAGAGATAATTCTAAAACCAAAACCAGGGAAACCGAGGGACATAAAAAACCTCCGACCCATATCCCTTACCTCATGTCTGGGTAAGCTTTTTGAAAAGGTTATACAGATGAGACTCACTAGGTATATAGAAAGCAGCAACCTTTTCCCGGAAACTATGTTCGGCTTTAGACAGCATATGTCGGTACGGGACATGTTTCTCCTACTGAAAGAAGAAGTATTAAATACAGAGAGAGGAAATGCAGATAGATTCATAGTGGCACTAGATATCAGAAAGTCTTTCGATACCATCTCGCACGAAAGCATTTTAACGGAACTATCGAACATGCACTGCGGACAGCGCACTTATGAATACATAAAATCCTTTCTAGACAACCGCACAGCCACGATAGGGCTAGGATCCACCCGTTCAGATGTTCTACAGACCCCCAAAAGAGGAACGCCGCAAGGTTCAATTCTTTCACCGCTACTCTTCAATATAGGGATGAAAGGACTAGCGGTGAAACTACAACGGATCCCAATGGATCCCAGCGCACATGCGATTTACGCGGACGACGTAACTCTCTGGACCGCAAAGGGATCTTTAGGGGAACGTCAGGAAACCCTCCAGAAGGCAATTAGCATTGTTGAGGATCATGTAACAAAAGCTGGCATGAATTGCGCCCCGGAGAAGTCCGAACTAATCCGAGTAAGAGCGCCTTATACACGAAAGGACGATAGACTTCCGATAAAGCTTGCTCTGGGAGGTGAAACAATACAGGAGGTATCTAAAGCTCGGATACTCGGACTATATATAGATACAGAAAAATGGAGCAGTAGGGCACACGATCGCAAATCTCCGGAAAACGGTTAACAGCGTGTCTTGGATGATAAACAGAGTAGCAAGAAACAGAAAAGGCTTCAAAGAGGAAGAGACGATAACGCTCGTACAGGCATTTATCATAAGCCGTGTAACCTTTGGCCTTCCTTTCCAAAAAGTATCAAACTCAGAGGAAACTAAAATAAACGCCCTTATACGCACAGCTTATAAGGCGGCGCTTGGTCTACCGATTTGCACTAGCACGACCCTTTTTAATGCAATGGGTATTAGCAACACATTTGAAGAACTCGTGGCTGCAACACTGATTGCACAACGAGAAAGGCTCAATTCCACGGAGCAAGGTCGAACACTTCTCCGTCGATTAGGGTATCCACTCAGACCGGCACATTGTAACGACCGAACAGAACTCCTCCCACCGAACATACGAGCTCAGATCTCTGTGTCCCCAATCCCTAACAACATGAGCGAGAAATACCACAGACAATGGCGCCTTGCATGGGCCAGGACACTCGAACGCAGGTTCGGTAGAAATACGGAGGTTTATTACATGGACGCGTGCAAACAGGATAGCAAAACTTTCACTGTGGTAGCCACAAACGCACAAACTACTATTTCCGCAACAGTCGGAACAGGGTCGGTGGCCGCAGCAGAGGCTACTGGGGTGGCTCTGGCTATACGTGACGCTAAAAATAGAGCACGTTCTGCGTTAATACTAACCGACTCGCAGTCGGCATGTCGCCTTTTCATGGCAGGCACCCTGCCCAAACTCACCATCAAAATCCTAGGAAGAAATCTCAGGGAACACCACGCTATTACGTGGTGTCCGGCGCACGCCGGAGTGAGGGGTAACGAGAGGGTGGACCGCCTCCCTCGAGAATATAGCATCCGAGCGACGGAACGCACTCTCGTAGAATCTCCGATCACAGCAAAAGATATCTTGGAGGCACAGAGACGAGGAAGGCAACGGTATAGCTTTCCAGACACATCCTTGCACTCAGCGCAAATGCGGGACTGGCGCCGACTACAAACCCGTACATACCCACACCTACTCCTACTACACCACATACACCCCACCCGGTATCCCAACACTTGCCCTTGGTGCGGAGGGCGGCCATCTCTTGACCATATCACATGGTCGTGCCAGAGTCGGCCACAAGAAATCCAATCACCCCTTGTGGGGCAAAACTCGAACAGTAGGCAGTGGGAGGTGTGGCAAGCCAGCACGGTGCGGGAGGACCAATTGGCCCTTCTCGACCAAGCCTGGCGTGCCGCGATCGCCAGTGGGGCCCTGGACTGAGGGACTCACCCACTGGACCTGAATGGGATTTTTGTTAGTAAAAGTTTTATACTACTACTACTACTTCCCCTCTCCCGCTCGTTCCGATGAAGCCGCTGCGAAACCTGCCGTTATGTTTCACGCTTTCCTTCCTACCCTCGAAAGTTTCAGAAAGATGTTGTTGTGTGACTTCCTGTCACAAGTACAGTGTCTGTGTCAGCTGCACAGAGTTTTACAAAAAAAACGTGAATTTTGTAAGGATATTTCCCGATACTCTATGAAGTTATGTGTCATTGTGATTACTAGGAACTCACTAGCGTGAAAAATATGGCAGATAAGTAATAACCATATGCTTAATAATTCCTTAGTTAGTGCTTATAGAGGAAGCACTTCAATTCCAAGAATTGAGGACTCAAAGTCATATTATTAACTCAACAAAAACTTATAATACTAAACAAAATAATTTTGGGTGCTACAACCTACAGTACATTGGCACTGCGAGCGGCGCCCAGTATGGCAGCAGCGAAACAAATATGAAATAGTGGACCAGTGACGTTGATCCCTCAAGCCTCTCCTTTGCGAGTGCAGACCAACAGGTTTCGCTGGCGCGGGCTTCATCGCGGTCTTTTTTTTTTTATGTTGACGCCAAGAATCGACGCGAAGCGTGCTCTATTCTGTTCCCAATCTTCTGGTAGTACCGCAGCTCGGATAATCACGTTTGTCCTTATAGCAGCAAATAAAAACAGGGCTTTATTG
The DNA here is from genome assembly GCF_038994185.2 of Dermacentor albipictus. NCBI lineage: Eukaryota > Metazoa > Arthropoda > Arachnida > Ixodida > Ixodidae > Dermacentor > Dermacentor albipictus. The sequence goes on from NW_027225565.1 coordinate 932,879, forward strand.
ATCAGAATGAAGAGAACCCGTAATTGTGATAGCATTGGCGCCCGCGCAGCAGTGAGACAGGTGGCGTTTTCCGTTGTCCTAATATGGTGGGGAGATCAGCGTCACTGAGACGTAATTTAATTTTCGTTTTCGTTCAGGGCTGTCCACAGCCAAAATACTGCGGGCCATAGTACCTACGACGATTTTTGTGAAGTTGTTGTTGGGCAAGATATGAATGTCGGCCTTCAATTTTGCAAATGCAATGTTGCCGCTAAAATGGGTAATTAAAACTTTATTACAAAATTTTTTTAACTTGTGACGTGAGCCGTTTTTGCCACGATGCCGAATTTATATTGGTTGCCAAGCCTTACAGTCTGACAGAAGATGTGTACATGCGCTTATCACAAGTTATCAGTGCAGCACCCTGTGTTATTTGGCGCAGAAAAAACAGCGTGCATTGGCCTCGAGCTCCACCCTGGAAAAGCTGGCGCCACCATCGTGCAGAAAAAACTCCGCATTTAGGAGCGACGACCACCAGACCCAGCTCCGGGCCGTTCAGAGGGCTCACAAAAGGGCGGAGGCTCACGGGCTTCCCGTCCCAACGTGGGTGCGGCCCGCGACCCCTGCCGACCACTAAACCAAGAATGGGTGGGGAGGGGTTCCTCAGGACCCAATAAAGTTATTTCCTCCTCCTCCTCCTAGGCCTCGAGCTCCACCACTGGAAAAGCTGGCGCCTCCGTCGGCGTGAGGTGCTATTAGGGATCACGTGGACATAGCGGGCGCGTCGGCTGCTTCGAGAGCGCCGAAGCGAGCTGAAAACAAGAGCTTAAATTCCCTCGTACGCTGCGGTCCTCATTTAGTGGCGAGATTTTCCCGCTTCGAGTGCCACCTTTACAACGCTTGAAAGCACTACAATAGGTAGTGGCTGCCTTTGAAGGCGCGCAACATGGTAGGCTACTGCTCGGTGCCGCAGTGTCGGACGTACGCAATGGAGCCCGGTGTCAGCCTTATTCATACGTAGCCGCAGGACAAGAAGCTGCGTGAAGCTTGGTTCGCGAAACATAAAACCAGCAAACAGTCATCGGCTAGAACTCGGGTATGCAGCAAGCACAGACGCGAGGAAGATTTCTGCTACGGCACTGGGTCTGCGATGTTCGAAAAACGCGCACTAAGACGCTCGCCCGAGTCCGCTGCACGACTAATGTCATGATGGTATGGTCTATGAACTTGTCGATGCTATAGATACTGGCAAGTTCACTGGAGTGGAAAGGGAGCGGTAAGAAGCACATTAAAAAAAAAGCATGGCATATGGTCATGTTTGTGTTATGAAATAATGCACTGGATTACAAAAAAAGAAGCAGCGGGAAATATCGGAAATATAGGAAGGTATCGCCAAGAAAAATTCTCGTTTTATGGAAAGAAGTGGGGTCCTGTACCGGAAGTATCTAGAGCGCAGGGGAGTGGAGTTCGATCAGCTGATCGTGCCTCAGTGCTACCGTCAGCATCTGTTGCACTTGTCGCATGGAGGTTCGTGGTCCGGACACCTAGGAATTAAGAAGACTAAGGACCGTCTCTTGCAAGAGTACTATTGGCCAGGTTTTCGTGACGCAGAACACTTTGTGAAGGCATGTGACACCTGTCAGCGGGTGGGCAAACCAGGGGACAAATTGAGGGCGCCGTTGAAGTTGGTGCCTATCATTACGGACCCTTTTAGACGGCTCGTTATTGATACAGTGGGACCTCTGCCGGTAACAACCACGGGGTACAGACACATTTTGACTGTGATCTGCCCAGCGACAAAGTTCCCTGAAGCAGTGCCACTTAATGAACTCAGCTCAGTTGAGATAGTCAATGCACTACTGTCCATATTTGCGCGAGTTAGTTTTCCTGCGGAAATCCCGTCAGATCAGGGCACAGTGTTTACTAGCGCTTTGAGGACAGCCTTTGTCGAAAGGTGTGGAGTAAAGCTGTTACACAGCTCAGTGTACCACCCACAGTCGTATTCCGTTCAGAAGCTCCACTCCGTCATGAAGCGCGTGTTGAGAGCATTGTGTTTTGAACAACTAACTGACTGGGAGCTGTGTCTGCCGGAGGTGATGGTTGCATTAAGGACCGCGCCGCATGCGGCTACGGGGTTTTCGCCAGCTGAGCTGGTGTACGGTCGCTAGCTGCGGTCTCCGCTTCGCATGCTTCGAGACTCGTGGGAAGGCAGGGACGATGACCCAGTCGTGGTGGAGTACGTGCTTAGGCTCCTCGAACGCTTAAGAAGGGCACAGGAGTTGTCAGGTGAAGCAATGGCAAAGGCCCAGCAGAGGGCCAAGGTTTATTATGATCGGACAGCCAGGGCCCGTCGTTTTGAGGTGGGCGATGAGGTAATGATATTGCGCACATCGCTAAAAAACAAACTCGACGTGCAGTGGGAGGGGCCAGCACGCGTTGTTCAAAAACTGTCGGACGTTAACTACGTGGTGAGTCTGCCAGGAAAACGGAAAGCACAGCAAGTTTAGCACTGTAATCTGCTCAAACCTTATAGACAACGGGAAGCAGTGGTGTGTATGATGGTAAACGTTCCCGAAGAGCTTCCGGTCGAGCTTCCGGGTCTAGGCTCAGTGACGAACAGGGAAGACACCGATCAAGTCATTAGTGACTTAATCAGTAAAGCACCGCTGTCGCCTGAGCAGAAAACCGAACTTCACCAGCTCTTACAAGAGTTTCAAGGTCAGTTCTCTGAGAGGCCTGGTAGGACTTCTGTCCTTACTCATGGAATAGAACTTACCTCCCCAGAACCAGTACGATCGAAGGCGTACCGGGTGCCACCCCACCAGCGCGATATTATGGAGACTGATGTAAAGAAAATGCTACAGCTCGGTGTTATTGAGGCGGGTGAGAGTGATTATACCTCCCCTTTGATTTTAGTTTATGTACCGGGCAAGGAACCTCGTCCTTGCGTCGACTACCGCAGGCTTAATTCCGTCACTAAGGATCAAATTTATCCGATCCCTAACATCGAGGAGCGCCTTGAGAAAGTCAGTAGCGCTCAGTTTATTTCCACCCTAGATCTTGTCAGGGGTTATTGGCAGGTTCCACTTACAGAGGAGGCTAGTAGGTATGCGGCGTTCATTTCACCAATGGGAACATTCCGTCCTAAATTTTGAGTTTTGGTTTGAAAAACGCGCCATACTGCTTTTCAAGCCTCATGGACAAAGTGTTGCGGGGACAGGAAGAATTCGCTTTCCCGTATTTAGACGACGTAGCGATATTCTCCGCATCCTGGTTTGAGCATATGGCACACCTGCGGGCAGTGCTAACCCACCTGTGCGAAGCGGGCTTGACAGTCAAGGCTCCCAAGTGCCACTTAGCATAGGCCGAGGTTGTCTACCTCGGTCACGTGATTGGACAGGGTCGTCGCCGCCCCTCTGAAACAAAGGTAGCCGCTGTGCGAGACTTCCCGCAACCGCACACGAAGACCGATATTTGGTCGTTCTTAGGTGTCGCCGGCTACTATCAGAGGTACATCCCCAGGTACTCTGATATCGCGGCTCCCCTGACGGATGCTCTAAGAAAAACAGAGCCCCAAACAGTCGTCTGGGAGGAGACAAGGGAAAGAGCTTTTAGCGCCCTAAAGAACGCCCTAACAAGTCAGCCTGTGCTACGATCGACAGACTACACAAAGGGTTTGTGTTTCAGTGCGATGCTAGTGAGCGAGACCTGGGCGTTGTACTGTGCCAACGGAAAATGGAGAAGTGGAACACCCCGTCCTGTATGCTAGTCGTAAGCTGACCAGTCATGAGCAGGCGTACAGCGCCACCGAGAAAGAGTGTGCGTGTCTCGTGTGGGCTGTTCAGAAATTGTCATGCTACCTAGCTGGCTCGAGGTTTATCATTGGGACGGATCACTGCCCTCTCCCATGGCTGCAGACCATCTCTTCCAAAAATGGCCGCCTCCTGCGCTGGAGTTTCGCTTTTCAACAATATTCCTTTGAGGTGCGTTACAAAAAGGGGAGTCTCAACGGTAGCGCCGATGGCTTAAAGGGACACTAAAGGTTACTATTAAGTCAACGTGGACTGTTGAAATACCATCACAGAAACCTCGAAACTCTTGTTTCGTGCCAAGGAGAGACTTATTTTAAGAGAAAATGCGTTCTGAAACGTCCGCGTACCTATAGCGCAGTTCAAATCGCCCGCCCTCCGATCGAGGAGTACTGACATCATGGTCTCATAGTGACGTTGCGCCATCGGTGAGTAGAACGGCGTCCGCAGACGGCGCTACGGCTTTTCTGCGCAAAACGCAAACGCGCGGCCAGAAACTGAGCCAAGACAGAGCCGACAGCAGAGCGAAAGTGGGAGCATGGTGGCTAGCGGAAGGAGAAACGAATTACGTCCCACGGCACACGGAGAGTCCGTTTTCGTTAAACCATAGGCTGCGGCGAGCTCGCAGCGTGGTCTGTGAGAAGTGACGAGCCTTTTCGCACTCGCAACAGGGCATAAAAAAGTGCGAATCGACGCAAAACTCGGCACAACCCAGACGTCGTTTCCCGCACCGCCACCAGGCACCGCTACTATACCTCAAACTCCAGCGAAAGACGCCCATAAACTGGTACTTCATTCTATAACGCAAACTTCGACGCTCGTCGCAATGGACCCTGACACCGACAGATTGGCTCGCGATGGTGGGCTCAACTTCAGCGATTTGAGCATCGACGAGCGCGACCTGCTGCTGAGGGCTCGCACTGCCGGCGTCGTTGCGTACTACGACAGCGGCCTCGACACCGGCTCTCCGGAGCGGGAAAGCAACGAGGGTTTCCCACGACATCACATGGACGTGGCATTCTCGCTGCTTGTTCCAAATGAAAGTTTCGCGAGCCAGCAGAACCCTCACAGCACGACGCGATAACGAAAGTACTGAAACTCCAAAGCGTGCGCGGCGCGAAGTCGAGCGAAAACGGAACCTTTCGAACACCCATATTACTGAAGGGTAACGTCAAAATGTTATTTTTTCTTAGAATCGAATAGACGTAGACAAGTAGCATTTTTTCCCGTCTTATAATCGAATGAAATGATATTTTTAATACGAGTAGTTGAGTATTAGTGACACAAATTATGAGGAGTCCTTTCGTCATCGGGCTAGTACCGGAATGTCGCTGGGGGGTCTCAAATCGTGTCATGCATTTACCTCAATTTCTCGGTTACTAAAGCTCTGTTCGCGATTAAATTGACGCCTTAGACGTTCTAGAACATTGCTCTACCACTTTAACTTGAGTTTCTGGTAACCTTTAGTGTCCCTTTAAGTCGAGGCCCCTAACGTAGGAATCAGCCTCAAAGTTGTTTGTTACTGATGTTTTTCTTCCTGAGGCAGGATTTTTAACATATTGCTTTTGTTTAGTGTTTCAAAGTCATGACGTGCTTTCTAGTGCAATTTTCCAATTTGTGGACGCGTTCTGAGTGCTGCTAGACTACTGTAAGTAACTAGGCAGTAGCTTAAAAGGGGAAAGAGCCTGGCATGGCTTAGTGAGGGTTGTGTCGTGCTTGCTGACTGAGTGGTTGAGCTTCGGCGTAGTTCTAACGCTTGCTGGGAACGAGAACAAAAAGAAGGCAACTCTGCCGAAGTCACTTTGCAGTGTCCTGTGTGAACCTGAACGTGCGAACGAGGCCTTCTCGGTGCGCTGCGCTCAAGAAACGCCAAGGGACGACCGACTTTCGTTATGAGCATCATCGAGCGACATCCCTCCGGACATCGGATACAGTCCCCTGACCATCGGGATCCCCTTCTCCCGGCGGGGCGGTCTGTTACGTTTCACCTCCGACGTGCGGTATAGCCGGCGCGGATTTAACGGACGCTGGGGCTTCGTTCACAGCGGCGGACATTTTGGCCAGTTCAGCGCTGCCCCAACGCCTCCTGCCAAGCGCGTCCAGGCATGTTTCAATGCCACGTGTCTTGTGTGTGTGTGTGTGTGTGTGTGTGTGTGTGTGTGTGTGTGTGTGTGTGTGCGTGCGTGCGTGCGTGCGTGCGTGCGTGCGTGCGTGCGTGTTGGTGCCCACGCTTGTCAAAGCGCGGCAGCCGGGAAGAGGAGCTCCCCAACTGTGAAGCGAGGAGGTCTGACCGGCGCCGTCCCGGCGGATACTTGTCACTTGTCACAACGTGTCCGTGCGCCTCTTCCGAGCCGTTCCTTCTTGCCCTCGACTCCGAGAGTATAAAAGCAGCTGCCCCCGGACAGTGTTGCCAGATTTGGCTATATATAGCCAAATTGGGCTACAGAAAAAAATCTTTGGCATCGACTTGTGTGAGTTGGCTACGTGGCTATGTTTGGGCTGCTGAAAATATACGACTTGGCTTTGTTTGGGCTATGAGTGGCACCTTAATCCACGCTCCAGAGGTGACTCTCATAGAGTAGTAACAAATCTTGACGACTCTGTTTTAGCTGGCTGAGCCAGCAGCGCGGCTGTGCGTGTGTGTGCAAAATGCCCCCTTTACCTCAGTGCATCATTCTTTGAGCCGTTGATTTTATCCTTGACGCACTTAAATTTACACCGCGCTTCACCATGCTAACATTTATTCCAGCAGTGTCTCATTTTCGTCTTATCCCGACGCTCAATCACCGGACATCGGGATGAGCCTGGTAGTGGAGGGTGTTTCACAGTGCACTGTACTAACATGGCTATGCTGAGAAACAGAGAGCAATATGGTTGGGCGATCGTGACGCCGACATGAAAGAGGGGAAGCATGCGTAGATGACACGCTCCAGTGTATCTAAGGCGAAGGCGTCTGGTTGAATTATCGCGCTGGGCAGAGTTTTCGACCTAGGCCGCGTTTATCACGGTAAGCTTTTTACTGCCATTTTCCTTTGCGTGTGAAATGAACTGTAACGCGCCAGGCGTTAAGGACCCCGTGTCGCAGAAAATCCGGCGTTGACGCCATTGCCGTGTGAAAAAATTATCCCGAACCACGTAGGCCCTTCGGCTGGCGCATATGCATTACTGAAGTAATTGATTTTCTCAAAGTAAAATGCGTCAGAAAATTCGTAAAGTACCACTTACACTCAGCCTACAGGCATGGTAGCGTCGAATTGTAATTTGAATATACGAGAAAACATGTTTGTTACGGGGAACCCCGAACACAAACAGCTTTTCCAGCTGCCGTTCGACATCTTAGTAGGGGGGCGATGGTTTGGGCTAGTTGGTTTTCCATTAGGCTGACTGGTGCATCGCGAGGCAGGACAGGGGACACGGGAAAAAAAACGAGGACAAGCGGTTACTGCCAAGCAGGAGCGGCGCGCCCCGCTCGGTTCCATGCAGCACCATCCAGATGGCACTCGCCTCCGCAGCAGCGGCGGCGCCTGCCATGCGAGTGGAATGAAAAATGAAGAACCAAAAAGCTCGCCTTCGTGCATATTGTTCGCATCCAGCATTTGCAGGTAAGCATTATGGTTGCATACGCTGCAGTTGCCGGGAAGCGTGAGAAGCAGTCAGGGATCTTCGAATGCTATCCCATCACACTCTTCAATGCGAAGATTAAAGAGCTGAGAGCCAATATTCAGAGTACTTATATTTTAATGCAATGGAAATTTTACTGGTCAGAGTGCGTAATCAAGAACTGGTAACGCGGAAAACGCCATGGAAATTTTTTTATCAGAATGTTTTTATCTGCAGTGAGGGTGTAGTCTTTCACTGGCAGCTTGCTGACAGCGGTGGTAGGTGAGTGCGATGGTGATTATACGCCGGCATTAGTGGGAGGCAGACGACAAGTGCGGCCGTAATTGTGACAAAGTATTTTGTCTAACAATTCGACGTTCCTGCGATTCATATTTTCCGAAGTGTTAAGTATTTTTGCGGTAATAGCTACGTGTTTTCATTGTTTCCTTCCCATCTGCTTTGGTATTTAAACAGTCAAAGCGAAACCAATCGCATTGAAAACGAAACGACAATTTTACGCGTGATACGCAGTTCAGCGTGCTGCCGTAGTCATGCGTGCGCTTTTGATTTACGAAGCATAGAATAAAGGCGCAAGGGTCTAATAATAGCAACTGCAATATTAAGCAATAATTATGTTGTACTTAATAACAGCCGACTTACTTGCAGTAATCTCATAAACTACATCCGAAGTATAAAGATTTCATTGCCAGGCCTCGCCACTTACTGGGCTTTGAGATTTTCTTTGCCAATTTAAAATTATAATCACTACTTCAATTCCGAACAGCGTACCTGTTTCTATCGCCATAAATCATGATCAGTTCATTTCCATCAACGTCTCACAATACTTTCTGGCCAATTGTCCTCCAAGCGTCCTCCAAGTTTTTTGTTCGTGCTTCCGTACGGCATTCATTTCGATAGGTTCTCCCTCAGCAGCGATTCGCTGGAACTTGAGCTTCCGGGGTCAACAGAAAAGTGTTGTAGAAGGATCGACATTTGGGCGAGTTGGTACTGGTTGAACATCTTGAACCGGCAGCACAATATGACGATGACAGAAACACACAGGACAGCGCTGATCTCACAACTAACTTTATTCGAAGACATACACAAACCTATGTACACAACCCATAGCCACGTGCTCTCCCATCGATGGCGTCATTATCAGTGCGCAGGCAAAAAAAAAAACGCAAAACCCTGTAATTTAATGTTACACTATGAGGCGGCTTAAAAATTCAAGTTCTCTGTTATGCAAATTTAATGATGGCATGCTTACACAACGCGACCCTTTTTTCCTGATATAGTAGGTCTCAATAATCTCCCTCGTGGTGTGATTTCTACGCGCGGATTTCTAGGCCCAGGCTGCCTCCACTCATGCTGGGAATGGCTGTACTGTTAAGCATACTTCCCCGTTTGTGCACTGTAGAATGGGAGTTGTTTACGAGCTTCCATTTTCCTGCGGTCACGTCTATATCGGCCAAACAGGTTGTTGCCTGAACGTTAGATTGTCTGAGCGTAGGCGCTCGCTAACGGGTAATGTCTACTCACATGTCGCGCGGCATTGCTCTGAGCATGGGTGCACCCCACTCTATAAAACACCACAATACTTTCCGCGAATAGAAATCAGACCACGAGGGAGATTATTGAGGCCTACTATATCAGGAAAAAAGGGTAGCGTTGTGTAAGCATGCCATCGTTAAATTTGCATGACAGCGAATTTGAATTTTCAAGCCGCCTCATAGTGTAACATTAGATTACAGGGTGTTGCGTTTTTTGCCTGCGCACTGATAATGACGCCATCGATGGGAGAGCACGTGGCTGTTGTTGTGCCATTACCACAAGCCCGGATTCCGAATCTGCAAGATGCGGAATCTATCCTGCGAGCGCCATAATTCTCCCTTCACAAGTCAAGATGCTGCGCCGTCGTGCGGGAGAAGCCTCGGCGAGCAGCGTGTTTGGACGTGTCCGCGTGTGCCAGACAGCCCGGCGCCGCACCTCCCTTTGCCTGGAGGTCACCGCGCGCGCGAACTTTGAACCGGGTGGCCAGCGCGGTCGCTGGTTGGACCCCTCGGACGACCGTCGTGTGCTGACTTTGTATTGGGCCGTTTGAGTGACAATGGTCCTCGGGGATTATAAAAGCAGCGACACGCCGCCTGAAAAACAGGATCTGCCGACCCACCGGGAGAGAGTGTCGCTCCCGACTGGGGTGAGATGTGTCACGCGTTTTCGCCGGACGTCGTCGTGCGAGAACAGTCGCGTTTGTTGTGAGCACTCGGCCCCAGTGCCGACCCGTTCATGTCCTGTATGATAACCTGTATATAATGTATAAAGTCCCTTTTGTTATTCTCATCGACGCCAGGCTCGGAGTCTTCGCTACCAACGCTCTGTCACGAAACGGGTGACGAGCGCTACGGGACCACAAAGCCGTAATCGTGGTGCAGCGGTGCAAAGTTCGTAACACTGGCGGCACCGGTTGGGTGTCGTAACACTGGCGGCACCGGTTGGAAGGTCGTAACACTGGTGGCAGCGGTGGGATTGACCGGCATCAGCTACCTCGGCGCGGTGAGTGCCTGAAGTTTACCTCAAACACCAGACTTTCTCTGACACAGGTTATAGTAGCTTAGGGAAGGATTTGGTGTTGCATTGTGATAACCTTGTGTGTTTCAAGCCTAGTAAGAGTGTTTTGAAAACCAGGGGATGCTGAGGGGGTAAACAGGGCAGTGTGTGAAATACTTGCATATGTCTTACTAGTGGACTTTGCCGAGCACGTCCACTGCGGCAAAGTCCGCTGCAGTGACCACAGAATGGTAAGAACTCGAATTAGCCTAGACCTGAGGAGGGAACGGAAGAAACTAGTACATAAGAAGCCAATTAATGAGTTAGCGGTAAGAGGGAAAATAGAAGAATTCCAGATCAAGCTACAGAACAGGTATTCAGCTTTAACTCAGGAAGAGGGCCTTAGTGTTGAAACAATGAACGACAATCTTGTGGGCATCATTAAGGAGTGTGCAATGGAAGTCGGTGGTAACTCCATTAGGCAGGATACCAGCAAACTATCGCAGGAGACGAAAGATCTGATCAAGAAACGCCAATGTATGAAAGCCTCTAACCCTACAGCTAGAATAGAACTGGCAGAACTTTCGAAGTTAATCAACAAGCGTAAGACAGCTGACATAAGGAAGTATAATATGGATAGAATTGAACATGCTCTCAGGAACGGAGGAAGCCTAAAAACAGTGAAGAAGAAACTAGGAATCGGCAAGAATCAGATGTATGCGTTAAGAGACAAAACCGGCAATATCATTACCAATATGGATGAGATAGTTCAAGTGGCTGAGGAGTTCTATAGAGATTTATACAGTACCAGTGGCACCCACGACGATAATAGAAGGGAAAATAGTCTAGAGGAATTCGAAATCCCAAAGGTAACGCCGGAAGAAGTAAAGAAAGCCTTGGGAGATATGCAAAGGGGGAAGGCAGCTGGGGAGGATCAGGTAACAGCAGATTTGTTGAAGGATGGTGGACAGATTGTTCTAGAGAAACTGGCCACCCTGTATACGCAATGCCTCATGACCTCGAGCGTACCGGAATCTTGGAAGAACGCTAACATAATCCTAATTCATAAGAAAGGAGATGCCAAAGACTTGAAAAATTATAGACCGATCAGCTTACTGTCCGTTGCCTACAAACTATTTACTAAGGTAATTGCAAATAGAATCAGGAATACCTTAGACTTCTGTCAAGCAAAGGACCAGGCAGGATTCCGTAAAGGCTACTCAACAATAGATCATATTCACACTATCAATCAGCTGATAGAGAAATGTGCGGAATATAACCAACCCTTATATATAGCTTTCATTGATTACGAGAAAGCGTTTGATTCTGTCGAAACCTCAGCAGTCATGGAGGCATTACGGAATCAGGGTGTAGACGAACCATATGTAAAAATACTGGAAGATATCTCTAGCGGCTCCACAGCCACCGTAGTCCTCCACAAAGAAAGCAACAAAATCCCTATAAAGAAAGGCGTCAGGCAGGGAGATACGATATCTCCAATGCTATTCACAGCGTGTTTACAGGAGGTATTCAGAGGCCTGGAGTGGGAAGAATTGGGGATAAAAGTTAATGGAGAGTACCTCAGTAACTGGCGATTCGCTGATGATATTGCCTTACTTAGTAACTCAGGGGACCAATTGCAATGCATGCTCACTGACCTGGAGAGGCAAAGCAGAAGAGTGGGTCTAAAAATGAATCTGCAGAAAACTAAAGTAATGTTTAACAGTCTCGGAAGAGAACAGCAATTTACAATAGGCAGCGAGGCACTGGAAGTCGTAAGGGAATACACCTACTTGGGGCAGGTAGTGACGGCGGATCCGGATCATGAGACGGAAATAATCAGGAGAATAAGAATGGGCTGGGGTGCGTTTGGAAGGCATTCTCAGATCATGAACAGCAGGTTGCCATTATCCCTCAAGAGAAAAGTATATAATAGCTGTGTCTTACCAGTGCTCACCTATGGGGCAGAAACCTGGAGGCTTACGAAAAGAGTTCTACTCAAATTGAGGACGACGCAACGAGCTATGGAAAGAAGAATGATAGGTGTAACGTTAAGGGATAAGAAAAGAGTAGATTGGGTCAGGGAACAAACGCGAGTTAATGACATCTTAGTTGAAATCAAGAAAAAGAAATGGGCATGGGCAGGGCATGTAATGAGGAGGGAAGATAACCGATGGTCATTAAGGGTTACGGACTGGATCCCAAGGGAAGGGAAGCGTAGCAGGGGGCGGCAGAAAGTTAGGTGGGCGGATGAGATTAAGAAGTTTGCAGGGACGGCGTGGCCACAATTAGTACATGACCGGGGTTGTTGGAGAAATATGGGAGAGGCCTTTGCCCTGCAGTGGGCGTAACCAGGCTGATGATGATGATGATGATGTCTTACTAGTAGAGTTATAGTAGCGTACGGCAGGTATAATCAAAAAGGGTAAACAGCAGGAGGACAGTGTGAACGATGGAGAAGTACAAGGTGAAGGAACTTCTCGAAATTTGTGAGGAGTTGGGCATTGAGTTGGGCTCGACCAAAAGAAAGAATGCGATCCTTGAGGTCATGAGGACTGGGGACGTAACGGCTGAGGAAGCCGCTGAGGCCTGGGCGGATATCAATGAACGTCGGGAAAGGGAGAAGGAACGTTGCGAGCAGGAAAGGAAGGAAAATGAACGACGGGAAAAGGAGGAAAGGAGAGAAAAGGAACTTCGCGAGGAGGAAAAGGAGGAAAGGAGAGAGAGGGAGCGACGTGAGCACGAGCTTAAAATGAAAGAGTTGGAGATCCGAAATAACTCGCCGGCGCCTAGTCTCACTTCTAATGTTCCCAGAATACGCGATCAACTTCCACCCTTTGTCGTCGGAGAGGATATGGCCAAATACCTCGTGAAATTTGAGCACGTGTGTGAACGGAATAGCATTGAGCGATCCCTTTGGGCACAGAATCTGTTAGCCTTGCTTCCTGGGGAGGCATCAGACGTAATAACTTGCTTATCGAAAGAGGCGTTTGAGAGCTACAGTGATGTGAAGGAAGCGCTACTGCGGAAGTACAAATTGTCGCCCGAAGCTTTCCGGCAGAGGTTCCGGTATGCAAAAAAGGGTAAAGAGTCGAATGTTGACTTCGCGTTTCGTCTAAAAGCCGACCTGGTGGAATGGCTGAAGGGCGAAGAGGTTTACGACGACCGCGACAAAATTGTCGAATGCATCGCGTTGGAGCAGTTCTACCGTTGCATTGATGAGGATGTCCGGCTCTGGCTGCAAGATAGCCTAAAGGAGGTTAAGCTAAACAAGGCAGCAGAGTTAGCGGAAGAGTATTACACCCGCCGCAGCTTGCACAGCAAGGCAGTGCGCGTAGAAAAAGCTGATAGGAGAGATTGGTTTTACGGGAAGCCCGACGAACGGAAGGAAATCACGCGTCGCGAGTTTCGGGACGACGAGTCCCTTCCCAAAGAAACTGTAAGGGATGGACAGAATGCATCTCAGAATGATGACGATGGTCCGAAACAGCGAAACGAAATGACGCGTTCTTTTGAAAAACGGAAACCGTTAACCTGCTACAATTGTAAAAAGCAAGGGCACATCGCTGCAAGCTGCCCAGAGAGAATTGCTTTTGCAACAATACAGGAAACTCACAAAAACATACGTCTATTGGAGCCCTATGTGCAGGAAATTAAGGTAAACGGCAAGAAGTGCCGAGCACTGCGGGACTCCGCAGCAACTATGGACGTTGTTCACCCGTCTTTCGTCTCCTCGAGGGATTTTACGGGAGAGTGCGTTAGGATACGGCAAGTGGCCGAGAAGGAGAGTGTCTGTTTACCGATCGCAACGGTTATCATTGAAGGAGAGTTTGGGAAACTTAACACCGAAGCCGCGGTGTCAGCCGCCCTCCCGGAGCAATTTTCCTACCTCTTCTCAAATAGCTCGGAGCAGCTGCTGAGGGATCAGGGCAAATCATTCTTTGCCGACGTGGCGTACATGGCCCCCACGCGATCCAAAGCGCGCCCGCTGTCGAGGGAACTTGACTTAGCGTCGGTGAGCGAAAGGCGGTGCGGCACACGGACCGATCACGGTAACTTGAGTGGCGAGCAGTCACGGGAGAGGCAGAGCTCGGAGGCTGGCCTAGACGAGCGGGTCCTGGAAGTGAGTGGGAGTGACGCGTGCAGTGCTAGCCGCGATATAGACTCGACGCCGCAATTAGGCGACGCGGGCTCCACACTCGCTCCGGTTTCCGCCAGCCGGCAGGAGCAGGCTGCAGTTGAAAGAGAAACTCGGATTCGCGAGCAACAGGAAGATTGTTCACTAGCCGATCTGAGGAAGAACGTCAAACGGGGAGTGAAAAAAAAAGAGGGTTTCATTTGGCAAGGAATCTGGCTTATTGTACCGCCGCTACACGGATAAGCAGGGTCGCAAATATAAGCAGCTTTGGATTCCGCGAAAATATCGCCGGGAAAAATGAATGACCTCATTTGCTTCCTCAGAAGTATGCTTTCGGTCCAAGCGATTTCAAGGGGACCATTCTATTTGTCATTATTATTGATGATTAATAATTGTTTCTATTTTGTTGAGTTGTTAATTTGAAAACTGGTTGTTTCAGCCTTGTGTACTAGATCGTACACCTGCCTCTTGTTGCAGCGGGAGCAAAAAGAGGGATAGCAATTTAGTTAGGTTGATTTGAATTATGGCCTTGTCTGGTGTTTGACGGGAGACAGAGGGCACTTGTTCGTGTTGGGTGTTGCCTTTTGCCGGTCGGTTTTGCAAGCTGCAGAACGACCAAGCGGGACCAGTGGCGAGAAGCAAGGTCTTAGGAACGACCCGAGCGGAGCTGGTCAAGGTGCCTTGGCGACGACGTGGTGAGCAGAGCTCCTGTCCTGGCGAGTCGGACCTGGGCACGTGAAGTTACCTGGCGTCCCGACACTGGACGTGAACTTGGACGAGCCTGACGAACGTGCGCGCCTGGCATCCGAGCCACGTGGAGGCAGCTCGTCTTCCCGGCGCCTTATCTGAGGGCGGGGATGCTGTTGTGCCATTACCACAAGCCCGGATTCCGAATCTGCAAGATGCGGAATCTATCCTGCGAGCGCCATAATTCTCCCTTCACAAGTCAAGATGCTGCGCCGTCGTGCGGGAGAAGCCTCGGCGAGCAGCGTGTTTGGACGTGTCCGCGTGTGCCAGACAGCCCGGCGCCGCACCTCCCTTTGCCTGGAGGTCACCGCGCGCGCGAACTTTGAACCGGGTGGCCAGCGCGGTCGCTGGTTGGACCCCTCGGACGACCGTCGTGTGCTGACTTTGTATTGGGCCGTTTGAGTGACAATGGTCCTCGGGGATTATAAAAGCAGCGACACGCCGCCTGAAAAACAGGATCTGCCGACCCACCGGGAGAGAGTGTCGCTCCCGACTGGGGTGAGATGTGTCACGCGTTTTCGCCGGACGTCGTCGTGCGAGAACAGTCGCGTTTGTTGTGAGCACTCGGCCCCAGTGCCGACCCGTTCATGTCCTGTATGATAACCTGTATATAATGTATAAAGTCCCTTTTGTTATTCTCATCGACGCCAGGCTCGGAGTCTTCGCTACCAACGCTCTGTCACGAAACGGGTGACGAGCGCTACGGGACCACAAAGCCGTAATCGTGGTGCAGCGGTGCAAAGTTCGTAACACTGGCGGCACCGGTTGGGTGTCGTAACACTGGCGGCACCGGTTGGAAGGTCGTAACACTGTGGGTTGTGTACATAAGTTTGTGTATGCCTTCGAATGAAGTTAGTCGTCACATCAGCGCTGTCCTGTGTGTTCCTGCCTTCTGTCTTCGTTGTATTGCGCTGCCCCCTCAAGATGTTTAGCTGTTGTAGATGTCAAGGGTCGACCATCATGGCATCACGGACATTTTTTACGACGGGTTGTTTAAAAAGGGATTACCGTAGTCGAATGTGAAAATGTATATACAGGTAAAACTGAAGGTAATAATGGCTATATTTGGCTACACATTTGGGCTATACATTTGGGCTACAGTTCCTCTAGGTTTGGGCTACGCCGCGTTGTCCGACCTGGCAACACTGCCCCCGGACGCGAAGAGAGAAGCTTCGATTTATTCAGTCGACTAACGTGGTCTCCCGTTTCTCCACTTCGGTCGACCTGACCGGCCGCTCTTTGGCGATGCTAGAATAAACAAGTTGTTCTGTTAGCAGTCGAGTCATCCTTTGCCAGGACCTTCGGATGCTTCCAGCTGTGCCCCAGGCCGCCAGACCAACGCTACCCTTGGGGCTTGCGACCCATTTGCAACACCATGCTCAAGACTTGATGGCATGGAATACGACGCTTGTTGTATTCCATTCCACTGTCGCGCCACACGAGGTGCCACGACCAGCCCTGTCGTCTTGAAGATGATCAAACAACCGCCGTGTGTCGACTGGCATGTGTAAGTGACGTAGCTTTAGGCGCCCGAGCTTTCCCATCCCGCATCGAGAGAGCGCCGCACATGCCTGAACCGGATGTATCATGGTAAAAAAAATTACGAAAATGTGCACTTTCTGACCCGGGCATTGCCCCCTTGCCATCCTTCCTGTACGCGTAGCTTCCAGCGCGCTAGTGGACTCGAAAGAGATATAAACTAAAATAATTTCGCGACCGGAATGAAAACACCTCACGGGTGGTTGCGGCATACATTTTGCTTTAAATACTTTCCTGCAAAAAAAGAAAAGAGATTAAGGAAGCTTCAAAGACAGCGTAGTGATCACTGAAAAGATGTGACGCATTCGCACAAGTGTACAGATGGAGTATTTATTCATTCACTGACATGCGCACTCTTTGGCCATACCTGGCCCTTGTGCCACTAAATAACACGCATTCATTCATTCATTGGTAAGTCTAGACAGCACAGATAAGAGAGAAAAAGTATGCTAGAGCGGGTACGACGGCATTGCACATCGCACTACGCATATTCGCAGCAGTTCACCAACGTCATAAGAGATAAACGAGACCCGCGCGATCTATACGCAAGCTGTCGCTGATTCACCACGCAGCGTGCTGTTAAATCTCACGTGCGTTCGTTTTCCGTGCCGTTTTGACATTTAAATACCGTGCGTTTCTTCGTTTTCGGTTCTGGTACAGTGACGTGCAACCAAGACGTTCGCAGGGTTGCTCATGTTATTACGCTGTGCTTGAAGCCGGAGCAGCTGTAAGCAGCGCGCCCTCAATACTTACGAGCGCCTGCAGTACAGTAAAAGCGGTGCGACAATTAAGCGCCGCGGGCAACGCGAGTGAGAGAGATCCAGCCGCCGTGTCCGAGAGGACGCGCGCATCGAGGCACCCTAGAGAGAAACGCGCGCAACGCGCTACCTTGCGGAAACTTCATGCTTGCCTTGCGGCCGCGAGTGGCAGAAAACAGCGCACAGAACAGATTGACACCTGACCCTCAACTTTCAGATCACGTTTTTCATCCGTTCTCACGGGACGTGTATGTGCGACCTGATTCGCACAATTTCGCTTCACACGCCAGAAGCGAAAATCTAACGCGAGCGGAGAAACCGCAGTGCTCATCAGTTCTTTGTCAGCTTCGACAAACAGCACTATATAACGGCGCTTCGCTTTTTCGCACGAGCCACGTTTTTCTTGCGGATCGACCAAACGAATCTGGGGGATTGTAATGAAATTTCAGTTGCCAGCAATTAAGTCACGTACTTAAATATGTACCCCGCATATGACTGACCTGTTGGTGTGCTTGGCCAGATATAACGCTTTCGAGCACTTGAGAAATTTTACAAAGGTGGTAATTAATCTGTACACATTTCACTTCGCCAAAATATAGGCTGTATGGTCCACGTCTTCTCTCTCTCTCTCTTTTTCTTTCTCGCTAAATTTGATCTCGGTTGCGTTCACAATTCTACGAAAGCATAGGGACAAGTATACTGCTTGTTCGTAAAACACAACTGCAAAGCTCTAGATCGCTTGCATACGTAAGTGGCTGGTAATGCCGTAAATATACTACATATTTTGAACCTTATCGTCTACACATTACCCATAACTTGCCTGCAGTTTATAATATATGTAGACAAAGTACCTTGTTTAGTTCACCGAGGGCACCAGAGAAGCCTAATATACTATGTATAAGAAAGGAAAAGAAACGAGGGCTCAGTAATTACTTGCAACGCTTCTAATTAGACCAAGAATACGGAAGTTTTGCCACACAATGTACGTAACGTGACCCCCAGTTTGATGAAACATAAACTTCATGAGTTATCTCGGGACATCGCCAAGCTTAGCTGAAAGCAGTGGTATTTATGACACTTTCGAGTACTTGATGCACATCTTTCTTTTTTTTTGCAGAACCTGTAGTTGATCTACACGCACTTCACTTCGTACAGAGATTTGCAATAACATTTTCCTCGCGCAATTCCCGCTAAATTTGTTCTCGGTGGCATTCGCCGTTCTGCCAGGGCAACGACATAAATTTTGCGCCGCTGGTAAGACACATTCATAACTCTTCGGAGCGCTTGCAATGTAATTTATTACAAATGACTCAATTAAACCACACGTTTCAAATTTTGCCTATAGATTACCTATCACCTTATCGTTACATTCACCGAACGTAAACAAGAAGCCTCATTTATTTCACCCAGGGTATTGGACGGAGCGCATATAACGCATAAAAAAATGAAAGAACAAGGGTTCATTATATGTTTATAACATTCCTAATCGAGCCAGAAACGTTAAAATTTTGCGAAACATTGCACGTAAGATGGCGCCTATTTCAACTGTACATAGATTTTCTGCAGCCCAGTTTTCTGGGGGTGTTGGGAAATGTAGCTTATAACAGATGCGTGACACATGCTAACACTTGCTTAAGAAATGTTTCGTGAACGTTTTATTTGATCAAATGACATCTGACATTGAACACATATTTCCAATTTTTCTTCGTTTGTTCTTTGTGATGTTTGTATTAATACCAAGGCAGCGCACTCAATTTCGCGCCGCTCGTAAAATACACTACTAGCACTCCGTATATATCACTTGCATGCGCATTTTATTGCAAAACACAAAATTAATCCACACACTTTGAACTTTGCCTGCATGTTTTTAAAGCCATGTTCCTCATTTTCTTTACGTGTTTATGTGTTTAAATGAAGTTTGTTGTTTAGTTCACCGAGGACACAGCGAAAACCAAATAAGAAAGTTAAAAATAAGAAAGAAACGAGGGTTCAGTTATTATTTGCAACATTCGAAATAAAGCCAGGAACAAGAAAGTTTCGAAATGCGTGTAACTTGACATTCTTCGTATGTTCCTTGAATTTGAAGCTTTTGAGTCACTGATGATGCGGTGTGCATTCGCAACTACACAAGAGGACCGATAGCGCTCCAAGCGCAGAAGATACTCTCTGGCCCTCGTCCCTCAAGGCAAGCCCGCGTCCAGATCATCTGGGCCACTCTGGTCTGGCTGGAAACGAAGCCATCCACGATGCCGCCCGAGCTCTCGCACACCGGGCGCATCATCCGTCTCCTGCCGCTTCCGATCCCGACCAGCCCTCTGTTCTGTATCGCGGTCACGCGCGGGATCGAATGGTCACGTTCAGAGAAATTCTGCTCCACTACCGCAAACAGCGGTTACACTACCCCCCAGCACACTGAATAAATCTCAATCCACCAGTTGGCGGCTACTTCAGACGCGAACTTTCCCGAACCCCGCGCTATACAACCGCATTTACCCCGATGAATACTCCCCATTGTGCAAAGCGCGCAAGGCCCACGCTGACCTCGATCACATTATCTGGAAATGCCCCAAAACCTCGCCCACCAAGACCTACCGCACTAACGCTACACGCATCATAACTACGGCCGAGCAGTGGGAGACATTGCTGCTCAGCTTGGACCCAGAGGAGCAGCTCTGGGCCGTCCGGATGGCCGAAGACGCCGCCAGAAAGCAAGGACTGGCCGCCGTCTGAGGAAGGTGGGGACTGGGGGTTAGTCTCTCGACCCCCGCCACCCCTGGACCCCATCAAGGACATAATAAAGTTTTATCTCGCTCTTAAATTCGAAGTTCGTGTCTTGTAGTTATGTAAGGACTCCGCAAAATATTGCGCGTAACGGCAGTATGACACCTCGAAGCAATTGATTAAAAATTTAAAAAGAAAGCCGTGTTTAATGTACGCACATTTAACTGAGCACTGAGATTTCACTTAGGTATCCCCCCGTTTTCGCCATATGTGATCTTGGAGGTAATTGTAGTTATGCCAGGTCTGCGTGCAAGATACTGAGAACCTTGTAAAACTGAATTATATACGCTTAGGAGCACCTAAATATGTAATATTTTGTACAGGCTGCAATTACCCCGAAAACTTTGAATTTCGCCTACGCACTACCCATGACGTGCCTCTTATTTTTGCCAAATATGAAGTTTGTGTAACATAGAGTTCTTTTGTGACACCGAGAAACATATCGTAAGTTAATAATCAAATCCTTTTGAGCACATCCTAAACGAATTGTATGTGAAGGCTGTATTCAATTAACACGCATTTAATGTTGCTCACAAATTTTCCATAGCGTTCCCTCCGTGTTCGATGAATGTGATCTTGATGCAATTTATGGTTACGCCAGGGCAGCGTGCTCAACGTTGTGCCGTTCGCAATGTACACTGAAGCGGCTCCAGAGCCCTTGCAGGCGTGATTTCTTTGGAAGGCCGTAATGAACCCAAACAAGTCAGTATTCCTACGAATGAACCATAACGTGTCCCTTACTTTCGTTAAATATAAACAAGTAATCTAGGTTAATTCGCCGAGGACATTGGACAGACAATCTACGAACCCTTCATAACGCATGAATATGTGGGGCAAACGAGTCCTCGTTAATTATGTGCAACGCTCCTAATTGTGCCAAGTTCTAGTTCTAATTACACTTTCGCCACATATTAAACTTAATATTTGTTTTATTTTCACTGAAGTTGATGTCTTGCACATTTGTTTTACGAATCAGGAAAACATTGCGGATACCAGCGGTACGACACCGTGAAACGCTTGAATAAGTAACTTTTTTTACAGAGGATGAAATTAAGCTACTCTTCTTAAACATTTCTTGTTCGTCGCTAGCAACGTGTTTCCTCTTTCAACGAAATATAAACACTGTGCCTCACACATTTCACTGAAAAACCTGAGGAAAAGCAACTACACGCCTCATATAAGGCATAAAAGTTGGATGGAGACCACTGTTCAGTAACTATATTGAAAGCCCCGTAATTAAGGTACACACTTTCGGTACACGTCACACATAGATCAACCATAATTTCTTGCAAATATAATGTTTCTGCCGTTTATGATATTCTCATGAATATGGATCGAGTAACTCTTTCAGAGTTTCTTACAACGCACGTGGCCAAAAAAAGGGTTTAGCAATTTTCATTTAATCAATCACCGACGCACACTTCAACCTTTACCTGCTTACTGCCCTCTAATAATGCTGTAATTCCTTAAAATATGAACTTGAGAGAAAGTTTCGTGAACAACCGATAACAGGCCAATCAGCACTCGAATAAGACGAGAGAAATTATTGAAACGTGGAAAATTCCCTTGAACTAAGTATGGTTTGCGAGACAAATGCTTGAAATTATTGAACTTTTTAAAAGATGAGGGGAATATGCGCTCACCGAGAGGACAGCGTCCGCACGAGACCAAACCAGGCACCTTACTGAGACATGGAGTGCTTTGTGGCCGGAACAAAGCCCCCTTCTCTGCCGGCCAAGCGCAGAAAACGTGCGTTCCGATCGCTCAAGGCGTCGCGGACATAGTATAGCTCTAGAGTCTAGGAAAAGCTTAAACAGGTGCGAGCGCGGCACTCCTAGCGTGGGAAGCTAGCCCGAGTAACTATCTCAAGGACTGCTGCTCAAGAGGGCGAAATACCTACGTGTAAATATAATAACACTAATAAGACTACTTTCGATAAAGAGAACGTCCCAGAGGGCTGTACTGCGAGTGCTATGACTGATAATTATATATATATATATTCATCTCGTACCATGTATTCATCATATAGTACAAAATTCGCGCTTGTAAATTTGTGCGTTTTTTTATGTGTGTGTGCAACCACGCAGACTCTGAGAGTGGTGGCAACCATGCGTGTATTTCAGAGACCGCAGCAGGCATCACTGTAGCAGCCGACAACGATGTGTACTTATTAACGCGATATCGTTAATAACCGCGGCCGCGTCGCAGAAAATCCTGTGTCGGCGTCGGCGCGCGGTTGTCGGTGAGCGAAAGTCACCGCATATATTTAGCTATATGTATATGCTACACGTTGCTATATGACATATGCGGTATATGCGGGTTATATTGCCACACCATTCTTTCACTAAAATTGCTCATACTGTGACTTACATTCTTGACAAAGTTATTCTTCGGAATTTTGAGAAGCACAGCCCACAAACAAATGTCATGAAACAACACACCGACAGTGCATTCCTTTGACGTTAAATCTTCTCAGAGTTAAATACTGAAAGTGCGAAACAATAACGGTAACCTGAAAATGATACAATTTTTTGGCGCGGCTGTGCGCTACCTCTGGGATCGGCCTACGCAAAAGACCGCGTTTCTACCAGAAAGGTCGCTTTCGTGCATACGTTCATCGCCAGCGTCTTCTGGTAAACATTACGGTTATGTAAGGTGCAATTGCAAGGAAGCGTGAGAAGCAGTCGGGCATCTTTGTATGCTATCGCGTTCCACTCTCAAAGGCGGCGCTTAAGCGCTCTCAAAGTATTTATTTATTTACTTATTTGTTTTTTATCGCAGGCTCTGCTCAGAGCATTGAGTGATAGGGGCATAAAACAGCAAAATACATAATCAGCATGAAAAAGAACTAACACAAGTAACTGCTACTAGCGAAAAATTGCATCATTATTCATATTTAGTACAATAAATGTGCATACAATATGTTCACGGAAAAATTATCGCTCAGTAATTTTGCTACAAGCTATAGCTTGTAGCAAAACTGAAGAAGTGAATAAGCCGTTATTTCTACCGAATATATGTTTGATGCTGAAGTGATATATGAATGCGCCTGGACGTATACAATGGTTTTCGAGTTGCTATAGGGACGGCATGAGATTACACACCCTTTCAACCAAATAAGCCGTAACTCCTCTCACAATGTGTGTCGACGTTAATGCGATCAGCACTGAAGCTAACTGCTGTCATGAATTGCCACCGGCCAAACATGTCATGCGTATGGCTCACGGCGCCTATAACCTAACGACGCCGCCGCCATGTCCGTGCATGGGATGTGTGAACATATATTCACACAAGATTATGTGAACATATGTGAGGCGGTTTCGATTCCTCATCCAGAACTAAAAAAAATGTTTTTTTGTGTTTTTTTATGCCAATAAAGAGCCGCACTGCAGCACATATCCGGTTGTCGTCAGGGAATTTCATTGAAGGGTAGCACATAGCCAGTGACCAGTTGACGGAAAAACGGTTAAAGACGGAGCCAGACAAAGTCCGCGCGTGGGATAGAAAATCCCCTAAATGTGCGTGAAGTTCCCGAAAATGTTGATCGTCTTAAAAGAAGCAATATCATTTGACTGTGAATTATGCGAAAAGCTAGAGAGTTGTCCAGACAAGATGGCGCTAATATAATAATAATAATTATTGGGTTTTACGTGCCAAAACCACTTTCTGATTATGAGGCACGCCGTATACTGGGGGACTCCGGAAATTTCGACCACCTGGGGTTCTTTAACGTGCACCTAAATCTAAGTACACGGGTGTTTTCGCATTTCGCCCCCATCGAAATGCGGCCGCCGTGGCCGGGATTCGATCCCGCGACCTCGTGCTCAGCAGCCTAACACCATAGCCACTGAGCAACCACGGCGGGTACAAGATGGCGCTAGTAGGCCTAGTCGAAGAGCAGATAAAGCAGTTAGCGACGCGATCCAATGCATTGGAGCAGTCAAGAAAAAAGTCAGTCACTTTGAAGGTTATAATGCAGTGCAAGTTAGTGGCAAATTCTCGTAACTGCGTATCAGATAAGAAAGATGAGCGGAACGCATGTTGATTAAAAAGAAGGAAGTATAATTAGACTTGAGGTGGTCATGAATAGTATATGCAATTACATGTTCCATAGCAAGTTATGTGGAGTGCAATAATATGTGCACTCACATTAGCTTGTTCCACAGAACGATAACACGCAGCAGCGGCGGCGGAGGCGGCGGTAGCGGCAGCAGCAGCAGCAGTAAACTTTTTCCTTAGGCAATTTGGTTTATAATTGTAGCCCTTGAAACGCTAATAAAGCAAAAACATAAAATTGCGGCGGAACACATCTGACGATGACTGTCGATGGTAATGGCATTGAACTATACAATGACACAACGTATTGCCACCGCCGAAACGAGTTATGTATGAGGCGTCTACTACAGCGAGATTCCTCTTTCGCGCTCTCTTACGAACACTCGGCGCCATCTAGCGCCGCCGCGAAGCCTGCACTTGGCCTCCAAAATGCATGGCACGCCCGTGTGTGCGAACGCTGAGAAACGCGTTATGCTGCAACTGGGCTTCTCTCTCGCTTTCTGGACACACTGCGCCATCTAGAGGCACCGCCGAGAAGTCCGCGTGCGACCCCCGAGACGAGAAGCGTGGCTCGCCGGTTCCTGCGGACGCTGAGAATTGTTCCTTAGTGGCACATACTCGGTGACCCAAGTTGGCGAGAAGTTAATTGAAGAGCGGCACATACCCAGTGCATACATGGCGCAACTTGCTATTGCGTCAGGTTGCTGTCCTTGAAGAACCCTTGTGACGTGGGCTCGATTCCGTTCAGCATCGACTAAGGTATATTTTTTGTTACTGCAACGTTGTAGGTTCCCTTGGTTAGCCAAGTTATCGTCAAAGAGGTTCATTGAAGACTAGCACAGACTGAGTGGCACATAGCCAGTGCTCCAAGTGGCGTTAAAGTGTTTATTCGAACAGCTACTGTAGTACAGCGGTGCCAACTAGTTCCGCATCTACAGTCACCCATGTCGGCATGAAATAGACTCGTTGAAGAGAGGTACGTATGTACGCAATGGCGTATACTCAGTGTCCGAAGTTGGTCCGGTGCTTGGTTTCGAACCCTGTCAGCTCGGCACAGAAGCCCGATGCGCTAGCCATTCGAGCACGGACTACCCAGTGACGCACATAGGTCGGAAAACGGTTAGATACATTGATAGAAACATGCATAGATAGATACATAGCTCTCGGAAAGTGCGTGAAGTACCCTAAGAATGCCAGCGCATTAAAACAGGAAATCAGCATCCATCGTGTCCGATTTCCCCCCCCCCTTTTTTTAGCTTTTATTTTCGCAATAATGCCTTCAAGATGCTTGCGTCGCACAAAAATGGAGAAGATTTCGGCGTGCGCTGTGAATATGCCCGCTGTTGTCACAGTAATCGAGTTCAGTGATCGAGAAATTGATGACGTCCGCGATTTCTTTCTTTAAGGCTGTTTTTACTGGACCGGACATTCCTTCGTGGTGCGAGTGCTGTTCTCACAAATGCCCTGCTTCAGACGATAGCATGCAGGATCGCTTCCTGTCGGTGTTTTACGCAGTTATCGGTGACGAAATCGAAATCAGCCTGTCATGCCGTCATCAAAAAAGCCCACAGATGATTAAACGAAGAATAAAGACCTCGAACAAGTATGTTTCACACGTTATCATGCGTCTCATAGAGCAAAGTTCGAAGGCTGCACAAAGGCACAATCCGCCTTAAGACAGCAGTCGTTCCCTCTAATGTGAACGCCATTACGCACAATTTGTTTGGTAGATATTTCCAAGTTCTTCCGAGTATATCGCTCAATAGCCTCCAAGACAGTACGGTATACAAGCATACGTTGGACTTATTTCGCTTTGAAAAAGGCACGTCTATGACAATCTGTTCACACTTGAAATAAAGCCCTCTAGACTGTTCTTTTTCTTTTTTTTCTGCCAGCTTCATTTCAACGATACTGGTGTAAATTGACCCGACCCAACGGGAAGAATGACGAGAGAAGAATGTGAAATAAAAACATCATTAGAACGTAAATTAAACGTGTAAATTGTCACAAACAAAACGGGCATCAGTCAACAAATACAGTGAGAACAACTGCAGTTATTCGCATAAAGATGTAGAACCCGCCGTTAATGTATGTATTTGGTTTGGTCGCCCTCTACCTTATGAATCTCGGCCATATGTATGTTTAATTTCCAAATTATTGAAGGGCGACAAAATCACGCGTTAATAATTTTGTAAAACAGAGGTGAGCATTCTGGGGTAAGATAGCAGTTGCTTCGCCTGCACTGGAGGTAGCTTCATGAACTTCGTGAACCAGTCGTGGTAGCGCTACTGATCTGTCACTTCGACTCACGACACATTCCCGTTATTCTTGTTCGATGAACACCACTTCACTGTTATGCATACGCGAACAGCAGTCGCCCTCACTGATTTTAATTTTGAGTGATAATTTGCATGCTGCAGTTCTGTAGAGCAAAAAAAAGCACTAATTAAACCTCTTTTTATGTCATAGATTTTTTTTTTTCATTTCCGCAACACTGCAAATTTTGGTGATGTTTCCTACCGCGGCTCCTCCGAGGAAGTATTACATAAGACCATCGAAACAGAGTTATGCCAGAATAATTGGATGAAGTGATAAAAGTAGTACGGCTGCTACCCTTCTCAGAAACCAAAACAACCCGCCGTGCTTGCTTAGTGGCTATGGTGTTGAGCTGCTAAGCACGAGGTCGCGGGATCGAATCCGGGCCACGGCGGCCGCATTTCGATGGGCGTGAAATGCGAGAACACCCGTGCACTTAGATTTAGGTGCACCTTAAAGGACCTCAGGTGATACAAATTCCCTGAGTCCCCCTCTACGGTGTGCCTCATAATCATAGCGTCGTTTTGGCGCGTAATACCCCTAATTTAATTAAAACCAAAACAAACTCCTAGTCAAACACATTTTAAAACCATTTGTTATAGTAAACCGGTCTTATACGATTCCGAAAAAAGTACCTTCTTAATCATATTGCTCATGCACCTGCTCGCATCAGTATATCGTGCATACGTGTGGATAGACAGTCCATTTCTCCGGTTTGTTCAGATAAAAGCGTCTTTTGTTTTATTGCAAACGCACAGGTATACAGGTTTAGCGCCTCATGGCAGTTCTTCACCTTCCCTTTTCATCTGGGATTGCCGTGTCATCGGGAGGCATTTGAAATGCACAATACATTCATTCTTGAGTCGTCGGTTGCAATGCAGCCGTACACGTCACACACACATAGTCCATTTTCTCGAGAACAAGTGGCAAAATAATTATGAAATGCTTGACGTATGGTATCGCCCGCATCTATTTCTTAATGTTTCAATAAAATGTTTTAGCTTATCAGTTTTGGTTTAACTTTGATCAAAGCTATTGTTCACGGGAATGGACACAGTGTCTGAAGAGACTGTGAATGGTATGCAACAGTATTTTCAGTTTGCAGTAGATCGGGTACCACGGTTGTGTGGCTGTACACCGCCTACATCAGTAATCACACGCGTTTATTTATTTTTTTAACCCTTCCAGATCGTTCTGGTCTAACGCGTATGCGGAGGCAAAGTTCAAATATTAATGCATTTTATGAGGTACTTACTTCCCTTTATGCACATTAATGAAGCTCCCAATAGTTGTAATCTCATGAGGGTGTTTAGCTGAGCAGAATTTTAGAGAACTGCCTGTGGCTGCGAGCACAATTCTAACCCGTGATCTACCTTACTCGTTGAAGCAGTGATCACTCCTACGAGGAATAACAATGGTTAGTTGAATATTAAACGTAATCAGGTTAATTACCGCTTCAGTTAATTACGTTACGGGGCATATTTCTACCAACGAATTGCACCTAATGAGTGTTCAAGGCATATTGACTTCGCCGTCAAACTTGGGGTAAAAATGCAATGTTGTGTGGGTTGACGCTGGCATGGCTGGGCTCGGTCTTCCGGGTCACCAATTTGTGGGAGGCGGCGCAAAGCGGCAGCCGCCTTATAACCAAGGTCTACTTAGGCCGGCCAGCCATGGTGCCGCAGGATCTCGGGAGCGGCCAACACCGCGGTCGCTCAGGTCGAGGGCGCTAACGAGTTCTATTCTCGCGCTACCTGTGCGTGGGCCCATCTTCTTCTTCGCCTACTTTTGAGGCGACAGTCGCGCCGCTTCAGTTCTTCCACTTTTCTAAGAAAACGCTGGTTTGTGCATTGAAGCACAAAAGTAACTGGAACGCCAATGCATTTCGTCGGACACTTTGTTGAAATATAATAGCTCAAAACTGGCGCAGTCGTGATAGTTTGTTCTAAGTCGATGTGACTTGCGTACTCGCAAGTTACAATTGGTAGATTGAAATATGTACCGCAACGTAAATAATTAAGCCGTTCACTAGCGTACTTATGCTAATTATTCAAGTAGGTGTTTGGATTTCTCGTAGTAGTAATAATTTAGATTAAGGGTAAGAATTGTGCTATCTGCCATAGGCATTCTAATTTTTTTTACTTTGCTGCAGCTAAAAAATGGCTGTGGCTTAGCTAAGGTTAAGCCTAGGATGCGAAGCATACTAGCCTTTATTTTAACGCGACAGCGTTAAGGAGCTCGTGTCGCAGAAAAGCCGGTGTCGTCGGCGCAGGCGTGCGGCGCTTGCTCAGGCGCACATTTCGTTGTCGCGCCGAACGCTGCGTTGCTCGACGCTCACCGCGTCCGATGCGGGGCGCGTAGTCGCTGCGCCGTAGCAAAGCCACCTAGAAATAGTCTCTGAAGCACGCCGCAACCTTCGCTTCTCATTCCAACGAGCAGCTCTGCCTCCAGAAGGCATCTCACCTCGTGAGTGTCGAGCAGAGGCAAGCGCAGCTGCTTATATACCGCCGCGATGCCGCGAGCGACGGCGCGAGTTGGAGCCCCGTTTCTCCTCTGTCGTGACGTCACGGTGTCACGTGGTATTGAAGGCGACACCGCCGCGCCTGAGGAGCTGGGCTGAGCTCTAGTAATATGCTTCGCATAAAAGCACGCCTTGTATTCTACAGCACTTTCTTACGTTATCCGGTCATGTGCTTTCCCTGCAGGCGTGCAAGCCCGGACCTCCGTACAAGAATGCCTACAGAGATTTCGAAGGTCTGTACGTCAGCTATAGTTTCACGGATCGAAACATGCGCTCTGCTCGGTCCTACAAACCGCTCGACGGGGACGTCTTTGTCGTGAGCTACCCGAAGTGTGGCACAACATGGATGCAATACATTAATTGTGTACGGCGTATTCCGTGACGGTGTGCCCCCTGCGAACGTCACAGAGTTCATGAACATGGCTCCGTTCGTAGAGCTTGTGGGAGCCGAGGTCGCACAGGCTATGCCGCGACCTAATGCCATCAAGACTCACCTGCCGTTCAACAAGCAGCCCTACTCGGGCAAGGCCGAGTACGTCTACATCACCCGCAACCCCTACGACTGCTGCGTGTCGTTCTACTACCACACGAGGAACATGCCGATGTACCGATCCGAGGACGGCACGTTCGACCAGTTCTTCGACATGTTCGTCGAAGGAAAAGTGGACTTCGGCGACTACTTCGACCACCTCTTGTCCTGGTACGAACATCGAGGGGACAGCAACGTGCTTTTCGTCACTTACGAAGACCTCAAGAAGGACACTCGCGGCTGGGTGCTCAAGATAGCCGACTTTCTGGGTAAGGAGTACGGAGACAGGTTGAGGCAGAGCCCAGATATCTTCGAGAGGATTATGGCTACGACTAGCATCGACTCCATGAAGAAGATTAACGCCGAGATGAACGACTGGAGCAATAATTTGGCCAGCGTTCCTCTGGAGGCGCTGCCTGAAGGGGTGAAGTCTTTTATGGAAGCCATGGGGAATATGGTGGAGAAACCATTCAAGGGAGAGTTCGTGAGGAAAGGCATCGTGGGGGACTGGAAGAACCACCTTTCGCCGGGACAGGTCGCGAGAATGAAAGAACGAATCGCACTCAAGACCGCCGGCAGTGATGTCATGGAGCTGTGGAAAGACGCGGGCCTGCCCTAAATATGAGTACGAGTTGGCGATTTTGCCTTCTGAGGGACGAAACCTCTGCAGCACGACGAGATTAGTGATCTGTGCCTTCTTTCCTCGATAGTGCATGCAGTAGCCAGCTATTAAAGAAACGTAATCTTCCGCACTTGTGAATTCTTGATCTAAGCTATAAGGTTGGTCCTCAATATATATAGCAACCCCAGAGACTCGCGCCAGAAGTTCAAGACCATTCTGAAGAAGGCGACCGAATTGACCGGCCCTCCACCCTTGGTCGTCGTCGGCGACTTCAACGCACCATATGGCATCTGGGGTTACGTCTACGACACTATCAAGGGGCGCAACCTGTGGCGCCAACGAGATGGACCTCACTCTGGTCACTGACAAAAATTTTCCTACGCACATCGGCAACTCCGTCACCCGGGACTCGACACCCGACCTCGCCTTCGTGAGGAACGTCGAGGACGTGGGTTGCGAAAACACCGCCATGGAGTTCGGCAGCGACCACTACATTCTCGACACCAACTTCAAGGTATCTCGAAGTAGCGTCAGGGAATTCAAGTTCATCGATTGGGACCATTTTCGTAAGATTCGTGAAGAACCCGGGAGAGCCAGGGCACCCGCCACTCTCGAAGAATGGTGTGAAGGCATCCGGAACGACGCTTCCGCGGCCACCAAGAAAGTGGAAACAGATCTCGACGTCGAGCGGATGGAAAGCAGACTCGCCCACCTGATCGAGGCCAAAACCGCCCTGCTCCGCCGATGGAAGGGCCAAAGGCTCAATTGCAGACTCCGAACGAAGATTTCGGAGTTCAACAAGGTCATCGATGACCACTGCAAGGCGCTATGCCAGCAGCAGTGGGACGAGCTATGCGAATCCATCGACGGACAGATGCGCAACGGCAAATCCTGGGGTATGCTGAAGTACCTTCTCGATGAAAGTGGCTCGAAGTCAAATCAAAGGCATACGTTGGCCCAGGCCCTTCACGAAGCCACCAGGTCTCACACGGTCGATGAACTCGTCGCAAAACTCATACAGAAGTACCTGCCTGTCCGTCGCGACGGAGATCCGTCGACCCGACTCCCGGACTACCCAGGCCCTCCACGCCCCGAGCTGGACGAAGACTTCTCCGTTGCCGAGGTCAGACAGGCCATCTTCGTGCTCAACCGCAAGTCTGCGCCGGGTCCGGACGGAGTCACCAACAGAATGCTGAGAAACCTCGACGACACGGCGATTGTCTTTTATGACCGACAAGATAAACGAGTCCTGGAAGAGCGGCATTGTACCTGCAAAATGGAAGACGGCCTGCACGGTGCTCATTCCCAAGCCCGGCAAGGCCCCGAACATCGAAAACTTGAGGCCGATTTCTCTGACCTCCTGCGTCGGCAAGGTCATGGAGCGCGTCGTCTTCAAAAGGCTTAACGGGTACCTTGAAGACGACGAGGTTTACACGTACAACATGATCGGCTTCCGCGCCGGACTCTCAACGCAGGGTGCTATGAAACTAATCAAGCATCAGATTGTGGATGGCCGTTCCAGAGACGTCAAGGCTCTGCTCGGTCTGGACCTCGAGAAGGCTTTCGACAACGTGCTCCACACCTTCATCGTCAAGACCATTTCAGACCTTGGTCTCGGTTCCAGATTCCGCAGCTACGTCAGCTCTTTTCTAACTGACAGGAAGGCCAAACTTCGCATTGGAGACTTCCGCTCCACAGATGTGCCCCTCGGAGGGCGAGGCACTCCTCAAGGCGCCGTCATCTCCCCAACACTGTTTAACATCTGTATGATTGGTCTTTCCGAGAGGTTGGCGCGCGTAGAGGACGTCAAGCACACCATCTACGCCGATGACATCACCATATGGTGCTCCCGCGGCTTCGCGCAAGGGCAGAGTCGAAGAAGCCATGCAGGAGGCGATCGTCGTGATCGAGGAATATCTCCGCCCCACCGGACTTCGATGCTCCCCCGCCAAGTCTTAGCTCCTACTTTACAGAAAAGAGAAGGGAGGCAGACCCAAAGATTGGAAGCCAGTCTCCGAAAGCAGCATCAGACTTCGCACTTGTGACGGGGGGATGATACCCAGGGTCGACGTTATTCGGGTCCTGGGCATGTTTGTCGAATTCAACGGCGGGAACGGAACTGCTCGCCGCAAGATCATCGCAAAGACGGACAACGCTTTCCGCCTCGTTCGCAGAATTGTAAACCGGCATCGAGGCATGAATGAAAACAATCTGCAGGCTGATCAATGCCTTCGTACTCTGCCACTTCACGTACAAGATTTCCATGCACAACTGGCTCAGAGCGGAGTGAAACAAGCTCAACGTTCTTATCAGCAAAATAGTCAAGAGGGCTCTTGGGCTACCCATCAGGACCAATACCGAGGATCTCTAGAAGCTGGGGGTACATAACACCACCGAGGAGATTGCCGAAGCCCAAGAACGCGCGCAACTCAATCGCCTGACCACCACAGCGGCAGGTAAACGCATCCTCGAAGAGCTGGGTTACCACCCTGCGGAATTCGCGATTGTCAGTACCCCTATCACTAGGTGCATTCGAGACAAGTTCGTAGTGGCCCCTGTCCCCCGAAACGTCCGTCCCGTCCACAACGAGGGCAGACGCAAGGCCAGAGCAGCAGCCATCCTCAAACTGATCAAGCAACACGACATTAGAGCAAGCTTCGTCGACGCCATGGAGTACAATGACGGGAAGACCTTTGCCGTCGTTGTGGTCGCGACTCGAGCGGAAAGATTTCCAATAGCACCTCGATTCGCACTTCAGACCCCGGAGTCGCCGAGCAAGTTGCCATCGCCCTCACCCTCCTAGACGGTCGTGGGTCCGAAATCTATAGTGATTGCAAAACGGCAGTTAGCGCTTTTCAAAAGGGTTGCATCGCCAAGGAAGCTGTTCGTCTTCTTAGCGGCTCGAGTCCACATGCTCTCATAAACCATTCAATTCACTGGTTTCCCGCTCACGTAGGATCGGTCGAGGGTGCCCCCACGAACCTCAATGAGTCTGCGCACGAGGCTGCGCGTGACCTCACCGACCGCACTCCCACTACTCACAACGAGATTATTAAATATTTCCACACGTCCAGAAGGGTCTTTCCACCCCCTCACCCCAAGTTGAATAGGGCGCAAGCCGCTTCGCTTAGGCTTCTACAGACCAGCACATATCCGTGTCTGTCCGCTCTCCAAGAGGCTTACCCGGACGTGTATCGCGACGACGCCTGCCCGTCCTGCGGCCAGACCTCCACTCTACCTCACATGCTCTGGGAGTGCGGGTCGACATACCCCAAGTACATCAAGGAGGAGTGGGACTCGCTTCTGCGTAGCCCCACTCTAGAAAAGCAAATCCTGGCCGTCCGGCGTGCCCACGACCGGGCCGGTGGGCTAGACCTGCCGGTCCTGACGTGGGACTAGCCGGGTGCGCGACGAGTTCCCGTCCTCGCCGGACCTGCAATAAAGTTTATTCACTCACTCACTCACTCATTACTGGCACAAAGCGAAGCAGTTTTGTGGACTTTGTGCCCACATTCCACGTACTATATCACGGTTGCTTATGCTGTCAGTGATATAGTAAGCAAGAGAGCAAATTACTT
This sequence comes from Dermacentor albipictus, assembly GCF_038994185.2. Classification (NCBI taxonomy): domain Eukaryota; kingdom Metazoa; phylum Arthropoda; class Arachnida; order Ixodida; family Ixodidae; genus Dermacentor; species Dermacentor albipictus. The sequence continues at coordinate 966,402 of NW_027225565.1, forward strand.
CAATGGTGACGGATGGGAGTATGGGAGTAACCACAGCGAAGCGAGTGCAGTCAACACGATTGCGGCTTCGTCAGATTTTATTATTCACATCTTTTTGGGAACCAAGTTGGAAACACACGGCTAACTTTGTTCTGTTAAGCTCGTTTTACTGTGTTTATACGTATGCATACGTGCATACACAAAGTTCATCGCCGCGTGGTCGCATATTCTTTTAACGTCCTTAAAGAAATAAGGCTATTCGCTTAAGAGGCCGGAATTTGTCGCAAAAGAGAAAGCGCTGGCAAGTAGCGCTATATGATTTGACTATGCTCATTGTCCCGGGTGTCTCGTTCCGCAGACCAATTGACTCGATTTTCGGCGAAACTTGTGCTCTCATCTTATTTTTTTTTCTGAATAAGGTCACTGTATTTTCCATTTTATTATTTCCTCATTTTTATTTTTATCATTGTCAATCTGATACAAAGGATGCATAGCTGCCTAAAAAGTATGCCGGTCCAACGACACGAACAATCGCCATTATAGCGCCTGTTGCTGAAGCAGTTAAGGAGACTTTATGTCATAACAAGCTATGAAAGGGCTGATAGCCTTGTTGTTATCCAGAAAAGGAAAATGTTACTTATAGCCATAATGGGATATTGGCCAAGAAATGGATGGATTATTCCAAAGACAATCGTAAATAAATTTTCAGCACTGCTATATAGGGTAAAATATGTGAAGATGCGGAAATAAATGTTAAACTTATATGAATAACATTAGGAATGAAAAATCATTACTTGAAAAGTGCTAAATAAGAAAAGAAATACAAATATATCTAGGCGATTGGTCCGCTGGACTAAGTAAGGTCGAATTCCTGTGCGGCGGAGATAACATCCCTGTGCACGCTTAATCCAAAGGTCGAGGCCCCAAAGGAAGGAATAACATCATCTGTCAAGGCCAGAGCAGGTCTTTTCAAAGACAGCTCCAATATCCTTTTTTTGCAACAGCGAGGCGGCGATAAGATGGAAATATTGTTTCTTACTCAGTATACAAAGAGCAAAGAGGGGAGTTCACGAAACCTGACCTGTGTATGGTGAAAGTATAACGGTAGCCTTGACGAGACCCCAAATCTTATTCCTCACCAGTCTTTAATGGTCATGTCCAACGCACCCAGTACATGCAAAGGTAAGATTGCAATGGCAGCCGAGCGCTGCTGCCTACAAAATGAAAAACATATTTTGGTTCGGGATTCTGTTCACTTAGGCTATAGTTACGCAGCGCGAAGGCGGAACAAAGAGGGCAATAAATGCAAAGAAAAGGAGGCGCCCAAATTCACTGCTTTCTTTATAGCCTCGTTGCCCTGCAATCGCGCTGTCTGCGATTGATCCTTCGATTCGTTATCGAAAAAGAAAAAAAAGTTAAACCTGCCAAAAAGCGGCACCGGGCCCCCTGCTTTTACATCTATAGAGAGGTACGAGAAAGCACTCGTTGTTTTGTGTTCGGCGTTAGCTTATGCGGTGTTTCGAAGTTTGCGGTGTTGCTGATCGCTAGCAGAAAGAATCCCCTTCAGAATCTCCAAAGCACAAGCCCTTGCGCGATGGTGAAAATGTAGTGTCGCTTTCGAGGCGGCGTGCGACCGTTCCTTGAGCAGGAACAGAGCTATATAGCCCAAAAACCATGCCGGGAGACAGCGACAGGTAACGGCGCTGACATTTCATCATCCTCGTCCGTCCGCTTTCTCACATCCTATATCGGTTCTGTCGCGCTTTTTCTGCTCAAGCCATGAATGAATGAGCGCATGTGCGCGCGCTTCTGTGATCCCTTGTTACGGTCTAGTTAACGAAGAGGGCGAAGATGAGCGCGACAGATCACTGGTTAGCGGGGCCAGCTCCTAACCACCCAGTGACGTTATAGCTCCATCCGTGGTGGTGAGTGATGTTACGTTTCGCCTCCGACGCGCAGTATAGCCGGCGCGGATACAACGGACGCCGGTGCTTCGTTCAAAGCGGCGGACATTTTGGCCCGTTCAGCGCTGCCGCAATGCTTCCTGCCAAGCACGTCCAGGTATGTTTCAATGCCACGTGTCTTCGTCTGTGTGTGTGTGCCTGTGTGTCTACATGTTGGTGCCCACGCTTGTCAAAGCGCGGCAGCCGGGGAGAGGAGCTCCTCAACTGTGAAGCGAGGAGGTCGGACCGGCGCCGGCCCGGCGGATGTGTCACTTCTCGTCGCAACGCGTCCATGCGCCGCCGTCATGTGCGCCTCATCCCGAGCCGTTCCTTCTTGCCCTCGATTCCGAGAGTATAAAAGCAGCTGCCCCCGGACGCCGAGAGAAGCTCCGATTTCTTCCGTCGAGTAACGTGGTCTCCCGTCTCTCCACTTCGGTCGACCTGACCAGCCGCTCTTTTGCGATGCTATAATAAACAAGTTGTTCTGTTAGCAAGCGACTCATCCTTTGCCAGCACCTTATGATGCTTCCAGCTGTGCCCCAGGCCACCAGGCCAACGCTACCCTTGGGGCTTGCGACCCAGATGCAACAACTGTTTGCCAGCAGTGAGATCGCGACAACGGAGTCCAGCACGGAAGTTATGCGGTCGACTGTATTCTGAGCAGCACAACGACCATCCGGGAGCAGTGCAACGAGCCCTCTGCGATGACTAGTTGCCTGCAGTGGAACGACTGCGCTGAATTCTTGGCTGCGAGTGCGGGAATTCTTGGTTTGGTGAGTGCGGGACTTTCTTCTTCTGAGTTTCGCCAGGCTTTTGTTAGTGTCAGAAACAGAGCTGGTAATTGTGGTTGTCGTTGCTGCCGGGTTAGTTTACGGCAAGACAATAGTAGGCAGTAGAGAAAGCAGCATTCAGAGCAGCCATGGATTGGAAGTCATTGCGCAAACCGAAATTGCTGGAGCTTGCAAGAGAGTTGGGTCTGGATGTCTCAGACAAACTCAGAAAACCAGAACTGCTAAGGGCTATTCTTGAGTTAGAAGCTGAGGATGACGACCTGTCGGAATGCATTGAGACCATTGAGGAGAGGGAGACGGCAAAAAGACAGGAACGCGAACGTAAAGAGCAAAAAGAGAAAGACGATCTCGAGCGCGAACGTAAAGAGCAAAAAGAGAAAGAGGAGCGCGACCGTCACCATGCTTTGGAAATGAAGCGTCTCGAGGTAGAGATGGAACGCGCTCGTAATGTAAGTGAGGCACACGGTGCAGGAGAGCGAGTATCGTTCAAAATGACTGACCTGATGCGGCCGTTTAAGCCTGGAGAGGACATTGGTTTGTTCCTGGTTAACTTTGAGCGAACGTGCGAGAAGCAGGGGTTTTCTCGGGAAACGTGGCCACAGCGCTTGCTCACTTTGTTACCCGGCGAGGCGGCTGACGTAGTCGCTCGCTTGAAGAGAGAGGAGGCAGAGGATTTCGACCAAGTGAAATCGAGTCTGCTAAAAAAGTACAGGCTGTCAGCGGAGGCGTTCCGTCGGAAGTTTCGGGAAAATGAGAAAGGCAGAAGTGAGTCATATACAGAGTTTGCCTACAGGCTTATGTCAAACATGCAGGAGTGGCACAAAGAAGAGAAAGCGTTTGGTGACCACGAGAAAGTTCTGCAGTGTTTCGGGCTGGAACAGTTTTATAGTCGGTTACCTGAGAACGTGAGGTACTGGGTCTTGGATTGGCCAGACGTTAGTACGGTGGCTAAAGCCGCCGAGCTGGCCGAGGAGTTTGTGACGCGTCGAGCTCGCGGAGCTAAGGACGGTCAAAAGGGTGAATTTGGCTCCAAGTTTGAGAGGCCGAAGTTCACACCCATGAGAGCAAGGGGGGGCACACGTAGTGCGGATGCGAGTGAAAGGAGTCCGGCCGAACGTAAGGAGACGGCGGCAGCTGAAGCCGAACGCAGAAAGCGGTTCGAGACGAGGTCAGCGCGCGTGTGTTATACGTGCCAGAAGCCAGGTCACTTTTCGGCGCAGCGTCCAGAAACAAAAACAAAAGTCGTGTTTTTGTCATTATGCAGCACTGACGACAACATGAAGCTTCTCGAGCCTTACATGCGAGACCTCCTCGTGAACGGGAAAGAGTGCCGAGTGCTTCGTGATTCCGCAGCTACAATGGTTGTAGTTCACCCCTCTTACGTAGAACCCGATATGTTCACGGGAGAGTGCGCATGGATCAAGCAAGCCGTGGAAGCTCATAGCGTGTGTCTGCCCGTAGCAAAAGTGCTTATTGAAGGACCTTTCGGAGCACTTGAGACGGAGGCCGCAGTGTCATCTATGCTGCCCCCCCGCCCCCAGTACCCGTACCTATTTTCGAACAGGTCCGATCACCTCATGCGCGAGAAGGGGCTTTTGTTTGGTGAGGCTAGCGTTCCGGCCTTAACCAGATCAAGAGTTCGGGAGCCCGCTGCAAAGGCGGTAGTTGCGGGGCCGACGTTACCGAACAATGAGAATGGGTCGGAGGCGCAGCAAGCTGATATTCAGAGCACGTCCGAAGTGAATAAAATTGAGCCTGTAGCGTTGAAGGCACCAGATACTAGAGAGGAAATGCCCGACACGGGAAAGTTAGAAGAGCTCTCTGCAGATTTTCTCATCGCGCCTACGTCAGATGGAATTAATAGGTTGCTAAAAGTCAGCCGGTCGGCTTTGATAGCTGAGCAAAAAAAGGATGGCAGCCTAGAAAACATGCGCTGCAATGTCAAGGAAGGTATCGCCAAGAAAAATGCTCGTTTTGTGGAAAGGAGTGGGGTCCTGTACCGGAAGTATCTAGATCGCAGGGGAGTGGAGTTCGATCAGGTGATTGTGCCTCGGGGCTACCGTCAGGATCTGTTGCGCTTGTCGCATGGAGGTTCGTGGTCCGGACACCTAGGAGTTAAGAAGACTAAGGACCGTCTCTTGCAAGAGTACTATTGGCCAGGGTGTTTTCGTGACGCAGAACACTTTGTGAGGACATGTGACACCTGTCAGCGGGTGGGTAAACCAGGGGACAAATCGAGGGCGCCCTTGAAGTTGGTACCTATCATTACGGAGCCTTTTAGACGGCTCGTTATTGATACAGTGGGACCTCTGCCGGTAACAACCACGGGGTACAGACACATTTTGACTGTGATCTATCTGCCCAGCGACAAAGTTCCCTGAAGCAGTGCCGCTTAAAGAACTCAGCTCAGTTGAGATAGTCAATGCACTACTGTCCACATGTGCGCGAGTTGGTTCTCCTGCGGAAATCCAGTCAGATCAGGGCACAGTGTTTACTAGCGCTTTGACGACAGCCTTTCTCGAAAGGTGCGGGGTAAAGCTGTTACACAGCTCAGTGTACCACCCACAGTCGAATTCCGTTGAGAAGCTCCACTCCGTCATGTAGCGCATGTTGAGAGCATTGTAGTTTGAACAACGAACTGACTGGGAGCTGTGTCTGCCTGGGGTGATGTTTGCACTAAGGACCGCGCCGCATGCGGCTACGGGGTTTTCGCCAGCTGAGCTGGTGTACGGTCGCTCGCTGCGGTCTCCACTTCGCATGCTTCGAGACGGATCACTGCCCTCTGAAATGGCTGCAGACCATCTCTTCCAAAAATGGCCGCCTGCTGCGCTGGAGCCTAGCTTTGCAACAATATTCCTTTGAGGTGTGTTACAAAAAGGGGAGTCTCAGCGGTAACGCCGATGGCTTAAGTCGAGGCCCCTAACGTAGGAATCAGCCTCAAAGTTGTTTGTTACTGATATTTTTCTTCCTGAGGCAGGATCTTTAACATATTGCTTTTGTTTAGTGTTTCAAAGTCATGACGTACTTTCTAGTGCAATTTTCCAATTTGTGAACGCGTTCTGAGTGCTGCTAGACTACTGTAAGGAACTAGGCAGTAGTATAAAAGGGGAAAGAGCCTGGCCAGTCTTAGTGAGGGTTGTGTCGTGCTTGCTGACAGAGCGGTTGAGTTTCGGCGTAGTTCTAACGCTTGCTGGGAACGAGAACAAAAATGGCAACTCTCCCGAAGTCACTTTGCAGTGTCCTGTGTGAACCTGAACGTGAGAACGAGGCCTTCTCGGTGCGCTGCGCTCAAGAAACGCCGAGGGACGACCGACTTCAGTTATGAGCATCATCGAGTGACATCCCTCCGGACAGCGGATGCAGTCCCCTGACCATCGGGATCTCCTTCTCCCAGCGGTGCGGTCTGTTACGTTTCGCCTCCGACGTGCGGTATAGCCGGCGCGGATGCAACGGACGCCGGGGTTTCGTTCACAACGGAGGACATTTTGGCCCATTCAGTGCTGCCGCAAGGCTTCCTGCCAAGCGCGTCCAGGCATGTTTCAAGGCCACGTGTCTTCGTGTGTGTGTGTGTGTACATGTTGGTGCCTACGCTTGTCAAAGCGCGGCAGCCGGAGAGAGGAGCTCCCCAACTGTGAAGCGAGGAGGTCGGACCGGCGCCGGCCCGGCGGATGTGTCACTTCTCGTCGCAACGCGTCCATGCGCCGCCGTCATGTGCGCCTCATCCCGAGCCGTTCCTTCTTGCCCTCGATTCCGAGAGTATAAAAGCAGCTGCCCCCGGACGCCGAGAGAAGCTCCGATTTCTTCCGTCGAGTAACGTGGTCTCCCGTCTCTCCACTTCGGTCGACCTGACCAGCCGCTCTTTTGCGATGCTATAATAAACAAGTTGTTCTGTTAGCAAGCGACTCATCCTTTGCCAGCACCTTATGATGCTTCCAGCTGTGCCCCAGGCCACCAGGCCAACGCTACCCTTGGGGCTTGCGACCCAGATGCAACAACTGTTTGCCAGCAGTGAGATCGCGACAACGGAGTCCAGCACGGAAGTTATGCGGTCGACTGTATTCTGAGCAGCACAACGACCATCCGGGAGCAGTGCAACGAGCCCTCTGCGATGACTAGTTGCCTGCAGTGGAACGACTGCGCTGAATTCTTGGCTGCGAGTGCGGGAATTCTTGGTTTGGTGAGTGCGGGACTTTCTTCTTCTGAGTTTCGCCAGGCTTTTGTTAGTGTCAGAAACAGAGCTGGTAATTGTGGTTGTCGTTGCTGCCGGGTTAGTTTACGGCAAGACAATAGTAGGCAGTAGAGAAAGCAGCATTCAGAGCAGCCATGGATTGGAAGTCATTGCGCAAACCGAAATTGCTGGAGCTTGCAAGAGAGTTGGGTCTGGATGTCTCAGACAAACTCAGAAAACCAGAACTGCTAAGGGCTATTCTTGAGTTAGAAGCTGAGGATGACGACCTGTCGGAATGCATTGAGACCATTGAGGAGAGGGAGACGGCAAAAAGACAGGAACGCGAACGTAAAGAGCAAAAAGAGAAAGACGATCTCGAGCGCGAACGTAAAGAGCAAAAAGAGAAAGAGGAGCGCGACCGTCACCATGCTTTGGAAATGAAGCGTCTCGAGGTAGAGATGGAACGCGCTCGTAATGTAAGTGAGGCACACGGTGCAGGAGAGCGAGTATCGTTCAAAATGACTGACCTGATGCGGCCGTTTAAGCCTGGAGAGGACATTGGTTTGTTCCTGGTTAACTTTGAGCGAACGTGCGAGAAGCAGGGGTTTTCTCGGGAAACGTGGCCACAGCGCTTGCTCACTTTGTTACCCGGCGAGGCGGCTGACGTAGTCGCTCGCTTGAAGAGAGAGGAGGCAGAGGATTTCGACCAAGTGAAATCGAGTCTGCTAAAAAAGTACAGGCTGTCAGCGGAGGCGTTCCGTCGGAAGTTTCGGGAAAATGAGAAAGGCAGAAGTGAGTCATATACAGAGTTTGCCTACAGGCTTATGTCAAACATGCAGGAGTGGCACAAAGAAGAGAAAGCGTTTGGTGACCACGAGAAAGTTCTGCAGTGTTTCGGGCTGGAACAGTTTTATAGTCGGTTACCTGAGAACGTGAGGTACTGGGTCTTGGATTGGCCAGACGTTAGTACGGTGGCTAAAGCTGCCGAGCTGGCCGAGGAGTTTGTGACGCGTCGAGCTCGCGGAGCTAAGGACGGTCAAAAGGGTGAATTTGGCTCCAAGTTTGAGAGGCCGAAGTTCACACCCATGAGAGCAAGGGGGGGCACACGTAGTGCGGATGCGAGTGAAAGGAGTCCGGCCGAACGTAAGGAGACGGCGGCAGCTGAAGCCGAACGCAGAAAGCGGTTCGAGACGAGGTCAGCGTGCGAGTGTTATACGTGCCAGAAGCCGGGTCACTTTTCGGCGCAGCGTCCAGAAACAAAAACAAAAGTCGTGTTTTTGTCATTATGCAGCACTGACGACAACATGAAGCTTCTCGAGCCTTACATGCGAGACCTCCTCGTGAACGGGAAAGAGTGCCGAGTGCTTCGTGATTCCGCAGCTACAATGGTTGTAGTTCACCCCTCTTACGTAGAACCCGATATGTTCACGGGAGAGTGCGCATGGATCAAGCAAGCCGTGGAAGCTCATAGCGTGTGTCTGCCCGTAGCAAAAGTGCTTATTGAAGGACCTTTCGGAGCACTTGAGACGGAGGCCGCAGTGTCATCTATGCTGCCCCCCCGCCCCCAGTACCCGTACCTATTTTCGAACAGGTCCGATCACCTCATGCGCGAGAAGGGGCTTTTGTTTGGTGAGGCTAGCGTTCCGGCCTTAACCAGATCAAGAGTTCGGGAGCCCGCTGCAAAGGCGGTAGTTGCGGGGCCGACGTTACCGAACAATGAGAATGGGTCGGAGGCGCAGCAAGCTGATATTCAGAGCACGTCCGAAGTGAATAAAATTGAGCCTGTAGCGTTGAAGGCACCAGATACTAGAGAGGAAATGCCCGACACGGGAAAGTTAGAAGAGCTCTCTGCAGATTTTCTCATCGCGCCTACGTCAGATGGAATTAATAGGTTGCTAAAAGTCAGCCGGTCGGCTTTGATAGCTGAGCAAAAAAAGGATGGCAGCCTAGAAAACATGCGCTGCAATGTCAAGGAAGGTATCGCCAAGAAAAATGCTCGTTTTGTGGAAAGGAGTGGGGTCCTGTACCGGAAGTATCTAGATCGCAGGGGAGTGGAGTTCGATCAGGTGATTGTGCCTCGGGGCTACCGTCAGGATCTGTTGCGCTTGTCGCATGGAGGTTCGTGGTCCGGACACCTAGGAGTTAAGAAGACTAAGGACCGTCTCTTGCAAGAGTACTATTGGCCAGGGTGTTTTCGTGACGCAGAACACTTTGTGAGGACATGTGACACCTGTCAGCGGGTGGGTAAACCAGGGGACAAATCGAGGGCGCCCTTGAAGTTGGTACCTATCATTACGGAGCCTTTTAGACGGCTCGTTATTGATACAGTGGGACCTCTGCCGGTAACAACCACGGGGTACAGACACATTTTGACTGTGATCTATCTGCCCAGCGACAAAGTTCCCTGAAGCAGTGCCGCTTAAAGAACTCAGCTCAGTTGAGATAGTCAATGCACTACTGTCCACATGTGCGCGAGTTGGTTCTCCTGCGGAAATCCAGTCAGATCAGGGCACAGTGTTTACTAGCGCTTTGACGACAGCCTTTCTCGAAAGGTGCGGGGTAAAGCTGTTACACAGCTCAGTGTACCACCCACAGTCGAATTCCGTTGAGAAGCTCCACTCCGTCATGTAGCGCATGTTGAGAGCATTGTAGTTTGAACAACGAACTGACTGGGAGCTGTGTCTGCCTGGGGTGATGTTTGCACTAAGGACCGCGCCGCATGCGGCTACGGGGTTTTCGCCAGCTGAGCTGGTGTACGGTCGCTCGCTGCGGTCTCCACTTCGCATGCTTCGAGACGGATCACTGCCCTCTGAAATGGCTGCAGACCATCTCTTCCAAAAATGGCCGCCTGCTGCGCTGGAGCCTAGCTTTGCAACAATATTCCTTTGAGGTGTGTTACAAAAAGGGGAGTCTCAGCGGTAACGCCGATGGCTTAAGTCGAGGCCCCTAACGTAGGAATCAGCCTCAAAGTTGTTTGTTACTGATATTTTTCTTCCTGAGGCAGGATCTTTAACATATTGCTTTTGTTTAGTGTTTCAAAGTCATGACGTACTTTCTAGTGCAATTTTCCAATTTGTGAACGCGTTCTGAGTGCTGCTAGACTACTGTAAGGAACTAGGCAGTAGTATAAAAGGGGAAAGAGCCTGGCCAGTCTTAGTGAGGGTTGTGTCGTGCTTGCTGACAGAGCGGTTGAGTTTCGGCGTAGTTCTAACGCTTGCTGGGAACGAGAACAAAAATGGCAACTCTCCCGAAGTCACTTTGCAGTGTCCTGTGTGAACCTGAACGTGAGAACGAGGCCTTCTCGGTGCGCTGCGCTCAAGAAACGCCGAGGGACGACCGACTTCAGTTATGAGCATCATCGAGTGACATCCCTCCGGACAGCGGATGCAGTCCCCTGACCATCGGGATCTCCTTCTCCCAGCGGTGCGGTCTGTTACGTTTCGCCTCCGACGTGCGGTATAGCCGGCGCGGATGCAACGGACGCCGGGGTTTCGTTCACAACGGAGGACATTTTGGCCCATTCAGTGCTGCCGCAAGGCTTCCTGCCAAGCGCGTCCAGGCATGTTTCAAGGCCACGTGTCTTCGTGTGTGTGTGTGTGTACATGTTGGTGCCTACGCTTGTCAAAGCGCGGCAGCCGGAGAGAGGAGCTCCCCAACTGTGAAGCGAGGAGGTCGGACCGGCGCCGGCCCGGCGGATGCGTCACTTCTCGTCTCAACGTGTCCGTGCGCCGCCGTCACGTGCGCCTCATCCCGAGCCGTTCCTTCTTGCCCTCGACTCCGCGAGTATAAAAGCAGCTGCCCCCGGACGCCAAGAGAGGCTCCGATTTCTTCCGTCGAGTAACGTGGTCTCCCATCTCTCCACTTCGGTCGACCTGACCGGCCGCTCTTTTGCGATGCTATAATAAACAAGTTGTTCTGTTAGCAATCGACTCATCCTTTGCCAGCACCTTATGATGCTTCCAGCTGTGCCCCAGGCCACCAGGCCAACGCTACCCTTGGGGCTTGCGACCCAGATGCAACAACTGTTTGCCAGCAGTGAGATCGCGACAACGGAGTCCAGCACGGAAGTTATGCGGTCGACTGTATTCTGAGCAGCACAACGACCATCCGGGAGCAGTGCAACGAGCCCTCTGCGATGACTAGTTGCCTGCAGTGGAACGACTGCGCTGAATTCTTGGCTGCGAGTGCGGGAATTCTTGGTTTGGTGAGTGCGGGACTTTCTTCTTCTGAGTTTCGCCAGGCTTTTGTTAGTGTCAGAAACAGAGCTGGTAATTGTGGTTGTCGTTGCTGCCGGGTTAGTTTACGGCAAGACAATAGTAGGCAGTAGAGAAAGCAGCATTCAGAGCAGCCATGGATTGGAAGTCATTGCGCAAACCGAAATTGCTGGAGCTTGCAAGAGAGTTGGGTCTGGATGTCTCAGACAAACTCAGAAAACCAGAACTGCTAAGGGCTATTCTTGAGTTAGAAGCTGAGGATGACGACCTGTCGGAATGCATTGAGACCATTGAGGAGAGGGAGACGGCAAAAAGACAGGAACGCGAACGTAAAGAGCAAAAAGAGAAAGACGATCTCGAGCGCGAACGTAAAGAGCAAAAAGAGAAAGAGGAGCGCGACCGTCACCATGCTTTGGAAATGAAGCGTCTCGAGGTAGAGATGGAACGCGCTCGTAATGTAAGTGAGGCACACGGTGCAGGAGAGCGAGTATCGTTCAAAATGACTGACCTGATGCGGCCGTTTAAGCCTGGAGAGGACATTGGTTTGTTCCTGGTTAACTTTGAGCGAACGTGCGAGAAGCAGGGGTTTTCTCGGGAAACGTGGCCACAGCGCTTGCTCACTTTGTTACCCGGCGAGGCGGCTGACGTAGTCGCTCGCTTGAAGAGAGAGGAGGCAGAGGATTTCGACCAAGTGAAATCGAGTCTGCTAAAAAAGTACAGGCTGTCAGCGGAGGCGTTCCGTCGGAAGTTTCGGGAAAATGAGAAAGGCAGAAGTGAGTCATATACAGAGTTTGCCTACAGGCTTATGTCAAACATGCAGGAGTGGCACAAAGAAGAGAAAGCGTTTGGTGACCACGAGAAAGTTCTGCAGTGTTTCGGGCTGGAACAGTTTTATAGTCGGTTACCTGAGAACGTGAGGTACTGGGTCTTGGATTGGCCAGACGTTAGTACGGTGGCTAAAGCTGCCGAGCTGGCCGAGGAGTTTGTGACGCGTCGAGCTCGCGGAGCTAAGGACGGTCAAAAGGGTGAATTTGGCTCCAAGTTTGAGAGGCCGAAGTTCACACCCATGAGAGCAAGGGGGGGCACACGTAGTGCGGATGCGAGTGAAAGGAGTCCGGCCGAACGTAAGGAGACGGCGGCAGCTGAAGCCGAACGCAGAAAGCGGTTCGAGACGAGGTCAGCGCGCGTGTGTTATACGTGCCAGAAGCCGGGTCACTTTTCGGCGCAGCGTCCAGAAACAAAAACAAAAGTCGTGTTTTTGTCATTATGCAGCACTGACGACAACATGAAGCTTCTCGAGCCTTACATGCGAGACCTCCTCGTGAACGGGAAAGAGTGCCGAGTGCTTCGTGATTCCGCAGCTACAATGGTTGTAGTTCACCCCTCTTACGTAGAACCCGATATGTTCACGGGAGAGTGCGCATGGATCAAGCAAGCCGTGGAAGCTCATAGCGTGTGTCTGCCCGTAGCAAAAGTGCTTATTGAAGGACCTTTCGGAGCACTTGAGACGGAGGCCGCAGTGTCATCTATGCTGCCCCCCCGCCCCCAGTACCCGTACCTATTTTCGAACAGGTCCGATCACCTCATGCGCGAGAAGGGGCTTTTGTTTGGTGAGGCTAGCGTTCCGGCCTTAACCAGATCAAGAGTTCGGGAGCCCGCTGCAAAGGCGGTAGTTGCGGGGCCGACGTTACCGAACAATGAGAATGGGTCGGAGGCGCAGCAAGCTGATATTCAGAGCACGTCCGAAGTGAATAAAATTGAGCCTGTAGCGTTGAAGGCACCAGATACTAGAGAGGAAATGCCCGACACGGGAATGTTAGAAGAGCTCTCTGCAGATTTTCTCATCGCGCCTACGTCAGATGGAATTAATAGGTTGCTAAAAGTCAGCCGGTCGGCTTTGATAGCTGAGCAAAAAAAGGATGGCAGCCTAGAAAACATGCGCTGCAATGTCAAGGAAGGTATCGCCAAGAAAAATGCTCGTTTTGTGGAAAGGAGTGGGGTCCTGTACCGGAAGTATCTAGATCGCAGGGGAGTGGAGTTCGATCAGGTGATTGTGCCTCGGGGCTACCGTCAGGATCTGTTGCGCTTGTCGCATGGAGGTTCGTGGTCCGGACACCTAGGAGTTAAGAAGACTAAGGACCGTCTCTTGCAAGAGTACTATTGGCCAGGGTGTTTTCGTGACGCAGAACACTTTGTGAGGACATGTGACACCTGTCAGCGGGTGGGTAAACCAGGGGACAAATCGAGGGCGCCCTTGAAGTTGGTACCTATCATTACGGAGCCTTTTAGACGGCTCGTTATTGATACAGTGGGACCTCTGCCGGTAACAACCACGGGGTACAGACACATTTTGACTGTGATCTATCTGCCCAGCGACAAAGTTCCCTGAAGCAGTGCCGCTTAAAGAACTCAGCTCAGTTGAGATAGTCAATGCACTACTGTCCACATGTGCGCGAGTTGGTTCTCCTGCGGAAATCCAGTCAGATCAGGGCACAGTGTTTACTAGCGCTTTGACGACAGCCTTTCTCGAAAGGTGCGGGGTAAAGCTGTTACACAGCTCAGTGTACCACCCACAGTCGAATTCCGTTGAGAAGCTCCACTCCGTCATGTAGCGCATGTTGAGAGCATTGTAGTTTGAACAACGAACTGACTGGGAGCTGTGTCTGCCTGGGGTGATGTTTGCACTAAGGACCGCGCCGCATGCGGCTACGGGGTTTTCGCCAGCTGAGCTGGTGTACGGTCGCTCGCTGCGGTCTCCACTTCGCATGCTTCGAGACGGATCACTGCCCTCTGAAATGGCTGCAGACCATCTCTTCCAAAAATGGCCGCCTGCTGCGCTGGAGCCTAGCTTTGCAACAATATTCCTTTGAGGTGTGTTACAAAAAGGGGAGTCTCAGCGGTAACGCCGATGGCTTAAGTCGAGGCCCCTAACGTAGGAATCAGCCTCAAAGTTGTTTGTTACTGATATTTTTCTTCCTGAGGCAGGATCTTTAACATATTGCTTTTGTTTAGTGTTTCAAAGTCATGACGTACTTTCTAGTGCAATTTTCCAATTTGTGAACGCGTTCTGAGTGCTGCTAGACTACTGTAAGGAACTAGGCAGTAGTATAAAAGGGGAAAGAGCCTGGCCAGTCTTAGTGAGGGTTGTGTCGTGCTTGCTGACAGAGCGGTTGAGTTTCGGCGTAGTTCTAACGCTTGCTGGGAACGAGAACAAAAATGGCAACTCTCCCGAAGTCACTTTGCAGTGTCCTGTGTGAACCTGAACGTGAGAACGAGGCCTTCTCGGTGCGCTGCGCTCAAGAAACGCCGAGGGACGACCGACTTCAGTTATGAGCATCATCGAGTGACATCCCTCCGGACAGCGGATGCAGTCCCCTGACCATCGGGATCTCCTTCTCCCAGCGGTGCGGTCTGTTACGTTTCGCCTCCGACGTGCGGTATAGCCGGCGCGGATGCAACGGACGCCGGGGTTTCGTTCACAACGGAGGACATTTTGGCCCATTCAGTGCTGCCGCAAGGCTTCCTGCCAAGCGCGTCCAGGCATGTTTCAAGGCCACGTGTCTTCGTGTGTGTGTGTGTGTACATGTTGGTGCCTACGCTTGTCAAAGCGCGGCAGCCGGAGAGAGGAGCTCCCCAACTGTGAAGCGAGGAGGTCGGACCGGCGCCGGCCCGGCGGATGCGTCACTTCTCGTCTCAACGTGTCCGTGCGCCGCCGTCACGTGCGCCTCATCCCGAGCCGTTCCTTCTTGCCCTCGACTCCGCGAGTATAAAAGCAGCTGCCCCCGGACGCCAAGAGAGGCTCCGATTTCTTCCGTCGAGTAACGTGGTCTCCCATCTCTCCACTTCGGTCGACCTGACCGGCCGCTCTTTTGCGATGCTATAATAAACAAGTTGTTCTGTTAGCAATCGACTCATCCTTTGCCAAGACTTTCGAATGCTTCCAGCTGTGCCCCAGGCCGCCAGGCCAACGCTACCCTTGGGGCTTGCGAATCAGATGCAACAGTGAGTAGCTTTCCAGGACTTGAGGTGAGGCACAATATGGTCTATGAAGGCAGCTTTCTAGCAAGATATTCCAGTACTTACAATGAGTCACACAATAATAAAGCATTTCATAATTGTAAAGCACAATATTCTGTGAGGCAGTTTGCCGACTAATGGCAGTCATTGCTGCAAACACTGTGTACAAGCACACTTTGCTTGTATTATGACACTGAAAATGTTGATGTGGCTCTAGTGATGAAACCATGTAGCCGCAGTATGGTGCGTATAGCACAGTGTTCATTTGAACTATTGCCAATACCACCATTAGTTTCTTCTTTTGCTGAAAAAAATGATAAGATTAAATGTGCACAGTGCAAATGAGGAAATAACTTTTGATAAGTACTAATGTGTGCTTAGCAGCGGCTAAGGCATATTCACTCGTACAGTAATGCTATGTGGGATAATCTATTTGTTAGATTTCATAGGTGGGTCTCAACTTGCGTGATGCTTTTGCAACGTTCTGCGTCAAACTTATAGTACCATATTGAAGGGATGAAACCATGCATACATATTTCTGTTTTTGAAACATCATCTTTTGCATTTGCACCGTATCCCCTGTGTGGATGTGACTATACTTGGTGTGTTTGTGTTTTGCATTTGTGGGCAGTGCAATATGAGGAAGTTAAAAGAACTGCTAGACTGGTAACTTCTGGCTGAGTGCAGCGGGCAAATTTTTTAAAGAGACGTTAGTGTTTCAGCTTTTCTTCAGTGTTGCGACTACAGAAAACAAAGAAAATATTGCAAGGATGAAGTATTCATACCGCTTCGGCACAGTTGTTGTAGCAGAGGTGTCAAAGGTACAAAGGTTTCTGCGGATATCACAGGCATTATGCGCTTGTGGCATCTCAAGATTCGCTTGGCTTCCTCGCTTGCGAGTTACCGTTCATACTTTTGTATTTGCTTTTGTGCACAGGATGGATGTCCTCCTGGGACTTCACAACTAGCACAAACAAACAATTTTTTTTTACCCACCCCACGGTGGCCCAGTGGCTATGGCGTTGGATTGCTATAGGCACGAGATCATGGGTTCAATCCTTGGCTGCGGCAGCCACATTTCGATGTGGGTGAAATGCCAGAACTCCCGTGTACATATATTTAGGTGCACACTAAAGAACCCCAGGTGGTAAACATCAATTCGGAGTTCCGCAACCCTCCCCCCTTCTCATTACGGTGTACATCAATCGATCATGTCCTGGTTTTGGACCTAAAACCTGATAATTTGGGACACTAAAGTTTACCAGAAACTCAAGTTAAAGTGGTAGAGCAATGTTCTAGAACGTCTAAGGCGTCAATTTAATCGCGAACAGAGCTTTAGTAACCGAGAAATTGAGGTAAATGCATGACACGATTTGAGACCCCCCAGCGACATTCCGGTACTAGCCCGATGACGAAAGGACTCCTCATAATTTGTGTTACTAATACTCAACTACTCGTATTAAAAATATCATTTCATTCAATTATAAGACGGAAAAAAATGCTGCTTGTCTACGTCTATTCGATTCTAAGAAAAAATAGTATTTTGACGTTTTGAAGGTTTCGTTTTCGCTCGACTCTGCGCGCTCGACTCTGCGCCGAGCACGCTTTGGAGTTTCAGTACTTTCATTATCGCGTCGTGCTGTGAGGGTTCTGCTGGCTCGCGAAACTTTCATTTGGAACAAGCAGCGAGAATGCCACGTCCATGTGATGTCGTGGGAAGCCCTCGCTGCTTTCCCGCTCCGGAGAGCCGGTGTCGAGGCCGCCGTCGTAGTACGCAACGACGCCGGCAGTGCGAGCCCTCAGCAGCAGGTCGCGCTCGACGGTGCTCAAATCGCTGAAGTTGAGCCCACCATCGCGAGCCAATCTGTCGGTGTCAGGGTCCATTGTGACGAGCGTCGAAGTTTGCGTCATAGAATGAAGTACCAGCTTATGGGCGTCTTGCGCTGGAGTTTGAGGTATAGTAGCGGCGCCTGGTGGCGGTGCGGGAAACGACATCTGGGTCATGCCAGCTTGGGTCGTATTGAGCCCTGGCTGTGGCGAAGCACGTTTCTAGGCCGAGGTTTGCGTCGATTCGCACTTTTTTATGCCCTGTTGCGAGTGCGAAAAGGCTCACAGACCACGCTGCGAGCTCGCTGCAGCCTATAGTTTAACGAAAACGGACTCTCCGTGTGCCGTGGGACGTAATGTGGGACGTAATTCGTTTCTCCTTCCGCTAGCCACCATACTACGGTGGCTAACGTAACCATACTCCCGCTTTCGCTCTGCTGTCGGCTCTGTCTTGGCTCTGTTTCTGGCTGCGAGTTTGCGTTTTGCGCAGAAAAGCCGTAGCGCCGTCTGCGGACGCCGTTCTACTCATCGATGGCGCAACGTCACTATGAGACCATGATATAAGTGCTCCTCGATCGGAGGGCGGGCGATTTGAATTGCGCTAGAGGTACGCGGACGATTCAGAACGAATTTTTTTTTTTTTAAATAAGTCTCTCCTTGGCACGAAACAAGCGTTTCGAGGTTTCTGTGATGGTATTTCAACAGTCCACGTTGACTTAATAGTAACCTTTAGCGTCCCTTTAACCTCTCTCTCTCCGTCTTTTCTAACAGCAAGCAAATGCTAAAGGTCCAATCTTGAACATTGCACCCAAACTGCAGTGCTTACAGCAGCCTGTGTTTGCATGTTTGCAGGTTCGAGTTGTGCTTGTGTAGGATAACGCCACTGAATTTTTAGGTCAAGCATTTACTAATTTCTGATTTAGTGTGAATCATTTCATTCAGCTGCCCTTTGCCCGATGTTGCAAATACTGCATACAGAGAGCTGGAGGATTTGAACATGCTGTTGCTCCAATCTGCTCTGATTACCAAGATCCTTTGATCTTAGTAAAGGTAACTGGCCGGCTCACTATTTGAGTTGTGTAATCTAACAGTGCAGCTTAGTATTTCCTCCGTGAGCTGCTTTAGGTCCGTTGTTTGCCGTGCTGTCATAGATAAAAGGGACGAGTGAAAGTAGGCGCACTGATAATGATATATCCAGAATATTTATTGTGCCCGTTTTCATTTCTAGTAATCTGCCCCAATTATTAGTTCTTGTCCGAAAAGTACTTCGTTCCCACATATGTCTGCAGCACTCAATTTGGTTAAACCACCAAGTTTGATTGTTTGTGCTCTGCACAGGAGGAAGAACTGTTCCGCACAACGGGGCGTCTGCCGCCCTCTGCCGGGGGTGTGTCTGAGCCACCACAGGTGGTGGGCATGATCCCACCTGCCTGCAAAGATTTTCTGAAGGGAGACTGCCGCCGCGCAGGCGGCTGCAAGTTCCGACACCTAGGAGAGGAGGAACCCGAGGCCAAGCGACGGGCCTTGGATGACGAGATGGGCTATCGTGTGCTGCAGCAAGAGAATGCCATCTTGCGCCGCAAGGTCGGCCGTCCCACTCCCTATACCCGATTTATGCAGCAGCTATAAAGGCCTTTTCACTGCCTGCCGGGCACTCACCCCCCACCCCCCCCTCGTGGTTCTCTCTCTCTCTCTCTTATCTGGGATGGGGGCGCGAGCGCGGGCGCAGTGCAGTGAAGAGCGCAGTATAGGCCTAAATGCAGAGCATAAAAAAAGTGCGGCAAACGCGCGCGTGGAGACCTTGTAGTGATTGGCAAGGCGTTGAAGTGAGAAGCAGAAGTGCGCGCGAAATGGCGGGCAAGAGCACTTGCAGAATGGCGTGGCTATGGCATATTGTGCAAACGCAACGCAAGAGCGCAAGCGAAAGTATGGGAAAAGTGCAGTGCGATGTTGTGGGGCATGTGCGCGATAAAAAGCGTTGCAGCATGGCGAAGCATCTTAATAAGAGGCAGTGGCGTAGCAACAGGGGGGGCCGGGGGGCCATGGGCCCCGGGTGCAAGGGGCCAGTGAGGGGGGGGGGGGGGTGTCATATGCATCTGAAGGCACCCCTGTTTCCACCAGCTAAACCCGGGGAGGGGGGTGACAGAAGACCTAGGGGCCCCGGGTGCCAGACGATAAGAGGCAAAAGCGCATGCGAAATGGCAATCGAAAGCAGCAGCGTGGCAGGAAGCGCGGCGCAAAAATGCAAGGTCTGCAAAACCGAGAGGTCCGGGACTAGGAAAGGCGGACGAAATGCTGCAGAAATGTGTGCATTCAGGAGGCCCGGAGAGATACTCGGAGCACACGTGGAATCATTTTAGTTGTTTCAATGTGAGCGTGGGGCACGGTGGACAACTTGAGAAGCTGCAGCATGTCACCACGAAATGCAAACCGGCAAGTTGTGGTTGCGCCTCGCATTTATTGGCCGTAAGGACACTTTGTGCTGGATACGACCCTAAAACAGCTTGAGTGTGGGGGAGAGAGAGTGCAATGGTTGCTGCAGATCTGATAGTTGATTTACAAGTAACCTAACCTCTGTGTGTATGAAAAAAAAATTACTAATGGTGTTTTATCATGGGCCTGCTCTCGATTATATGTAGTTTTTACAGTGAAGATAAACGTGTACCTTTCATTATATACATATGTACTTTTTCACGCTTGGAGTGCTGGCACGACATCTGAAACTTTCTCACGTTTGAGGTCCTCAACTGCCAGAAACTCTAGAAAATATACTGGCAAGTCTCGGAATGCCCTAAATAATTTACTATAATAGCTTTTCTACAAACCATTTTCTGTTTTGTTTCCCACGAGTTGTCTCCCACGGACCTTGTGAATAACACTACATTTTGGCGCTTGTTCTGGCTCGCTGAGTTGTCTGTTATGCTGCTGTCCATTTCATGGCCCAATGTAGCAGCACAACAGACAAAGTGTGCCAGAGTGGGTGCCAAAACATCAATTTTCTGCTGTTTTAAGACGACCACCTGGGAAATGAAACAAAAGCTGGTGAGCAGTAAAGCTATCATAGTAAATTATTCAGGCTGTTCTGAGACTTGCCAGTGTTCCTTCTATAGTTTTGGGGTTGAGGGGGTTTATTTAGTGCTAAAAATGAAAAGTTCAGATATGCCAACGCTTCTTTACTGCTATAGTGAGGTATATTGAGGTATATTGGTAAATCTGACTTATGGCGACAAACAGTTTACTGCCTGTGACTGGTCTGTTATGGTCCGAGTGACATCTGCGGAAGACCAGTGGCATCTCGTGACGCACATTTAGCAAGCGCTGGATGTGTGCCAAAAAAAAAACATCCTGGAATAAGGTTGTGCCCTTAGCGACAACTAAATTTATCAACTTGTGGCCCATTGCAAGATTCTAAATTTGTAGTTTTTTTATCCTGCAGTGATGTTGACATAGTGCTCTAAACAGGACAAACGTTGCCCGTTTTTTGAAAGCTGTAGATGATAACCACGTGTAAAAAAAAGCCACAGCTGTGGCAAGCCCAGCTGTAAAGTCTGCTGTGTAGCCCACTTAGCTCGCATATTCCCATGTTAAGTAGTATTGGTAGTTATTTTCAATGCCAGGCATAATTTTAAGAGACGGGAAGAGAGCGATTTGAATTGGAGAGCAAATGGGCATGGCCGATATTATGATTGACATTAAGAGAAAAAAATGGAGCTGGGCAGGTCATGTAATGTGCAGGTTAGCTAACAGTTGGAGCATTATGGTTACAGAATGGGTACCAAGGAGAAGGGAAGCGCATTCGAGGATGGCAGAAAACTAGGTGGGGCGATGAAATTAGTAAATTCGCGGGCGCTAGTTGGAATCGGTTAGCGCAGGACAGGGGTAATTGGAGATCGCAGGGACAGGCCTTCGTCCTGCAGTGGACATAAGATAAGCTGATGACAATGATAATTAATAAAATAATTGCATTTCGTTTAGCTCAGGTCGTGTAGGTGGACTTCAATGACAAATGCAAGCTTGGAGAAATTTAGGCATGCAGCTAGGCTTAGCTTTCCTAGTCTAAACAATAAGATATGCCTGGACGTCGAATGATAGTAGTAGTTGCGAGGCTACAGCCGCTGAAACAAGGCTTTAACAATCTTTACAAACTTCTTCGAGCATGTCATATGTATAGCACAAGTTTCTCAATTTCAAAGTACAAGGTACAGACTAAACACAGTTTAAGGTGGAAGCTCATGTTCTGGCACTATTTTCATCTTGTTCACTAGACTCTGGACTTGTACAGTGCCGTCCATTGCTTTATAGAGCGCATGATCTGACGCTTCGCTCTACAGGGTAACACCTTGGGCCGGTTCCTTGGTCCGAGATGCACGCAGGAGCATACCTAATAAAAACGTAGAGCTGCACGCATTGCTTTAAACCAGCAGTGATGTTGGTAAGCGCTATTGTTTTGCCGGATGTGCGCTTTGTCTCGGAGCACTGTCTTGCTGTGGCAACAGGGCAATAGAATTATGTGTGGGCTGATAATGCATACGATTCACATCCCATCATATGAAAAAAAAATCGCATCTGTGTTTACTGATCTCGGGGACTGTTATCAGCCTACAAGTGACTACATCTAGTGATTTCTAGTGGCTAGAAAAACTGTATATATACCAAACACCACTGATGAATTGCCACTGTTGTCATGGCCTCTCGACTGACAGTGGAAGAGGAACGGTATCTTGAACATTCAGTAAGTGCACATCGTTTGTTGCAAAAGGATTGGGCACGCATTGTCAGCACAGGCGCATCGCTCTACGGCATCGCGGTGCAGCAAGACTGCGAGTGCCATAAGGCCAAGTGCATGTTAGGTTATCAGCATCGCCACTTGTGAAAAGGAGTTCTGCAATGTCTATTAGTCTGTGCGTGCGTCTAGGCGCACAATCTCGGATGCTGCAGTCACCCCATAGAGTGGAGCAGGCTGCTTGTGTGCTCTGCACAGCAGTTGACAGCACTGCACTTGAGAAGCCCTTGCACTTGACTCCCAGTCTTGCGATTTGCAGTGGTGGAGCAAGCTTCTGTGCTAGTTCTATCCCACTTGTCAAGGCAACACCTGGTTGACTTTCACGGACTCTGCACTTTTTACACTGTTTAAGAGCTTGTGTAGGTTTTGCTTTCCGTTTAGCATAGTCGTTCATACAAAAAAAGGGGAAAAAGCTAGCTGTACTTCCTAAATAACCACATACAAACAGTAGGAATGCCAGGTAGTAGATTCCCAGCCCTTGTACAGCCAGTTTTTGTACCTGGTGTGTGCTACAGGCATGAAGGGATGTCTTATTTTAGGAGAGCAGATACAGTTGACTTAAGCAAAGCTCCTTTTTTCTTATCTTCTTCTTTGTTCACTTGCATGTTATGAAAGCATTAGTACAGCCCTGCCATTTGCTCTTCATAAAATTGCTTCAGAATTTATTGTGTAATGACTTCAAATGAGGACATGTAAAATGACATGGAAGTTGAGAAAGGAATAAGTGACAAATAGACTAACTAGAAATTTGCAGTAAAGAAATCATTGAAAGAAGAAAAGAGCTATAGCTAATGAAATCAGAAGCAGATGATCTAATTCTAACAAACGTTTTGGTATATAATTGTAAGGTGCACACAAATTGTAATCGATTAATTTACTTTATTCTGTATAGCCTTTGATCGGAGCACAAACATGCACTTCTGGAAACTGTTGCATGTGGCACATAGGGCATGTGCTTCCATAGTCCCTAGAGCTTTTGATCATGTGCCCACATAAGCTTGCAGCACAGGGAACATTATGGAGACAAACAGGGAGCTGTTGGAAAAGTCTATATGGGATGTTTATTGCTGCATGCATAAATAAATGATTCATTGATGCTTCTATGGGTTGACCTGTGTGCTCTGCAAATAAATTGCAATTAAACATTGGCAAGAAAAAGACAGCTTGAAGCTGTGACATTGCCACATGTTCCTGTACAATGTTTAATTAGTAATTTTCTTAGATCAATTGCCTCGATATCCTAGTTGTCACTGTGTTGAAAGAAAAAAAACTCCTTGAAGATGCATGTATTTAGCAGACTGGCCTTTGCATGCAATCCTTGCATATGGTTTTGAGATGTCATAAGTGCCCATTCATGGAACAGGCATACTGCACTAGCAATTGAATACCACACCTTAATGTAGTGACTATCCCTGAAGTGTTGTAGTAAAGGTAGGTGACCATCTTCAAACCTCACGTGGGCAAAGAACGCCCAATTTTTCACAGCCATTTAAAGTTCTCAACAATTGTAACACCCGTCTTGCAGGTGGATGACTTGAAGAAGCAGGTGGCTGACCTGATGGCCACCAACGAGTTTCTGCTGGACCAGAACGCAGCTTTGCGGCTGAGCAAGCAGGCACCCGCTGGTACCCAGCCACTGGGTGTGATCCCAACAGCGGCTGCGTTGGGGCCCATGGCACCACTGGGTGGCACAGCCAACCCGACTTCCACACCACAGAGCATAACGCCCATGATGCCCGTGGTGCCAGTGCCAATATCATCCAGCTTGCCAGCCTCCCTGTCACAGAGCCTTGCACAAACCATAATCACCATGAGCAGCCCATCAGCGCCACTGGTTTCCTACCCTGTCATGACTCAAAGCCTGCGCCCAGTCATTGCCCACCGCATGACTCACTAGGCCCATCCCAGGTGGCAACCATACTCGCAATCTCTCTTGCACTGGTCTGGATTGTGTGGAGGGCATGCCTCTTAAATGAAGCATGTGGCGATGCAGCGACTGAAGCTGCGCGTCCTAGTGCAACACCACCCTCTAGCTTTGAGACGTCACATCTTGTTGGTACGGACCTTCTGCTGTTGGATGGCAGCTGTATTTGATGCCATTAGTTTTTCTGCTGTGGTCATGCCCGCACAAAATCCTGACAAGTGACATGGAGATCGTTTCCCCACCCCCCTCCTGTTCACCCCAAGTCCCCTGGATACAAACCATTCCTTTTCGGTTTGTGTGGCATGGACTCGCGTTTCAACTCACCAGCTCTCCTGCTGCCTTAGTTGTGTCTGACACCAAGTTAAGGTGGGAAGCTGTACGATGATTATTGCGAGACCTGGTGTAAATGTTGCAAGTGTGTGGCTTCAAAGAAAACCAGATGTGTTCTTGTACTGCTGGCTAAAAAAAATATTATTGCCAACATTCTAAACAGTAGGTGAAATGTCAGTGTGAAACTTCGCTTAAATCTGACACTTTTCTTTCTTTTATTTTGTTCTTGTTTTTCTTTTTTTCGTAGGTGTTATGTGTTCTTGGCTTTCTGTCTGGTTCCACATATTTTTATAAGCTTGTTGAATTTCCTCATGGTGCTCTGCTGTTGCACACTGTGGTACAATCACTGACATGCATTGTTGCTGCTGCTTTCAAACGTACATCCTACTCTTCATTGTTTCATGCTTCTGTCCTGTTTCGCATTGGACACTTTTGTCACTGCAATTCAACAAACTATATTCTGACAAACCATCACAGCAGGAGCACAGCAACATTATTGAATTGTCAGTGCTGCTTCACATCTTGCACCGTTCTGTGTACATTCAAAAAAAAAAATATTGAAATATGCTCTTTTCTTAGTCCTGTAGCGTCTTGTTGCAATTTCTCTTTCCATCTTTGCCAGGCACGCATGACAGCGTGGTCTCGCTCTGTCTTGCCAACATTTTTGACGGCACCCTTGCCCACACGTTGCCAACTTGTGGTCGTTACGTAGTTTATTGATGCTAAGAGAGGCACTTGGAGATCGTTTTCAGGCCACATGGGTGTGTATCAAATTGCATTGCAGCAAGCATCAACTGACTTATCAGTTATTCCAATATTAAGGCGACGCTTAATGCATTTCATTTTGTGCTCGCAGCTTTGATTGTGTGAGAGTGTCCACCCAACAATGTTTTCATTGTGGTGCCTTGGTGATTGATAACAAAGCAGAAAATAGGATGTTATTTATATTAGGTTATTATTATTATGTTATTATATTAGGATTAGGATGTTATTTATTTATTAGGATGTTATTTATTAGCAGCAGTCGCAACAACGAGAACGAGCACTAATTCGTGCTACTTCTACTGACTGCAGATTCTTCTAAGCCACTGTCTCGTGTCTGCTTGGTTCCTGCCATCTGCGCCCTGCGCAGTTCATTCATCATCGAGTCATCTGTACAAACATCTGGCACGTGCTTCACCTCCCTGGACCACGCTGCGCTTGCGCTACCTTGGCACGGAGAGTATATAAACGGATCCGCTGCCGCTCCAGCTTCATTGAGCAGCAGTCACAACAACGAGAACAAGCACTAATTCCTGCTACTTCTACTGACTGCAGATTCTTCTAAGCCGCTGCCTCGTGTCTGCTTGGTTCCTGCCATCTGCGCCCTGCGCAGTTCATTCATCATCGAGTCATCTGTACAAACATCTGGCACGTGCTTCACCTCCCTGGACCACGCTGCGCTTGCGCTACCTTGGCACGGAGAGTATATAAAAGGATCCGCTGCCGCTCCAGCTTCATTGAGCAGCAGTCGCAACAACGAGAACGAGCACTAATTCCTGCTACTTCTACTGACTGCAGGTTGGTTTTCATTTTTTGCTGGAAATTTTCTTACGTCACGGTTCTTTTTGCGACTGCTGCTCACTGGTTTTTGGTTTTTGGCTGTGTCTACTTCTTCGGTTGTGAGATGCCTACTAATGCTGAGCTATGCAAAAAGATTGAGCGGCTCGAATCCTTGCTTGAGGGCAAACTGGATTCTGTTGTTGAAGAGATTGCTGCAAGGATTGTACAAAAACTTGAAGAGCAGGGCCATGGCAATATTTCTGAACTTACTGATAGTGTACGCTTTATCAGTCAGCAGTATGAAGAAATGAAGACTACGTTTGATGAACTGTCCGCTACAAACAAGGCTTTGACAGCACAAAATGAATCCCTGACAAAAAGAATTGCATCAATGGAACAGTACAGCAGGCTGAACAATATTGAAATTAAAGGTATCCCGTCAACGCAAGGAGAGGATTGCTCCGCCATTTTGAGCACTGTCGCTGAGGCAATTGACTGTCAAATTGATGTGGCGGACATCGACACAGTTCATCGGGTGGCTAGCAAATCACCCCATAAAAATTTAATCGTTCGATTTTGCTCCCGTGTGAAGAAGAATGACTTCCTTCGTAAGGCTCGTAAGGCGCGCCTGAGAACCTCTATGATTGGGCTCTCTGGTAATAATGATAGCCCTATATATGTCAATGGGCATCTCACATTTGAGAACAAACGTCTGTTCAGCCGAGCTCTTGCTCTAAAGAAGCAGCATAAGTGGCAGTTCCTTTGGACAGACAACTGCCAGATTAAAGCACGGAAGACTGAAAATAGCAAAGTGTTCTTCATAAGCTCTGAGTCTGACCTCAGCGTCATCACTTAACCTGATTTGCGATTAGTCTGTGTGTTAGGCATCCAATCATTCCCACAAACATGTCTTTGTTTTCACCTTCTGAAGCTACGTCACTGCTTAAATCTGTTGGTTGTTCATTGCTTCACTTCAATGCACGAAGTTTGCGTAAGAATCATGATAACATATTTTCATTCATTGACTCTCTTTCCCACACTTTTTCATCCATCTGCATAACTGAGACATGGCTTGGCCCGGCTGATAGCAATTTATATAGGTTCCGCGCCTATCAGGCTGAGTATTGTAACCGTGTTGCATATCAACATGGTGGTAGCGCGATTTTCGTCGCACCCCACATTAAATATAAAAGTAGACTGGACCCTTCCCATAGATCTATTTCACTGCGAAACTGTTTGGATCGAAACCGATGCCTTGTCTTTTCCAAATTATTGTGGCGGAATTATCATTGGCTGTATTTACCGTTCTCCATCTTCTTCCATACCTGATTTCCTTCGTCATCTCAGCTTAGTTCTTCAAACAATTACTAGTGAAAACAAGCCTGTCCTAATTGTAGGTGATATAAATATTAACTTGCTCGATGTCGACAATAGTACTGTATGCGCTTATTCGGACTGTTTTTCTGGCTTTGGGCTTGAGCAATTAATAACTTCGGCCACCAGGATTTCCACTCAAGGAAGCAGCTCCCTCTTAGACCATGCCCTCACTAATATTTCGCCTTCACCAGAGTCTGGTGTAATTGACATAGACATATCAGATCATTACCCTGTATTCGTCACATTCAAATCTAACCCTCCTAGGTCAGATCCCTGTTATCTTACGTCTCGTCTTGATATCATAAATTTTGTTGATGCAATTGACAAAATTGACTGGACAGTTATTGCTACCAAACTAAATCCAGAAGAAGCGCTTCAGTTATTTTCCTCTTTACTTTTAAAAGCGGTTCATGCTAACACTGTCACTGTTAAGTGCAAAAAGAAATTTAAATTTCCGCATAATCCTTGGATCACTAATGGGCTACTTGTGAGCATGAGGAAAAAAGAAAACATGTATAGGAAGACTAAAAAACAGCCTTTCAATGTGAATTTAGCATTACGCTATAAGAAATATTGCAACAGGTTGAGTAATTTATTGAAGAAATCTAAAAGACAATATTACGAAAATGAATTCATGAAAAATAAGTTTCTTCCAAAAAAACAATAGCAACTTATCAACGAGTTTCTAAATATACCACGTTCCGGCAGTTCCATTGAAAATGTAATCTACAATAATGTGACTATCACTGACCCGCCTAGCATTGCTCGTGCGTTCAGTAATCACTTTTATGAAATTTATAATAGTACTACCCATGTTCCTTCTGTTTATCATACTAGCCGATGCGATAAATCTTTCTTTTTGTTTCCTGTAACATATGAAGAAGTCCTTACTGAGATTTTCAACTTAAAGAACACAAGTCCTGGTTTTGATGGAATTTCCGCATTTCATTTAAAGCTTGTTGCTCCGACTATTTCAGATGCTCTCAGTAACTTAATTAACCTTATGTTCAAGACAGGTATATTCCCTAGTAGTCTAAAAAAAGCTAAAAAAGGGTGACAAAGCTCAAGTCGCGAACTATCGTCCCATATGTATTTTACCTTCAATTAGTAAAGTTGTAGAAAAATTAATACATCGTCGTATTAACATTTACCTTAACAAATTTAGCTTGCTGAAACCCTGTCAGTTCGGTTTTCGTTCAGGAGGCTCAACTAACTTGGCTTTGCTAGCATTAACTGATTATATTCGAGATTCACTTGATCTCGGATACTTTGTTGGCTCGGCCTTTCTAGACTTTACTAAAGCGTTTGATACAATAAACCACAAAGTTTTATTTACTAAACTGGAGTCTGTTGGCATTTCTGGTCCAGCTCTTAATTTATTAAAAAGTTATCTGTTTAATCGTGAATTAACAGTGTACGCAGGCGGGGCTTTCGCTGAAAGCAAAATTATTAACCAAGGAGTGCCTCAGGGCTCGATTTTAGGTCCACTATTATTTACCATTTATATAAATGATTTACCTGACTGCCTTAATTATACCCTACCTATATTATATGCCGACGATACGACTGTTGCCCTCTCGGATAAATCATTACTTTCGCTAACATTGAAATTAAACAGTGATCTGTCAAGAATTACTGAATGGTGTAACGCCAACTTTCTAGTTATAAACCCTACGAAAACGCAATTCATGGTATTTAAGTCATCACAGAGGCATTTACCTTGCTCTCCGTCCATAACTCTGAATGGGCATAACATTCCTGCCTCCACTTGTGTTTCTTTCCTCGGCATCAAATTAGATCCCCACCTTAAGTTTACTAACCACATTGCACACATCAAACAAAAAACAGCATTTGGCATTAGAGCACTACTCAAATCACGTGCATTTTTTTCCAAAGAAGCATTATTATCGTTATACTTCGCTTTCATTCATAGCCATATCATTTATGGTATCGCTTCTTGGGGTAATACTTATCATTGTCATCTTTCCTCTATTCAGCACATTCAAAATCAGGCTATCCGCATAATAACGCGAAGCCATTTTTTCTCTAACGCCTCTTCACAACTGCGTACAAACCGCATTCTTCAAGTTACTGATTTGTTTAACTATCATTTAGCGATATTATTTTTCAAATTACTAAATCAACAAGCTTCTTACAACTTTGTTAGTTCTGATCTCCTTTTTAATCCCAATAACACAAGGTTTGCAGCACAAGGAAATTTCTTGTTGCCTTTATGTCATACTAATTACGGAAAGATGGCTTCCTCTTTTTGCGCGCTTAAACTTTGGAACAGTCTTCCATATTCCATTAAGTTGTCAACTACCTTGTACTCTTTGAAATGTGAACTCAAGAATTATTCGCTGTCTGATTAATTTCCTACATTGTTATTTTGCTATTTAGAAGCTGTGGAATTACCATTGATTGTGCATCTTTCCTTTTGTTTTTTATGTGTGTCGTCACTGAGTTTCTTGGTTGTATTTTGCTTATTTCATGATTTCTTTCTCTGCTCTGTATTCCGCTTTATTTTTTTTTTTTTGTATAACTTCTAAACCAAGGGTCCCGGTGCAGTCTCTGACTTTGGGACCCTTGTCTGTATACCATATTTTGTAACAAGTTGTTATGAACGAATAATAAACTGAAACTGAAACTGAAGGCATAACTTACGGGTAACCTTATCAAGCATACATTGTGCACCAGTAAGCACACAAGTTTCTTGGCTTGTTATGACATGCCAAATTACAATAGTGTGCGGCATACAATCCTGTGGGATGGCTTCAAGTGTAGGCATGGAGTGCAAGCGTCATACATGGTTTTGAAACTTCCGTACCAAGTTACCATGTGATGCAGCCATGCAGTTTGGTCAACACTCATGTGGTTCACAAGCTTCTATCGGCAGTGGTACAAGAAGCTGTAAAGCTGTCACAATGCCAAACTTTTCTTTTTTTTCGATGGGGGTGGGGGGTTATGGCAATGAAGCTTTGTGAAATGGTGCTTTCGAGAACTGTACTTATCCGAGTGGATTGTGCTAGCAACCTGTAGTTCAGGGAGCTGGTTGCCTTTGCTGTCACAGTGGTTGCTTGCATGTTTTAGAGAGTCTTTCACATTTCGTCTTGCATATTGCCGTGCTTTACGTGACTGCTTTGCCACTACATCACAGGTTGTACTGGAGAATGTAAGAGCACATTGTGATCGAAACCTAGAATCTAGTATGGCTGGCTTGCTCCCAAACTGTTTTGGTATTTGCAAATGGCTTTTCTTCACTCTTCAATATAATGCGTGTGCCAAACATTGCTAGATCAGACACAACTTTTTACCTGTAACTGTACCGGTAGTATTGGGTAGATGCTAGGTTACCAGTTGCAGATGAAGACGGTTTACTCCTTTGCTGCTGAGACATGGGTCCATAAATACTTTGTTTAGCGCAATACAACAGACACAAGAAAGGCGACAGGACAAGGTGCTACTCTCAACTGGCATGCTTCACTCCTTTATAGACAGCAGAAACTAGAGGAACACGTGCAGTGAGCACCATGTGCAGGAACCACCAACATCCGATCACAAGAGCGCACTCATGCGACACAATACCAAAAACCATATTCAGCGCTGTATAAGGAAGGCACACTAATGCACTGTGACCCCAATGACTGAATTGAATGAATGACTGAAATGAATGACTGAATTCACTCATTGGGGTCACAGTGCATTAGTGTGCCTTCTTTAACCTTGTACAGCACTGAATATGGTTTTTTGGATTCTGTCACATGACTCTTGTGATCGGATGTTGGCGGCTCCACCACATGGTGCTCACTGCGCATGTTCCTCTAGTTTCTGCTGTCTATAAAGGAGTGACGCAATAAAATGATGTCAGTTGAGAGCAGCGCATTGTCCTGTCGCCTTTCTTGTGTCCGTTGTATTGCACTAAACAAAGTATTTATGGATCCGCACCAACTAGCCCGCCAACGCATTGTGTTGAGACATGGGTCCTTTAACTCAGTGCTCTCATAGTGTGTGCACTAATCTGGAGCCCAGCTCTTATTACACTGAAAAGTAAGTACCAAAGGTAGCTGCCTTAACGGTTTGTTTTGCTTAGGATTGGAAAGAGAAACTTTGCAGACTTGCACAGCTGCAACACGAATTAAAAAAAACCTTTTTCTACAGAAAACATCTCTAGATTTCAATGATCTGCTAGCTGTATACCTCAAAATGTAAAAAGAAAGCAACATTCTTGTGAAACAGCCTAGCTTAGTTGTGTCAAGCAACATATAGTATGCGAGCATGTTTTGCATTGGCCAGTGTCAGAATTTCATACAAACCTACTAGAGCGAAGACTGGCGCTGCAATTGTTCAACACCCTTGGGACTAGTAAGCACAATAGGCTTTGGACTGGAATTAGTTAGTTCATGTGCCGATGTAGTAATTCTTTTTAGATTTGTGGGTTTTGGATTTATACTGTTTGGCTCACTCTCCACTTTGTTGTAGTGCTAGCTGGACAGTTTCACTTCATTGCTGGACGGTTGCAAAAAAAGCTTTAATTTTATTTTACTATTTTACATACTCCTCCTTGTGCTGGTGTCATCAGGATGCAGCTACTGTGCCATTGGTAGTGACCTCTATGGCGTGAAAATATTAACGTTTATTTCAGAGTGGGAAAGTCTGAACCTTGCAGCTTCACAGCGCCTTATGGCGTGTGTGAAGTTCCTGGTAATAAATATGTTCGCAAGATAAAAATGCACTTGAACCTGAATTTTATCAAGCCCACATGCACATCAGCTGACCCAGCACTGCTGGTTGTGTTGGCAAGCAACGTTGAGGCAAAGTCGCCTTGCAGGGATGTGCACCTGGTAATTAGAAATGTTGAAGAAAGACATCCCCTCCAGCACATCAAGGACAAGACCAACTGGTGTGGGACTTGTCACGGCAGTGGAAACAGAATTTTCTGTAAAGTGGGAGTTTGTGTACTAGCGAGCAACTTTTATTTATTTATTTATTTATTTATTCAAATACCCTAAAGGCCCTCTTGCAGAGGGTATTACATAGGGGGGGCACATGAAACACACTAATAAGAATATGAAAAAAAATATTAAGAATAAACAATTCAGCAAACATAGTAATAACACCACAAAATACTCATACACCAATACAAAAAGAGAAAAAACTGCAATACGATGTCAAACAAGATTCAAAGGTATTAAATTAGCCCTGAAAAAAAATAGCTAACACCAAGGACGCACAGAGACGTCAAATTCTGAAATGAGTCCACAGCATTTGATGAAAT